>NW_024424008.1:20257147-20532526 GCF_017311325.1 Ursus maritimus | reverse complement strand
GTCTTTATTTCTCCATCAATTCTGAATGACAGCCTTGCTGGATAAAGGATCCTTGGCTGCATGTTTTTCTCTGAAAGAGCTTTAAAAATGCGCCCCCCCCAACCCTTTCTCTCATTCCAGGTCTGTGTAGACAGGTCTGACATAATTCTGATACCTTTGCCTTGGTACGTGAGAAATTTCTTTGCCCTGGCCACTTTCAATGCTGTATCCTTGGATCTAATATTTGCGAATTGCACTATTACTTCACATGGCGTAGGTTTGTCATGGTTGAGCTTGGGAGGGATCCTCTCTGCCTCTTGGACACGAATGTCTGTTTCCCTTGCTAGATAAGGGAAATTTTCAGCTACAATTTGTTCAAATATCTCTTCTAGACCTCTGTTTTTCTCCACCCCCTCGGGGATGCCGATGATTCCGACATTGGAACGTGTCATTGAGTCAGTAATCTCCCGTAACCTACATTCTTGAGCGTGGATTTTTTTAAGTCCAGATTCTATTTTAGCTTTGTCTTCTATTAACCCATCCTCCAATTCACTGATACATTCTTCTGCCTCATTCACCCTGGCCATCAGAGCCTCTAGTTTTGACTGCATTTGGCTCATAGAATTTTTAATTACTGCCAGATTCATTCTCATTTCCACCCTTGGAGATTCTATATTGTCATTAACATTTTCATTAATACTTTTTTCAAGTCTACACATCATCTTGACCATTGTTATTCTAAATTCCATTTCTGATAATTTAGTTATATCCATATCCATTAGTTCTGTGGCAGAGGCCACAGATTCATTGTCTTTTCTTTGCTGGGAGGGGATTTCTCCTTCTCTTCATTCTGATGAGGAGAGGTTGCGGGGTTTTGACCAGGACCCAGGCTGTGCGCCCTTGTTTTATAGGGATCTTAAGGATGTGGGCTTCTTGATTTTTCAGCCTGCCTTCTGGGGAAGGGGCCTGCCGCGCCGATACTCAGGCAACCCTGTTTGGGTAGAGTCTCCGTGTCCCCTGCGAGGGGGGATGGGGGTGGGCACACTGTGAGCTGGTATTTCCAGGCTTTTGTTCTCTGGCGGCTTTCCCTGGCGGTTTGCTGTGCCTCTTCTGAGAGTCAGAGTAGCAGTGGCCGAATCTCAGCCTCTGTCTCAGAACAGAGTGATCGCGGACCGTTCTCCACTGATGTTCTGGCCACTTTAACTCTGTTTCTCTTGGTGCTGCTCAACCCTGCAGCATCCCAGGATGTGCACCCCACACCCGGCGTCCCAGCCCTCACTTCCAGGGCCGGTGCATCTCTGTCCTTTGTGTTTCTAACACCGCCAACCGCCAGCCACCCCTGCGTGTTCTGGAGCTCCCGGTCTCAGTCTGGTTCCAGTGAGCGCACTGGGGCTCCATTTCAGTCTGGTGGTGCACGTTCCCTGGCTCACGGTCTCAGTCTGCTCTCTTGCGGGTGCCGGTCCAGGAGTCCGCCCGCTCCCCCGTGCAGGTGGCTACTGCTTCCCGGGGCCCGAACGCAGCGGCTTCCTCCCCCTTCCGTTTATCTTCTGATATCTGTGCGCGGTTTCACGGCTCCCCACTTCGTACCTCAATACTCATCGCTGGGGATGTTCATTTGTAGAGATCCAGATGTATCTTCCTGCATCTCAGGCTGATTCCATGGATGTTCAGGCTGGTCTGGTACCTATCCAGCTCGACTCAGGGGACCGGCTGAAAAAGGGATCCCCTACTCCTCCGCCATCTTAACTCCAATCTCTGATTTGCATTTTCTTGATTATCAATGAGGTTGAACATCTTTCTGTAAGTTATGGACTATTTGTTTTGTCTTCTATAAATTGCTTGCCTATACTTTTTTCCCTTTTTAAAAATCATGTTGTTTGTCCTTTTCAAAATAATTTGAGTTCTTTGTATAGTCTCGATTCCAATCCTTTATTAATTTTATCTGATATAGATATTTTCTCTCACACTGTGGCTTGTTTTTTCACTCTGATTAGGATATCCTTTTTAAAAAATCAACTTTATTTTTATGTTTTTTTTTTTAAGATTTACTTATTTATTTGAGAGTGAGAGTGCACAAATGGGGGGAGGGGCAGAGAGAGAGGGAGAATCCTCAAGCAGACTCCCTGCTGAGCATGAAGCCTGACCTGGGCTCGATGCCAGGACCCTGAGATCATGTCCTGAGCCAAGTCACGCAGGTACCCCTAAAATCAACTTTATTAGAGTATGATTTATGTATAAGAAACTGTATTCATTTAGTGTGCAGTTTGGTGAGTTTTGAAGTATGTTTACACAGATGAAACCATCACAATCAAGATATAAAACATTTCCATCACCTCAGAGTTTTTTTTAATATCCCCTCGCAGTTCACCCTTACTTTCACCCTGGCCCCACACAACCACTTACTTGCTTTCTGTCCCTTTAGATTAGTTTGAATTTTCTAATGGAACCATTTTGAGATTCATCCCTGTTATGTATATTAATAATAGTTCATTCCTTCTTATTGCGGAGTAGCATTCCATTATATGGATGTACCATATATATATTTTTTAACAGTTCACCTGCTAATGAACATTCGGATTGTTTCCAGTTTTGAGCTATTATTAATAAAGCTGCCCTGAACATTTACACAGACATATGTTTGTAGTTCTCTTGGTAAATACGGAGGAGTAGAGTGTATGGTGTATGACGGGTATATGTTTAACTTTAAGAAGTTGTGTAATTGCGGCACCTGAGTGGCTCAGTCATTTAAGCATCTGACTCTTGACCTCAGATCAGGTCTTGATCTTAGGGTCATGAGTTCAGGCCACACAGTGGGCTCCATGCTGGGTGTGAAGCCTAGTTAGCAACAACAATAACAACAACAAAAAGAAGTTGTTATTAACTATTTTCTAAAGTGGTTGTATTGCTTTACATCCCCACCAGATATATATATGAGAATTCCGTTCGCTTCATGGAATTGCTAGCTCTTGATATGGTCAGTCTGTTTTATTAGCTGTTTTAATGGACATGTAGTGTTAACTTACGGTGGTTTTAGTCTACATTTTCCTGAAAACTAATGATATTGAGCATCTTTTCAAATGGGTATTCATATGTCTTTTATGAGTGTCTGTTTAATTCTTTACCCCAAATTTTAATTGGGTCGTTTGTCTACTAATGATCGACATTTGACAGTTCTTTATGTTTTGTTATGGCCTGTATTTTCTTCCATTCTGAAGCTTGCCTGGTTCCATACATATATATTACGTATACATAATACATAATATATATATATATATATATATATATATATCATATATATATCACATATATATTACATTATATATATATTTAATTTTATTTTTGAGAGGGAATGCACATGAGTAACAGGGGAGGGGCAGGGAGAGAAGGGAGAGAGAATCTTAGGTTCTACACTCAGTATGGAGCAAGAATCTTAGGCTCCATGCTCAGTATGGAGTCTGACACATGGCTTGATCTCATGATCCTGATATCATGACCTGAGCTGAAATCAAGAGTTGGACGCTTAACTGAGCCACCCATGTGCCCCATGAAATATCTTTTTTTTAAGATTTTTTTTTTTTAAGATTTATTTATTTATTTGACAGAGAGAGACAGCCAACGAGAGAGGGAACACAAGCAGGGGGAGTGGGAGAGGAAGAAGCAGGCTCCTAGGAGCCTGATGTGGTGCTCGATCCCGGAACGCCAGGATCACGCCCTGAGCCAAAGGCAGACGCTTAACGACTGCACCACCCAGGCTCCCCCTGAAATATCTTTCAAAGAACAGAAGTTTTAAATGTTGATAAGGTATAATTTATCAATCTTTTCTACAGGCCATTTTTTGTGTGTCCTATTTGTGAAATATTTGTCCACCTCAAAGTTAGCAAGATATTCTTTCATAGTTTTCTAGAAGTTTTTTAATTCAGATCTTTGATCTACATTAAGTTAAGTTTTATGTGGAACTTTGAGTGAAATAAAGTGTTTATTAAAAAATTTTTGTTTTTTCCTCTCCCACATATAGCTATTTGTCCTAGCACCATTTTTTCTTTTGGAAAGGCTTCCTTTCCCCATTGAAATATTTTGTCAGCATTGTAAAAAATCAGTTGCCTGTATATGCATGGGTGTATTTCTGGCCTCTGCTTTCTGTCTTACTGATATATTTGTTTATTTGCCAGTACTACAATTGTCTTGATTACTATAGCTTTATAGTAAGACTTAGGTAGTGTAAGTCTCCAACTATGTTCTTTTAAAAATGCTCTTTAGAGGGGCGTCTCAGTGGTGCAGTTGGTTAAGCGTCTAACTCTTGGCTTCAGTTCAGATCATGATCCTTGGGGTCATGAGATTGAGCCCTGCATTGGGCTCTGCACTCAGCACAGAGTCTGCTTGGGACTCTCTCCCTCTCCCCACAGTGCTGTCTCTTTATCTCTCTAAAATAAATAAATCTTTAAAAATACTCTGGCTATTCTGTTTCCTTTATGTATTTAAAAATGAGAATAACTATATCTCAAAGTTGTTAAGAGGATTATAATGAGGCATTCCTTACCAGTGCTTACCACCATGTCTGGCATTCCAGTTAGGGCTAAATATATGTAGTTGTTACATTAAAAACATTTTATCAAGTATTTATAGTTAGGCACTAGGTCAGGTACATTTACATAGGCATGTGTGTATATGTGTTTGTGTATGTATGTATACTTTATCCGCTTCCAGTTTATTTTGCTTTCTTCACTTCCTTGCAAACAGAGAGTTTTTGTAGGACCTTAGACCAAGTATGTCTTTATACAAAGGGTTGAAAATGACCATCTTCTTGTGTTTTGTGTTGGTCTGAGGAAAGAATGGAATATGGCTAAGAATAATTCTGGTACAGTACTATTCCTGGCATGTTTGAAATCCTGTGGGGAGAAAGGGCTACACAATTAATAATAATCTCATTTTATGATTCTCTTTTTATTACTTGTCATTGCATCAGTTGAACTAATTCCAGTATAACATTGTCATAATTGAGTTAATATTGAAATCTGAAATATGTGACTGCTTAAGGAAGGGAAAAGGAATGAACTCATGTGTTTACTGAAATGATGAATTTTTTTCATAGCCTTAGCATTTCCGGGTCATGTGGCTGCCTTTAAGGGTGATTTGGAAATGCTTAAGAAACTAATAGAAGATGGAGTAATCAATATTAATGAACGGGATAATAATGGATCAACTCCTATGCATAAAGGTGAGTTATGATTCTTGCTTTATTTTCAGTTCTAACACAATTACTGTTGAATTGAAATTACTTACCTTTTAAAATAATTATCCCTTAGAAACACGTGAAAATGTAAAACTTTTCCTACTACCCTGGGGGATATCAGTTTACCTTATATGCTACACAGAGTACTTAATTTTCAATTCAATTGTGATACTCCTTTTATGATGCCAGAAATTCACTATCACATTTAGGGTAATTCCAGTGGAAATTTTCTTGAGACATTGACATGTTAAGATATGAAATTCACTGCTGGAGAAGTTTCTTAGGACTAATATTTTCTTTGGACTAAAAATGATCTATTAATTCTTGCTAAAGCATGAAAAAGGTATGGCAGAATTTGAAAAAAAAAGGTATAGCAGACTTTTCTTCTTTTTTGTAGTCTGCAAAGATGTTTTTACTTTCATAGAAATATCAATGAACATTAGATTTAAACCCATTTTCAAGATGTCTGCCACTTTTCTCTGCTTTCTCTCCTTCCTTTTATGTGGAATTCTAAAATATTAATTAGCTTTTAGGTTTTTTAATCAGACTTTAATCAGACTAGGTTTTTTAATCAAATTGTCAACTCCTTATAGGGAGTATGTACTCTAGGATTTATTCTTGCCAGTCTTCCTTTTATTTATAAAATCAAAAACCAAATCTTTAACCTAATGCATCTGAAATTCCCATTCTGCTTCATTTGTGATATTATAAGTTATTTCATAATGTAATGGAAGGTAATTCTTATAAAAATGTTAAAGGGGCACCTGGCAAGCTCAGTCAGTAGATCATGTGACTCTTGATGTTGGGGTCATGAGGTCTAGCCCCATCTTGGGCATAGAGATTACTTAACCCTTAAAAAAAAAAGAGAGAGAGAGAGAGTAAAAAGATAGTAGGGTAGTTAATGCAGTCATGTGTTTGAATTATATTTTATTTTATAAATAACTTCTAATGGTCCCAATGACAGATTATGTTCCTGTTGGTTAGGTTCTTAGTTTAATTGTTAAAGTTGGTTTACTTCATAATGAATCTAGTATAGAATCTAAACATCTTGTGTACCAGTAGTTTTATAAGAAAGAGGTTAGGTAGAATAAGAAGAAGGGGAATGCAAAGGGGGTTTCTCCCACACAGAAGTTCCTATTTTGGCAAACACTCTCTCCTAGACTTGGAAAATCTCACTCCTCCATCTTAGCTGGCTATCTAGGGGTTTAGGTCTTCACCATGGGATTTGTGAATGGGGAGGAAACTTAAAATGTGCACTGGGTTTATGTATATATATTTTTAAATGTGGTGCCCTGGAGCAAAGGCCCCATTTCATATCCTGGATATAACCACTTTTTATTACTAATGTATATGTGGGGTATCATTCAGACACTGAAGCAAAAGATAGGTGTGATCATGGTGCTTATAATGCATCTTCACAGGAAGGATTAAATTTCACTGATGGCTGGTTTTCAGCCTTTCTCAGTCATTTCTTCACCACTGGAACTAAGATTAAAATGAGGGATCTGGAAGTAGGGTCTAAAGGCTTGATACATAACAATAGGGTGTTTGGGATGCAGCCATTGTGGGGAGATGAGAGGGTGAAATTGAGGAACCCAAAGTGTTTGCCCTTCACCCCTTGTCTTTTCAGTTTGTCCATTGAGGACTCCTAGTGCCAGGGGTGGATCAGGGGGTGTGATGGGGGGTGATAAGTGACTACAAGTGGGGGAAGGGACATTTTGTGTACATTTGCCTTTCCTGGCGATAATCTATGTTTAGTTTGTATCCAAATTGGGTAAATAAAAGTTGATGTCTCCTTAAAACTTAATTCACATTTTCCACATTTTTTAATCTCTCTGCTTCTTTTTCTTTAATTTTGATTTTGATTCAGTAAATAAGTTTTGGTGTTTATTTTTGAAGTATTCTTCTTAGTCATTTAATGATTATTAAATCCCCATGACTGCTCCTTTCTTTCATTTGCTAAGACATAAGTATTTCAAATGATTTTTTTTTAAATAAATTTATTTATTTATTTATTTGAGAGAGAGAGATAGTGAGAGAGAGCATGAGTGGGAAGGAGGGGGAGAGGCAGACCCCATGCCGAGCAGGGAGCCTCATGTGGGGCTCAGTCCCAAGACCCCTGGATCACGACCTGGGCCGAAGGCAGATGCCCAACCAACTGAGCCAACCAGGCTCCTTTCAAATGATTTCTTAAAACTTTCTAGCCACAGCATAATTTTATCTGTTCTCTTATAATACATTGATCAAATTAATCAACATATCCTAACCAATATACAATAAGGATCTTGGGTAAAAATCTTTTTATTGTATTTCATTTTAGAGAAATTACTTAGCCTCCCCTCTCCCTCTTTGTAAACATTACCTGTGTAATAAAATGGAAATGTTGGGTTAAACTCATTCTATCTTGGGGCGCCTGGGTGGCTCAGTCATTAAGCGTCTGCCTTCGGCTCAGGGCGTGATTCCAGGGTCCTGGGATCGAGCCCCACATCAGGCTCCCTGCTCTGCTGGGAGCCTGCTTCTTCCTCTACCATTGCCCTGCTTGTGTGCCCTCTCTTGCTGGCTGTCTCTCTCTCTGTCAAATAAATAAATAAATTCTTAAAAAAAAGAAAAACAAAACCTCATTCTATCTTATAAAACAATTATCCATGATTCATAAATACCATTTTGTAACTCTTAAAGATGGAATATGTTGCTGTTTTTGCCTAAAGTGAGGTCTGGGAAATCTTGTACTGTTCCTTATTAACTGGTTTTGGATTTGCTATAGGAGAGAGCAAGAAAGCGCCGAATTTTCAAGGGTCAACTCTGAGTTTGGCAGATGACTCTGAGTGAACTAGAGAAGGGCAGAAGAGTTCTTACTTTGTCATTGTATCTGACTTTGTGTCCTCTTTTCTCTGTTTGCCAGTATTGGAGGTGGATTCACTTTTTGAGGTACTAGAGCCATACCCAAAGTTCCTTGTCTTTGATTCATTTTACAGAGGCACTTATATTAGCACAATCATATGTCTGCACCCTACAAGATCCAAACCCTACTGTTAAGGAGCTACATCCTTAAACTGTGAACAAGTAGAGATTTGTAGAAGGCAGGATGTAATTAATGGCAAAAAGTATTTGGTTCTTAAAATACATGCAGTAGGAATTCAGAAGTAGAAACTGAGGAACAGAAGAAGTTGGTCAGTGTTAAATTATTAAAGAAGTGTTCGTGGGAATTCAGAAATAATACCTTATGTCTGTATGATGCTTAACAGGGTGTAAAACTGTCATCACATTTAATTCTTATTGTAATTTTATGAAGCAGCAGTGTACCCTCCTTCTAAATATGAAATCATCTCTAAAAGATGAGGAAATTGAGGTCTAGAGGGATGAGTTTTCTTGACTGAGTTTACACAGCTGGTAAGAGCAAGGCTGACATTTTCTTAATATTCTCATTCACTTGTTCATTCATCAACTTTATAGACATTTTTTGAGGGTCTTTATGTGCCTGCCACTTTCTAAGTTCTGTCCTGTACTCCAGTCTCACTGGTTAGTAGACCTAAAGTCAGATCTTTTAAGTCTATTATGTTCGTCTCCCCCACCCCCCCAGTTTCCCTGAGTCTTCAGATGGATCTAGAAGGATGGATAGAATTTAGATGAACATAGAATTGACTACTGGGCACTAGGTGAGAAGACACATAAACAGAGTTGTGGAGGTGAAAATTAATTCTGAGTGTGTGTGTTAAGGACAAGATTTAGAAAAAGGTGGTAAACAGCTCAGGTAATTAGTAAGGGGCCTGTACATTTTGAGTTGTGAGAATCAGAAGAATAACCTGTTTCTGTAAGATGGCACAAGATTTTCGAAGTCAGTGTGTGGCCCTGCAATTGGATTGTGCTCATATTCTGGCCATATCATATGCAAGATTTGTCAGGAGCTATAGATAGCAGCAGATGAACTCTGGATAAGGATTGGGAAAACCTAGATTATCATTTCAAATCCATTACTTGCATGCTCTGTAATGTTAAATAAATAACCTCTTTGAGCTTCAACTTTTATATCTGTATGTGAAGTCCTCCGTATAAGGGCTGAGCACAGTAGATTTTTGAAGAAATGTTTGTCTAATGAATACATAAATGAACAGAGAATAACATCTCCCCAACTTTTGTTGGTTATTACAAGGATCAGTATTTGTGAAAATACTCTCTAATGGTACTGTCCGAGATATCAAACAATTGTTACTAATAGCAGTAACTTTTTGTGTGTGTTTTTTTTTAAACAGCTGCTGGGCAAGGCCACATAGAGTGTTTGCAGTGGATAATTAAAATGGGAGCAGACAGCAATATTACCAACAAAGCAGGGGAGAAACCCAGCGATGTGGCTAAGAGGTATCCCTGTCTGCTTTACTTCTTTCTTTTGTTTCTAAAGTTTTGTGTATACTCTCTTTCACTCAAAAAACTCTTAGGATTTAATGGAATTATAGGACTCCGTCAAGTGCTGATGGAATGATGATTTTCAAGCTGAATTGACATTTGATGATATACCAGCTTTTCTCACTAAGTAATGATTTTTTACTGGAAGTAGTATTGTCCCCTTTCTTGAGTGGGGAGGGGAATTTGGAAATGTGTGGAGGAGTGTCACAGTGACTGGAGACCATCACTAATATATAGTGAGGTCAGGTCCAGGAATGCTAAACATTCTACAATACTTAGAACAGTGGTACAGAAAAGAATTATGTCACCCAAATGCCCGTACCTATTGAGATATGCTGTGTGATTAAAAGGAATAATCAAAAGGAGTCACATAGGTTTTGAAACAAATTTTAATATTTACATTTGAATTAACTATAACACTTATTATTGAGCATCCCCCCCCCACTCAGGTTGGGTCCTTAAGGAAAATTTAGTCCACCCATTTGTTCATTTGTTGTCATTCAACTTTCTATATACTTGGTGTGTCCCTACTGCTGTGGTTTGTGTTAGGATTACAAAGGTGAAAAAACACAGCCCTTGTTCTCAAGTTTACAATCTTGTAAAGAAACACTGTACATACATAATTGTTATTATTATAATCATTGTAACATATTACATGTTATATATAAGATGCAATAAGAACATGGGAGTAAAAGTTCCTAGGTCTTCCTATTTTGAAAGTTTTGGGGGAGAAATGTTAATAGAGATGATGGTAAGAGTTAGGAGGAAAACTGAAGGGAGACTGAATTTACATAAAGGTCAGGAAAATTTTTTTTTTTTGGAGGAAACATTTATGCTGATTCTTGAAGGAGGAAGAGTTGTAAGATTTACCTTGTGTGTTTAAGGAATTTTATGTGGTCCAGAACTGCTTGAATCTTAAGTAGGAATGTGGGCTAAAAGTTGCAAATGAGGCCCAACAGGATGCTAATCATGCATTGAATTGCTCTGCAATTTTTATGAATTCGTGCTCTTTACAATTTTGAGGGATTTCTTTGAAGGCTTGGAGCATGGTTTTAGGTACCATATACCTAAGATCATTATCAACTCACTTTATTTTTATTTTGGAAAACAGCTTTATCAAGGCTTAATTGGCATATGACAAAGTACACATATTTGTACAGTACAAACTGATGAATTCTGACATGTACATACCGATGAAACCATTACCGCCATCAAGATAGTGAACATATCCATCATCCTTAAAAGTCTCCTTGTGCCTTCTTTATAATCTCTCTCCCTCCCACTGCTCCCCACTTCCCCTTCCCCAAGCAAATGCTGATTTGCTCTCTGTCACTGTAGATTAGTTTGCATTTCCTATAGTTTTGTGTAAATGGAGTTGTACAGTACATATTTATATATCTGGCTTCCTTCAGTCAGCATAACTATATATGAGATTCTTTCATATGTATTGGTAGTTCATTTCTTTCTTATAGCTGAGTAGTATTCCATTGGCTGTAGAATTCCATAGTATTCCATAGGTTGATAATCCACTAACCTGTCAAAGATATATTGATTATATCCATTTTTTTGGTAATTATGCATAAAGCTGCTGTAAACATTCATGTACAGGTTTTTGTGTGACCTAAGTTTTCAGTTCACTTGGGTAAATACTTAGGAGTAGGATTGCTGGGTCATATGCTAAGATTATGTTTAACTTTATAAGAAATTGCCATAGTGCCTTTGAAAGGGACCATGCCAGTTTGCATTCTCACCAGCGGATGAGAGTTTCTTTTGTTTCTTATCTTTCCAGCATTTGATATTGTTCATTCACCAAAGGAAAATATACAAATGGCAAATAAGTATATGAAAAAAGTGCTCAAAATCATTTTCATTAGGAAAATGGAAATTAAAATTTGCACAATGAGATTCCACTATATTAGAATTTTTGTAATTCATGCATCAAAATGCTAGGTGTGTGTGTAGTGTTACAGAAACACTATGAATCTGGCATAAAGCAAGTACTCAGTAAATGATAGCTGTTAATTTTAACCTAGTAGTAGAGATAATGAATTCTTTTGACCTTGAAACTTACTGTTTGTTACTGTATCTTTAATTATGTGTAGTACCTAGTGAAAGGTAAGGATATTTGTGTGCATGTGGTTATATAAGTATGTGGAAAAAATAGGATTTGAGATTTTGTGTTTGAGTGGTTCTCCATGTTATAAGAGAAAACATTAAACATTTCATTTAGTAAGACTGCAAGAAAACTATGCAGATTACATGCAATCACAACATCAGCTCCCAAACCAAGGGTGTATTACTGGAAGTTTCATAGAGATGTGGGAAAGATCAAAGAAAATAGAAAACGTGGACGGAAAAGTCACTATTTTTTCATTAAATTTCATGCCATGCCAAGTTTTTGGGTTGAGGAAGGATGAAAATTAAGGGCCTAGAGGTATAGTTTAGCCCTAAAATTGGAACCAGAACTATTTATAAAATCTAAATTAGGCCATCAAAAAAGATAGTAAATATAGGTAACAAGTAGGGTGGTTCTGGGCATTCTGTTCAGTTGAGCAGCTCTGTCTGGGGGCACCCCACATATTCTTTTGATTTTGGGTCTCTTCTCCCAGTTGGATTTTTGCCAATAAAAAATTATGAAATAGCCTTTAACATGCCCATTTGTCCTTAGTGTCCAGTAACTCTTTGAGCTGGAGGTATGTTGAACTGTCACTGACCTTCAGGTGCAGTTTTGCTCCTTCACTGGTGAATGGGTTGGTGGCATAATGTAGAGAGCATAACTTGCTAAATTAAGTGCAAACTGCAGTTTCAATTTGAAGAAGATTGTGAATCTTATTAATTACTGATTCTTTTCTACAGGTTTGCCCATTTAGCAGCTGTAAAGCTATTAGAGGGGCTACAGAAATATGACATAGATGATAAGAATGAAATTGATGAAAATGATATAAAGTTTTTTTTAAGGCATGGTGTTGAGGGAAGCACTGATGCCAAGGATGATTTATGTCTCAGTGAGTCGGATAAGACAGATGCCAGAAGTAAGTATGCCAACTCTGTTGTTATTTATTGTTTAAGAAATACCGTAGCCAGTATTTGCCACATATCTGGAAATTATTCTAAAGACATTTACCATCTGCGAAGTAAAATACTTTGATATTTTTTGGGGGAACCAGACAGTACAAGTGTTTGTACTAGGGGTTTTTGAGCACATAAAGAATGTAAGACATGATCTCTGTCCCCCAAGGGGAAAAAATTACTTAAATGGATCATAGGAAACAGGGAAATAAACATCTCATGGTTAGTTGGCAAATGATTTTTACAGATAATAATAGCAAATATCTTTTGAGTGTCTACTGTGTGACACACAGTGTTGTACATATGATCTCAGGGTTGTGGGATCGAGTCCCACCTTGGCTTTGTGCTTAGCAGTGAGTGTACTTGAGATTCTGTCTCTCCCTCTGCCCTCCCCGCCCCAGGCACGTGCGCTTATGTGTTTTCTTTTTCTCTCTCTCAAAAAAAAAAAAAAAAATCTTAAAAAAAAAAAGACGATAGAACTGATAGGATTTGTTCATAGATTTGGAACTGAGGGGTTAGAGAATGAGAATTATCAAGGTTGACTCTTAGATTCTTGGCCTGAGCTACTAGGTCATGAGTTTAAAAAAACTGTTCACTCAGGATAGAGTAGCAGGGGCGGCTTTTCACAAGTGCAATTTGGACTTTTCCTTGAAGGGTGGCCAGAATTAATTAATTAGTTAGGTTTATTTGTTTATTAGAGAACACATTCGCGTGAGAGAGAAAGAGAGTACAAGTGGAGGAGAGGGGTAGAGGGAGAAGGTGAAGCAGACTCCCCACTGAACAGGGAGCCCAGAGAGGGGCTCAATCCTAGGACCCTGATATCATGACCTGAGCCAAAGGCAGACACTTAACTGACTGAGCTGCCCAGGTGTCCCGAGGGGTGGCCAGAATTTAGATACGCAAAAAAGAATAAAGAAGCATTCCATTCATTCAACTCATATTCCAATATATACTGTGTGCACAGCTCTAGGCTAAGGGACTAGAGCAGTACCTCAGAAAAAGTATCTAGTTTAATGTTTTTTTAGTATATTCACAGATTTGTGCAACCAACACTATAATACATTCTTAAACATTTCCATCACCCCTAGAAGAAACCCCACATTCATTAGTAATCATTCCCCATTACTCCTACTTACCTCTTCCTTCCTCCCAAACCCCATCACTAGGCAACTGGTAATCCATTTTCTGTTTCTATAGATTTGTCCACTCTGGACATTGCATATGAATGGAATGATACCATATATGGTGTTTTGTGACTGGCTTCTTTCACTTAGAATAGTGTTTTCAAGGTTTATGTACACTGTAATGTGGATCATTCCTTTTTATTGCCAAATAGTGTTCTTGTATGGTTTTAACACATTTTATCATCTGTTCATCAGTTGATGGACATTTGAGTTGCTTTCACATTTTGGCTATTATGTTGCTGTGGACATTCATATACATATCTTTGTGTGAACATATATTTTCATTTCTCTTGGGTATATACCTAGGTGTTAGTTGGAATTGCTGAGTCATTTGGTAACTCCATGTGTAACATTCTGAGGAACTTACAAACAGTTTTCCAAAGTGGTTGCATCATTTAACATTCCCACCAATGATGCATAGGTGTTCCAGTTTCTCCACATCTTTGCCAATGCTTGTTGTTTGTCTGATTGATTAAAGCTCTTCTAGTGAGTGTGAAGTGGTATCTCATTGTAGATTCTGTTTTTACATTTTGTAATTGATATATAATTAACATACAGTGTTTTATTAGTTTCAGGGGTACGACATACTGAGTCAACAATTCTATACATTACTCAGTGCTTACTTACCGTGGTAAATGTAGTCACCATCTGCCACCATCAGACATTCTTACAACATTATTGATTATATTCTCTATGCTGTACTTTTCATCCCTGTGACTTAATTGTTTTATAGCTGCAAATTTGTACCTCTTAGTCCCCTTTATTTCACCCATCCACCCACCTGGCAATCACTAGTTTGTTCTCTGTATTTAAGAATCTGTTTTTGTTTGTATGTTTGTTTTGGTTTTTAGATATCAAAAATTAGTGAAATCACATGGCATTTGTCTTTGTCTGACATATTTCACGTAACATAATACCTTCTAGCTCCATCCACGTCATCACAAAGGCAAGACCTTATTCCTTTCTATAGTTGAGTAATGTCCCGTTGTATCTGTATATACTATACCTACTTTGTTCATTCATCAGTGGACACATCGGTTTCTTCCATATCTTGGCTATTGTAAATAAGGCTGCAATAAACATAGGGTTATTGCATATATCTTTTAATTAGCGTTTTTGTTTTATTTGGGTAAATACCCAGTAGTGGAATTACTGGATTCTATTTTTAATGACTGTATTTCTATTTTTAATGTTTTGAGGAACCTCCGTACTGTTTTCCACAGTGGCTGCACCAGTTTATATTTGCATCAACAGCGCACAAGGGTTCCCTTTTCTCCACATCCTTGTCAACACTTGTTATTTCTTGTCTTTTAAATACTAGCCATTTTGACTTGTATGAGGTGATACCTCATGTGTTTTTGATTTGCATTTTCTTGATGATTATTGATGTTGAGCATCTTTTCAAATCTGTTGGCCAATTATTTGTCTTCTTTTTAAAGTCTCTATTCAGGTTCTCTGCCCATTTTAAATCAGAAATTAGATTTTTAATCAGAATTTTATAAGGTCTTTATATATTTTAGATACTAACTCCTTATCAGATGCTATCATTTGCAGATATCTTCTTCTATTCACTAGGTTGTCTTTTTGTTACATTGATGGTATCCTTTACTGTGTAGAGGTTTTATTTTGATGTAGTTATAATAGTTTATTTTTGCTTTTGTTTTCCTTGCCTTAGGAGACCTATCCATCAATATGTTGC
Organism: Ursus maritimus; assembly: GCF_017311325.1. Taxonomy (NCBI): domain Eukaryota; kingdom Metazoa; phylum Chordata; class Mammalia; order Carnivora; family Ursidae; genus Ursus; species Ursus maritimus. The sequence continues at coordinate 20,516,964 of NW_024424008.1, read as the reverse complement.
TAAGGCCAATGTCAAAGAAATTATTGTGCTATGTTTCTTTCTAGGAGTTTTATGGTTTTATTTAGGTCTTTAGTATACTTTGAATTTATTTTTGTGTATGGTGTAAGAAAGTGGTCCAGTTTCATTCTTTTGTATATAGCTGTCCAGTTTTCCCAGAACGATTTATTGAAGAGAATGTCTTTTTCCTTATTGTATATTCTTGCCTCCTTTGTTGTAGATTAATTAGTGACCGTAAAAACATGGATTTATTTCTGGTCTTTCTATTCTGTTATTGTCTATTTCTGTGCCAGTTTTGATTTCTACAGCTTAGTAGTATATTTTGAAATCTGGGACTCTGATACCTCCAGCTTTGTTCTTTCTCAAGATTGCTTTGACTACTCAGGATCTTATGAAGTTAACACACAAATTTTAAGGTTATCTGTTCTAGTTATGTGAAAAATAATACTGGTGTTTTGATAGGGATTGCATTGAATCTGTGGATTGCTTTCGGTAGTAGGGGCATTATAACCATATTAGTTTTTCCAGTCCATGAGCAAGGTATTTCTTAACATTTGTTTGTGTTGTCTCAGTCTCTTTCATCAGTGTTTTATAGTTTTCAGAGTATCAGTCTTTCACCTCATTGGTTAAGTTTATTCCTAGATATTTTATTCTTTTTGGTGCAATTGTAAATGGAATTGTTTTCTTAATTTTTCTTTCTGCTACTTTAGTGTATAGAAATGCAACTGATTTCTGGGGATTAATTTTGTATTGTGCAACTTTACTGATTTCATTTATTACTTTTGGTGGAGTCTTTAGGCATCTATAAATAGTGACAATTTAAATTCTTCCTTACCAATTTGGATGTCTTTAAAGTTTTTTGTTATTGTCTGATTGCTGTGGCTAGGACTTCTGGTACTATGTTGAATTAAAGTGGTGAGAGTGGACATTCTCATCTTGTTCCTAATCTTAGAGGGAAAGCTCTCAGTTTTTCACCATTGAGTATTTTGTGAGCTTCAGCTTTGTCATATATGGCTTTTATTATATTCAGGTATGTTCCCTCTAAATCCATTTTATTGAGAGTTTTTTTAATGATGAACAGATGTTGAATTTTGTCAAATGCTTTTTCTGCATTTTATTGAGATGTTCTTATGGTTTTTATCCATTGTTTTATTGATGTGGTGGATGTTGATTGATTTGCAAATACTGAACCACCCTTGCATCCCAGAATAAATTCCACTTGATTATGGTGAATGATCCTTTTAATGTGTTGTTCAGTGTGGCTTGCCAATACTCCTTTGAGAATTTTTGCATCTATGTTTATCAGAGATATCGGCCTGTGGGGTTTTTTTGGGTTTTTTTTTGCTTTTTTGGTTGTTGTTTTTGTTTTGTAGTGTCTCTGGTTTTGGTATTAGGGTACCGATAACTTTGTTGAATGTGTTTGGAAGTTTTCCTTCCCTCTATTTTTGGGAATAGTTGGAAGAGAATAGGTATTAACTCTTGTTTAAATATTTGGTGGAATTCACCTGTGAATACATCTGGTCCTGGACTTCTGTTTGTTGGGAGTTTTTTGACTACTGATTCAGTTTCATTACTAGTAATGGTCTGTTCAGATTTTCTATTTCTTCCTGATTCAGTTTTGAAAGTTTATATGTTTCTATGAATTTTTTCTAGGCTCTTTGTTGGCATGTAATTTTTTTTGTAGTATTCTGTTATAATCCTTTGTATTTCTGTGGTGTTGATTGTTACTTCTATTTGATTTTGGATTTTACTTGTGTCCTCTCTCTCTCTCTCTCTCTTTTTTTTGTGAATCTGTCTAAAGGTTTATCAGTTTTACCTTTTCACAGAACCAGCTCTTGGTTTCATTGATTTTTTCTCTTGTTTTTGTTTTGTTTTGTTTTGTTTTTTTGTTTTTTAAGTATCTAGTTCATTTATTTCTGCACTAATCTTTATTATTTCCTTTCTTCTACTAACTTTGGGCTTTGTTTGTTCTTTTTCTAGTTCCTTTAGGTAAATGGTTAGATTATTTATTTGACATTTTTCTTGTTTCTTGAGGTAGGCTTGTTCTACTATAAGTCTCCCTCTTAGAATTGCTAAATCCAAAGATTTAGGATTGTTGTATTTACTTCTTCCTTACAGTGTAGATGCCTTTTATTTCTTTTTGTTTTCTGATTGCTGTGGCTAGGATTTTCAGTACTATGTTGAATAAAATTGGTGAGAGTGGACATTCCTGTCTTGTTTCTGACTTTAGAGGGAAAGCTCTCAGTTTTCCTATTTAGGATGATATTAGCTGTGGGTTTTTCATATATGGCTTTTCTTCTGTTGAGGTATGTTCCCTCTAAACCTACTTTGTTGAGGGTTTTTATCTTGAATGGATTTTATATTTTGTCAGTTGCTTTTTCTGCATCTATCGAAATGCTTATGTGGTTCTTATCCTTTCTTTTTATTAATGTGATGTATCACATTGATTAGCCAATATTGAACCACCTATGCAACCCAGGAAAAAATCACATAGATTCAGTTTGCTAGCTATTATCGAGGATTTCTGCATCTGTGTTCATCAGAGATATTGGCCTGTAGTTCTCTTTTTTTGGTGGTGTCTTTATGTGGTTTTGGTATCAAGGTAATACTGTCCTCATAGAAAGAATTTGGAAGTTTTTTTTCTTTTCTATTTTTTTGGAATAGTTTGAGAAGAATAGGTATTAACTCTTCTTTAAATGTTTGGTAGAATTCGGCTTTGAAGCCCTCTGGCCCTAGACTTTCGTTTGTTGAGAGTTTTTTTGATTACTGATTCAATTTCTTTGCTGATTATCAGTCTTTTGAAAATTTCTATTTCTTTTTCATTTTTGTAATTTATTTGTGTCTCAGAATTTATCCATTTCTTCTAGGTTGTCCAATTTGTTGGCATGTAGTTTTTTATAATCTTCTTTTATAATCGTTTGTAGTTCTGTGGTGTTGGTTGTTATTTCTCCTCTCTCGTTTGTGATTTTATTTCTTTGGGTACTTTCTCTTTTCTTTTTGATGAGTCTGGCTAGAGGTTTATCAATTTTCTTATTTTTTTTTAAAGAACCAGCTCCTGGTTTTATTGATCTGTTCTGTTTTTTTTTTTTTTTTTAATTTCTCTAACATTTATTTCCTCTCTAATTATTTCCTTCCTTCTGCTGGCTTAAAGCATCATTTGTTGTTCTCTTCCTAGCTCCTTTAGGTGTAAGATTAGGTTGTTTATTTGAGATTTTTCTTGATTCTTGAGGTAGGCCTGTATTACTATAAACTACCTTCTCAGAACAGCTTCTCCTGCATCCCCAAATTGTGGACCATTGTATTTTCATTTCTTTCCATGTATTTTTAAATTTATTCTTTGTTGTTCTTGTTGACCATTCATTGTTTAGTGGCATGTTGTTTAACCTCCATGTATTTGTGGTCTTTCCAGATTTTTTCTGTGGTCGACTTTTAGTTTCATAGCTTTGTGGTCAGACAAGGTGCATGATATGACTTTGATCTTCTTGAATTTGTGAGGCCTGTTTTGTGTCCTAATACGTGATGTATTCTGGAGAATATTCCATGTGCCCTCGAAACGAATGTGCATTCTGCTGTTTTAGAAGGTGATGTTCTGAGTATATCTGTTAAGTTCATTTGCTCCAGTGAGTCATTCAGAGGCATTGTTTCCTTGTTGATTTTCTGTGTACATGATCTGCCCGTTGATGTATGTGGGGTGTTAAAGTCCCCTACTGTTATTGTATTATTATCAGTTAGTTCCTTTATGTTTATTAGTAACTGTTTTATGTATTTGGATGCTCCCATGTTAGTTGCTTAAATATTTATAATTGTTATACCTTCTTGTTGGATTGTCCCCTTTCTTATTATATAGTGTCCTTCTTTGTCTTTTGTTACTGTCTTTGTTTTAATGTCTAGTTTTTTTGATGTAAGTATTGCTACTCTAGTTTTCTTTGACAACCATTTGCATGATAAATATTTCTGCATCCCTTAACTTTCAATCTGCTGGTGTCTTTAGGTCTAAAATGAATTTCTTGTAGGGAGTATTTAGGTGGGTCTAACTTTTTCATCCCTTCTGACACCCTTTGTCTTTTGATTGGAGTGTTTAGTCCATTTACACTGAAAGTAATTATTGATAGATATGTATTTATTGCCATTTTATTACTTGATTTGTTGTTTCTGGAAATCTTCTTTGATCCTTTCTTGTCTTTCTCTTTCATCTTTTGCTAATTTTCTTTAGTGTTATGTTTGGATTTCTTCTATTTTTTCTTTGCATGTTTATTAGGGATTTTTGACATATGGTTACCAATAGGTTTGTATATAACCTCTTCTGCATATAGCAGCCTACATTAAGTTGATGGTCATTAAAGTTTGAATCCATTCTTTTCTCCTCTCTTCCCTACATTTTAGGTATATGTTACTATATTTTATATCTTTTTTTGTGACTTCCTTGACTGATTTTTTTACAGAAATACTCATTTTTACTCCTGTCACTTTTGGTTTCTCCTTTCCACTCAGAGTAGCCTTTAATATTTTTCACACGGCTGGTTTACTGGTCACCAACTCTTAGCTTTTGTCTGGGAAGCTATATCTCCTTCTATTCCAAACGATAGCCTTGCTGGATAGAGTTTTCTTGGATGCAGAATTTTCCCATTGAACAGTCATTATATCATGCCACTCTCTTCTGGCTTGCAAAGTTTCTGTTGAAAAATCTCCTGCTAGCCATATGGGGTTTCCTCTGTAAGTTACTGATTTCTTTTGTCTTGCTGCTTATAAGATTTTTTATCACTATAGTTTGCAAATTTAATTACAATATGTCTTGGTATGGGTGCTTTTGTTGAGTTTGATGGGGATTTTCTGTGCCTCCTGGGTCTGCATATCTGTTTCCTTCCCCAGATTATGGAAGTTTTCAGTTATTATTTCTTCAAGTAAATTTTCTGCCCCCCTTTCTCTCTCCTCTTCTTCTGGGACTCCTCTAATATGAATGTTATTACATTTGATGGAGTCACTGAAGTCCCTACATCTGTTCTCATTTTGCATAATTTTTCTTTCTCTCTTTTGTTGAGCTTCATTGCTTTCTATTACTCTGTCTGCTAGGTTATTAATTTATTCCTCTGCTTCTTCCAGCCTTCTGTCATTGCATCAGGTGTGTTTCTAATCCCATTTATGGCCCTTTTCTTCTCTAATTGATTCTTTTTTAACTCTTTTATCTTTGTGGTAAGTGTCTCACTGATGTTTTCCATTCTTTTCTCAAGTCCAGTGAGTGTCCCTATGATTATTGCTTTGACACATTTCTCAGTCATGTTAATTACATATGTTTCACTTAGATCTCTGGCAGTGGCCTTATTTTGTTCTTTGATTTTGGATATTTTCCTCTGTCTTCTCATTTTGTCTAGTCTCTGCCTGCTTCTCTGTGTTAGAAAAGCCGGTTATTTCTCTGGCTCCTGGAAATAATGGCCTTATGAAGAGGAGGTCATGCAGTGCCTAGGCCCTGGTGTTTCAGGAAGTGTCTCAGGTGTGTGCTGTGTGCAATCTGCTGTTGTGTTTTGGCTGCTCTATCCTTCAGGCCAGTGGGCTGCAGAGGCTCTCCTTGCCTGCTGGGGGCAGTGTTTGGTCCCTGGCCTGAATGTAGAGAGTTTTAACTAGGTTGCTCTGGTCTGCTTGTGAAGTGAGACCTGTCACCACCTCCACTGGAACTGAAGTCCAGCAAAACTCTCTGGTTGAGAGACATGGTGTGGGCAGGAGTTTGTGCTGGTCTTCTAGGGGAGGGGCCTGTCATGCTGGGTCTGAGGAATGCTTGACTGAGAAGGGCAGTTGCCCCAGAACACAAGGAGGTGGGGTTAGTGTATGCAAGTTAAGCAGCCAGTGTCCTGCTGTGGTGCTTCCTTGCAGGTGGCTCTATGTTTATGCTGAGGAGCAGGGGAGGGAAATGGCTCCTTTGTCCCTGTAGTGATATCTCTGTGAGTGCTTCCTCTCAGGTATATGCTCCAAGAAGAGCAAATAATTTCTCCACTGTGTGCCCAGGTGTTCTTTAGATCACTGTTCACAGGTAGTCTGTCCCTGGGTTGTTTGCCTGCCTTCTTAGAGCAGCCCTAATGCCTCTTGATGCTCCCAGATCCCAGCCCACTGACACTTAAAACTTCAGGCTTTAATCCCCTCTGGTTGCAAGAATTCGTAAAATTCAGCCCCTTTCACATTTCAAGCCAATGGCTATGGGAAATGTTCTCCTTGTGCATTCCTCTTTGTGCTCCTCTATTTTGCCTTTATCTGTGACCATGGCTCCCTCCCCTCCACAGCAGTCGGCATCTGTTTCCCCACTAAAGCACATCTCTGTACTTTCTACCTACTTCAGTGTGAATTCTTCCCTGTCTTTAGTTGTGGAGTTTGTTTTGCGAGTCTTCAGGTTAATTTCTGGATGATTTAAATGGATGATTTGATAGTTACCCCACTGTATTTGTGGGATAAGGCAAGCTTAGGGTATTTTTACTCTCTTGCTGTCTTTCTCCTTTCAGCACCATATATATATATATCATGCCACTCTCTTCTGGCTTGCCAAGTTTCTGCTGAAAAAGCCTCTTATAGCCTTATGGCTTCCTTTGTATGTAACTGTCTTCTTTTCTCTTGCTGCTTTTAAAATTCTCTCTTTGTCACTAGTTTTTCCCATTTTAATTACTATGTGTCTTGGTGTGGACCTCCTTGGGTTGAATTTGTTGGGTGCTCTCTGTGCGTCCTGGATCTGGATTTCTGTTTCCTTCCCCAGATTCGGGTATTTTTCATCTGTTACCTCTTCAAATAAATTTTCTGCCCTCTTCTCTCTCTCTCTTGTCCTTTTGTGATTTGTACAATGTAAATGTTATTACGCTTGATGTTGTCGCTGAGTTCTTTAAGTCTATTCTCATTTTGTATAATTTTTTTTCTCTCACCTGTTCTGCTTGGTTGCTTTTTATTACTATGTCCCCCAGGTTACTAATCCATTTTTCTGCTTCCTCTAGTCTACTATTTATTCCACCTACTGTATTTTTAATTTCATTTATTGAGCTCTTCATCTCTGATTGGTTCTTTTTTATGTTTTCTATCTCTTTGTTAAGAGTCTCACTGATGTTCTCCACTGTCCTCAAGTCCAGTGAGTATTTTTATGATCATTACTTTAAGTTGTCTATCGGGAATATTTCTTATATCCATTTTGTTTAGGTCTCTTGCTGTGGTTTTGTCCTTTTTTTTTTTTTTTTTTTTTCATTTGGGATATTCCTCTGTCTTCTCATTTGTCTACCTTTCTGTATCTGTTTTTGTGTATTAGGAAAGTCAGCTATGTTTCCTGCTCTTGAAAGTAATGGCTTTAAGAAGTATAGGTCCTGTAGTGCCTCGCAGTGCAGCATCTCCTGTTTCTGAGAACCTGGCAATTCAGAGGGTGTCTCCTTTGTTGCATGCACCCTGCTGTTGTGTCCTGGCTGCTTTTTCCTTCCGTTCATTCATCTGCAGAGGCTCACTTTGCCTGTTGTGGACATCGTTTGGTCCCCAGCCAGGGTGAGGTGCACAGTTTTAACAAGGCAAGTGCAGGTCTGCTTGCAAAATGAGATCTGCTGCTGCTCTGAGGATCAAGTCCCCACAAAACTCACTGGTCGGATGATGTGGTGTTTACAAGATTTTTGCAGGTCTTCTGGGAGAGGGGACTGAGGCAAAAAGTAACTAAGAAGGGCAGATCCACTGATACACAGGTGGGTGGGGCTTGGTGTAAGCAAGTTAGGTACTGAATACTGGCCCTGTGCTGGCTCCTGCAGGCTCCCACAGGTGGCCTTGTTTTTATGCTAGGGGCCAAGGGAGGGAGAATGTGCCTGCCAGCTTCTTTGTTCCTGGAGAGGTCTTCCTGTGAGCCTTACCCCTCCAGGACTGTCTCTGACATGAGTAAATAACGGTCCCTCCCATGTGCCCCTGGGATTTTTCAAACTGCTCCTTCTGGGTTATGTATCCGCAGGCTGTTTGTCCTGCTGTCTCTTTAAGAGGGGAGGACTCAGCTTCCTATCATTCTCCAGGCTCTTCCATAACTGAGCCCAGAGATTTTTAAAATTCCATGCTATAAGTCTCTCTGGTTTTTAGAACTCACAAAATTCAGCCCCTCTGGGCTTTAGTGCCAAATGTTGTGAGGCAACTATTCTAGTTGCCCCTTTAAACTTTGACTTTTTTTTCTGTGCCTCTGAGCAGACAAATCTACTCCTGGTCCCTCAGTAGTTAGTCCCTTCCCACTGTAGTTCATAACATCAGGAATGGGGATTCTCTTCATTACCATGTCTCTGTCTCTCTTGCTGCTCTCTATGTGGTCTCCCCATCTTTTGTTGCAAAGAAGCTGTTCAGTCAGCCCTTGGTTCTTATTCAGGAGCAACTGCTCTATAAATAGGTGTAGATTTAGTGCGTCTGTGGAGGAGGTGAGTTTAGGGTCTTTCTTTGCTATCTTGTACTGGAATCTTGCAAAAGTTTTTAATTTTGATGAAGTTTGATTTATCTACTTTTTATTTCCTTGTTTGTGCTTAAGTTACTTTTTTTGTGATTCTATTGAGAATTAGAGAGGACTTAGGACCTCAGAAAATGAGTAGTTGACTCGCAGACTTTCAGTTTACTTCTGAAATTATTTGAGTAAGAGATGTTTGTAAGGTGATCATTGTCAGTGAATCATAAGATTTTGAAAAGATGTTTTAGAAAAGACCAAGAGTGTGACTAGAACAGTTTCCTATTGTGGTATGTTCGATACAAATGTACTCTTACCCCTTGCTGTACAGTGAAGCTCACTGATACCCAGCTAGGCTGTTTGCAGGTGGTGGAGGTATGAAATCATGTGCTGTTTTCTTGTCCCTATTTGATTTTATTCCAGAGCAAAGCCCAAAGGGCAAGATGGCTTCTTCTTGGGACACTAGATTTTGCCAGAACACCTACAGGGGACTGATCAGATTTCTTGTCATCCCAGAATTCCTGGAACTGAACCTTAATTCAAAGCATTCTTTAGTAAATTATATTCAAAGCTATGGCATCATTGAACTCTATACCCATTTGAAGTTTGACTCCTGACTCAACATTCCTTGTCACATGTCATCCAGCATCCACTTAGTCATCTTCAGTGACAAGATACTCATTATCTCAGGGGGTCCCATTTTCATCTGACAGTGTTCTTGTGAGAATTAAAATGCATAAGGAACTTAGTATAGTGTCCAGAAATACATGATAGATAGTTCTTACTGTTTCTGTTGAAAAGTTTCTCCTTTGTTGAGTTAAAATCTCTCTTCCTGGAGCTAATCTCATTTAATCCTTCCTCTTACCTCTGGTGATGATATAGAACAGCTCTTTCAAAACATAGCCTTCAAATATTAAAGAATTATTATATAATCTAAATAGCCACAGTTCTTTTGATCTTTTCTTCCATAACTTCATTTTTTTAAATTGCTTGTATTTGCTTGTTAGTGGTTATAGTGGTTCCCAAACCTTGTCTGCCCATCAAAATTGTCTGAGGGACTTTTACTAAGTACCAGTAATACCTGAACTTATAGGTCTGGTATGGGACACAAATGTACATTTTTAAAGAGCACCCCGGTTGATTCTGATGTCTGCAGTTTGGAACCTACAGCTCTATAGCCTACTGAGAGGTAAATCAGAGTGTTAAGTGTTAGGGAAAAGAGGCTGTGACTTGCTAACCTGGTCCCATAAAGCAGGGTTTCTCAACTTCTGTACTATTGATATTTTGGGCCAGATGCGTATTTGTTGAGGGGGATTCTCCTTTGTATTTTAAGATTTTAGTAGCATTCCAAGCCTCTAGATGCCAATAGTCTATTCCCCTCCATCCCCCAAGTGTGACAAGCAAAAATGTCTCCAGATGTTGCCGCATGTCCTTTGGGGGGGTGGAATTCTCCCCGTTAAGAGCCACTGCCACAAAAAATAGAACAATCACAGTTTCGGTAGTTGGATAAAGCTAAAAGCAACTCTCAATACTTCTTTCTCTCAGTGTTCTCTTGCATAAACAGATAATTACAAGTGACTAATCATAAAATTGGGGGGCTGGGTTAGATCTGGTATATTTTATTTTTTTATTTTTATTTTTATATTTTTAAAGATTTTATTTATTTATGTGACAGAGAGACAGCCAGCGAGAGAGGGAACACAGCAGGGGGAGTGGGAGAGGAAGAAGCAGGCTCATAGCAGAGGAGCCCGATGTGGGACCCGATCCCGGTACGCCGGGATCACGCCCTGAGCCGAAGGCAGACGCTTTAACGACTGCGCTACCCAGGCGCCCCTAGATCTGGTATATTTTAAATAAATCAAGCATATTTCAGTTTTTCCAATTTTCTTACATATAGTAGATTTCGTATGGTCTTGTAATACACCATTAATCCTAAGAAACTGGGGTCTTCCTTAAACCTTCCTGTTTATAGTATTAATAGCGACAGCAGTTTGATACATCCTCCAATAGCAGGAAGCAGGACCTCCATTTAGGTCTTTCAGTGCTTGTTTATCCTGATATTTTATTACTGATATTTACCCCTCTATGTATATGCCACCTTCCTTCCACCCCCTCCCCAGAGCACTCAGGCACTGGATCTAGAAGAAGCATATATTTCAGGACCAGCATCCTGTGAGCACATGAGCTGTTGTCTGTCTAAACTAGGTTCGTATTCAACTTTGTCTTGCAGTGAGAGCTTATAAGAAAATTGTTGAGTTGAGACACATGCTGGAAATTGCTGAGAGCAACTATAAACACTTGGGAGGGATAACAGAAGAAGATCTAAAGCAGAAGAAAGAACAACTTGAGTTTGAAAAGTAATGTCCCTCAAAACTCTAATGGTTTGTTTTACTTACCTTTCTAAGTGCTTCAAAACTCTAAGGTTTGTTGATGAACAGCTTGTTTTTCCATCCTTAGCAAGAATGTAAGGTTCTGTCCAGTTTTTGTCTTAAGCCCCTGGGTGGAGAAAGTGTTAAGATTATTTTTAGTTGTGGTAAAATACACGTAACATGAACTATATCATCTTAACCATTAATTCAGTAGTGTTAAGTACATCCACACTTTTGTGCAACCAATCTCCTGAACTCTTTCATCTTGTAAAACTGAAACTAGAGTTAAGACTTAAAAAAAAAAATAAAGATTTATTTATTTATTTTAGAGAGAGAGCAAGAGATAGCATGGGCAGAGGGAGAGGGAGAATCCCAAGCAGATTCCCTGTGTGGAGCCCGACATGGAGCTCTATCCCAGGACCCCAAGATCATGATCTGAGCTGAAATCAAGAGTTGGACACTCAACTGACTGAGCCACCCAGGCACCCCAGACTTTTTTTTTTTTGAGACCACAGCTACTTTGAGTTTCAACAAACCATCTCTAACCATTCCTATCCATTGGGACTGGAAGGGTGGGAGGTGGAGCGAGAATTTGAGCCTGAGTCTGTTGGACTCCAAACCTGTTGTCTAAGATGATTACGATTTGGAACTTTTAACTCTAATTAATAACATTTCACTTTGAAATGGTTATACTTTGGTATGATTTTGAACAGGTATTTTTTTTTCAAGATTGCTTTAGCCTTTGTGGCCAGAAGGTACTTTCATGTCAGCTGAGACTGAAGTTGTCTTCTGAGTGAGCTTTAATACTTCTCTAGCACTGGTGCTCCACTTTGTGTTGAGTACATCTTAAGACATTTATTCTTCAGGTACAAACTCCTGCTTTTAGGTTTAATTGCCAAGAAAAACTGGGTAAGTATTGGTTTGAGGGATGTCTTTTTGATTTGTTATCTTAGTAGATCAGAGTCACAATACAACAAAGCATGGGTGAATTGCTCTGTGCTGGGGATGATTTTCCTTTAGTATTTGCTGAATTCTAGGCTTCCACAGTGGGCATTCTTCTTGCCTATTCCTGGTCTTAATCCCGCACACTTCCATACCAGAGCTACTACTGAGTGCTTTTAGATCGCCCTCCTGGGAACCTGACATCCTACCCAGCCTGCCTTGGGAATTCTCTTCCCCCTACCATCCAGCAATAAGGCAGAAAAGTACCTTGGTTCAAATCACATCATCTCTTGTCTGGGTTTATTTTAACGTCTTCCTGATATGTCTCCTAGCTTCCTGTCCCTGCCCCCTAATTCCCCATACCCCAAAGTCTGTTCTCAACACAGTGTCCAGAGCAATCATGTTAAGACCTAGGTGCAGTATATCTCGCATACCTTTGACTGAAAGAATCCAGGCACACGAAAGTATGTAATATGCACTTTCATTTATAAGCATAAGCAAAAGAAACCTAATAGGATAGATATTCAGAATGTGATTCCTATGAGAAATGCAGGTTGCCTGGGAGGGGCATGGGGGAACTTTCTGAGGCAATGGAAATATTCTATATCTTGGTAGTGGTGGTGATTACAGAGTTTACATGTTAATCAAAACTCATTGAATTGTTCAGTTGATATTTGTGTATTTTACTCATAGTAATTTGTCGATCATTAAAAAAAAATACAAAAGCAAAGAAAAACAAATCTCAGTCAGATCATGCTGTTTCTCTGCTCAGACCCTCCAGTTGCTTCCCACTTCACTGAGAGTGAGAGCATAGGTCTGTGCTATGACCTCCAAGCCCCTGCTTGTTCTGGCTCCCTTTTGCCTCCCTGACCTACTACTCTTCCTTTTGTACTTTTTTTTTTTTTGAAGATTTTATTTATTTGACAGAGAGAGGGAGAGCACAAGCAGGGGGAGCAGCAAAGGGAGAGGGAAAGGCAGGCTCCCCACTGAGCAGGAAGCCCTACACGGGGCTTGATCCCAGGACCCTGGGACCACAACCCAAGCCAAAGGCAGATGCCCAACTGACTGAGCCACCCAAGCACCCCAATCTTTTGTACTTTAAACTACTCCAGCCACATTGGCTTCTGGTTTTCTTCCAGTTTCCTAGGCATACTTCTGCCGTAGGGTCTTTACACTTGCTATTCCTTCTGTCTGGGATGCTTTTCCCCAGATGTCTACTTGGGTAGCTCTTTTATTTCCTTTAGGACTTTGCTCAGAAGACCCCTTCTCAGTAAGGCCTTCTTCCCTGGCCACTGTGTATGAAGTGTTAATCTCCTCCCTGACAACATTGATATTACTTTCTTGCTTTATTTTTTTTCTTCCTTAGCATTTTTCACCTTCCCCATTCCATATATTTACTTGTTTGTTTTCTTCCTCCACTGCTAAGGTAAGCCCCAGGAGGGCACATTCGGCCTGTTTTGTTCACTGCTCTATCCTTGGTGTCTAGATCAGTGCTGGCTCATAGTAGATTCCCCATTCATATTTGTCAAATTCTTTGTTTTATTTGCCTTAAATGCAATGCATGGATACTTTTCACTATGGCCAAAAATAATTGTTAGTTGATATTGGAGATTGCTCGAGAACAACTTTTTTTGACAGGACCATCAAGGAGCTGCAGGGCCAGCTGGAGTACGAGCGGCTTCGTAGAGAAAAATTAGAAGGTCAGCTGGATGAGTATCGTGCAGAGGTGGATCAACTCAGGGAGACGCTGGAAAAGATTCAGGTCCCCAACTTTGCTGTGGTTGGTGTCCTTCTTAACAATTAATCTCTCTCAAGAAGTAGTATATAAGGGTAGCTAAGACCATAAGCTTTGGACTGGGACTCTTTGGGTTTGGTTCTTGGCCACACCGTTTTTTGGTTTGGACAAGTCGTTTAACTTCTCTGCCTTATTTTTAAACTGGAGATAATAATTTATACTTTGTAAAATGTGAAAATTAAAGGAATATATCTCTACATAGCTGCATCTTTATATATATAACTATACAAAACTTTGTATGTACACACACATACACATACATACATACATATATATCCATATATGTACTGCTTAGAACAGCATCCTTGTTCATAAGTGTACAGTAAGTGTTATTGAGACATGTAAGGAAAAATATTTTCTTATAAGCAGAGTGATAAGAATTCTCAGACAGCTAGAGTATATATATTTTAACATGCTAAATAGCCAGAATAAAGTGGAATGGAATCCATGTAAGAAAGCTTCAGCTCATCAAAAGAAGTTTTTTTTTTTTTAAAGATTTTATTTATTCGACAGAGACAGAGACAGCCAGCGAGAGAGGGAACACAAGCAGGGGGAGTGGGAGAGGAAGAAGCAGGCTCCTAGTGGGGGAGCCTGACGTGGGGCTCGATCCCATAATGCCGGGAACACGCCCTGAGCCGAAGGCAGACGCTTAACCGCTGTGCCACCCAGGTGCCCCTCAAAAGAAGTTTTTAGTATGTGTGCTGCCAAAGTGAGCATATCCTCAAAAGAAGTTTGAAGAATAGAAAGGAGCCAGAGTGCGATTTGTTCGGATTATAGAGTAATGAAAGCTAACACTTGTAACACTTTACCGAGTTCTTTCATGTGTTATCACATGTCATTTGATTTGCCCTCATTTAACATGTGAGGAAACGAAGGCTCAGAGACGTTAAGTGATTTGCCTAAATTCACACAGCTAGTAATGGTGGGACCAGTATTCAATTCCTAGCTTTTGATCCCATAGCCTTAGCTCTTTGCATAATTTTTAACTAGAATTATGAATTTGGAATTCAGAGTGACAAAAAGGACAACTATGTAGAAGAAAGCTGAAAAGAAATGAACATGAGAAATGGATACAAAGAACGAATACAGAAAAGCAGGTAGAGTATAGAGAATAGAGTGAAAGTGGCAGCAAGAAACCCCCAGTGGTGCTTGTATTTGGGCCACCTAGTCTCAGAGTGGACAGGCAGAGAGCACCCTGGGGACATTCTGTGACCCTCACTCTCTTCTGTGAGTGAAGATGGCCATGATGTGGCCCTCAGGGAAGCTCATGTGACAAGGTGTAGGGATTCAGGTATGCTTCATATTTTCCTTCCATACTGAGATGTCTTCAGTCATCACGGGTGAGTTAATTCTGTTCCAGACCCGTATCACCTCTAATCTGATTAATAAAAAAAACTTCCTGGCTCCTTGTTATTTTGCACAAACTTATCATTAGTCTCTTTAATAACCACATTTAAAATATTTAAGTAGTCTACATGCTTGTTTTAAAATGTTAAAAACAGGGCAATCGTTCCTTCCCACACCGAGTCCCAGGCTCTGGAGGAAGCTAGTGGGAGCAGTTTGGTATGTATGCCTCATGTTACATAGTGTTCGATTCATTTACAAACATGTGTGTGTATTTCTCTGCACGTACAAATTCAAATGCTTTCGTGGAGTTTTGGTAGCTCACCAGTCCTTAGTTTTCCAAGAGATGTAATTAATTATAATAACCCATTCTCGTCATTTTTGTGGTGCTCACCTTGTACCACCTTTAGCCCCCGGGGGACTTTTGTACAGATAGGCCAGCCCGCGCAGTCACAGGCGGTTGGCTAGAGGACTGGCGGACACTTACCTTTCAGTAACGACCACGGACAGTCCCAACCCCATTGTTGCCTCGTCACCCTGGGGCAGGCACTCTGCCGACCCCACCGCCAGGACAGGAATATGTGTTGTTTTGTCCAGCTCCTAGATCTTTCGGAGATTACCCAAGCCTCACCTTCTTCTGAGTCATTGCAGATTGATTTGTCTGCCTAGAAAACTTCTGTGTTTTAGTAGCTGTTTAAAATATTTTCTTACTCTGAAGTGTCTGTTTTCAGGGTTGGGTTTGATTCCATATTCTCCAGCACATCCTCCCTGAAAACTTTGCTCTCTTCCAACAATGTGTAGGTTTTCAGGAGAGCTGACTTGAGGGCCCTGTCCTCTGGGCCCATCGTTTTTTGCAGTCCTGCTTTAGGTTAATGGAATTTTTGTAAATGAGCAAATGTCACCGACCTCTAATGGCAGCTGCAGGCCTGGCACTGTGTTTCTGCAAAGCTTCTGAGTCTCAATTTCATCTAAAAAGGGGATAACACCTATCTCACGAGATTGTATTGATGTTAAATGAAATACTGCGTGGACATACTGAGGTATTTTCTATCTAGTCGTATTCATAGTAGTATATTCCGCCTTCTGCATATCCTTTTCTCCTTTTTCCTTCCTTTCATTTTCTGTATTCAAGTTGAATAAACATTGTCAGTAGATAAATAAATATGTAGAGTCCAGTGCTTCTGAGAGTAGGAGGAGTTAGTTTATTTGGGAGTCTAAATATATAAAGTAGAAATAAAATGAACTTTCCATTCAGTGCTCCGTTCTGTAGATTCTTTAAGAAATTCTGCCTCAATCTCCTGCCACCTTCTGGTCAGGACCTGTGATTGCATTCAGCTGTACTGTTAAGACTTTTTCCCCTGTAATAGTATAATTTCTATCCAGGAAAAAAATTCTCAGGTAGTTTCTCAGGATAGTTTGACATATATAATGCACTTAACTAGTTTTTGATAATAATAACTACTACTGTTTTGATAACAGTAACTATTTTTATAGCCCAAGGATGTGGGCAGAAACAGCTTGGGGAATACTAACTCCAGGGGTGGGCTCTCTCCCCATGGCCACGTGCCTTGTGCTGTTCTCGGAGCCCCTGCATTCAGCTCTGTCCTGACCAGCTGGGTGCAAGGAGAATTATTCACAGGTGATTAACATCCAGTGAGCATGCACTGTATTTCTAACCCTCTCTTGCTCCTTCCCATGACGTTCATTAAGTGAATCTTCTGTGCTGGGTCCTGGGAATACTGTGATGGATGAGAAATATTTGGGAACAGTGGTGGCAGGCGGAGTGGGAAGTAGAAGTCTGCTGTGTGAACACAGGAAGGCACGGAGGAACCAAGGAATGTGATTCCTAGCACTACGGGGCTTGCAGCGAATCCAGAGGAGGACTTTCTAACACCGTGCATGTCAACAGTATATTGAGAAGTGCTAGGCTAAGATAAAAGCAGAAATAATGAGATGTTTTCTTTTGGGGATGTATCCGGTAGAGACGGGACTGGTTGATTTCTCTCGGTGTTCCCTAGTCCGTGAGTCAGCACGTAAGATGATGTACTGGTACTTCTGATTGGGGAATTTATTTACACGAACGCCTGAAAGAAATTTAATCCAGAGTTGAAACTATTAGTATGGATAAATTTTTTTTTTTTTTGGAACAGATAATGTAGAAAGATGAGATTGTGTCTGGTGTACTTATCTCATTTGGCCCTCTTTTCCTTTGTAGGAAGATGACTCTTCTTGTGAATCAAGCAAAGAAAAGAGGCAAATTAAGAAAAAGGTGTCTTCTGGGGGAGTTTTTGTGAGAAGGTACTAATCAGTGAAATAACCTTAAATAAACTTGATTTTTCTTTTATTTTTAAATTGATATAAATGTAAATCTATATAAATTCTCAGTCTTATATACTATTCCAATTCTGAAGGCAGAAATATGTTACATAATGTCAAAGGGACTGCTAAAATTACATGCACTTAGCTGGACCCCCTCCCAAAATACTTTTTATATATTTATGTAGGTGAGACTATATTTATGAGTAATTAATTTTGCAAATATTCGTACAAACTTTAAGGCGGTACACTCTAATAGAAGAAATGTAGACATTCAAATATCTTTTACTTTCTAGAGAGTATCATTTTTTAACTTTTCAGATGACTTTTAAAAAGCATCTGGACTTGGGAGAAAATACAAAATAGGACGAGTAAATTTTAGAAAAGGGCATCATTACAGTAACAACCAAGTATCTCAGGAAAGTTTTACATAAAATAAAAATCTGCTCTTGTAAAAGAAAAAGAACCCCATAATACATGTTTGCTAAGAATGCTGATTTAAATTATTTTAGAATTCAACCATTGTTCTGTCTTGCAAGCTTTATAAGAAAGCAGTATAAAAATTAGGCCGACTGGACAGGATAAAAAACACATGGCTTTATTATTCTCTCTTCCCTTCCTCCTCCCGCCCCCTGACGTTACTGACCAAAAACGACACAGCATTTCATTTCAGTTCTGACTTCAGGCCCTCCTTTCTAACTCCACTCACTTCCTCCTCGATGTAGCCAATTTGTGACTGTCTTGGGGCAGTTGTCTAGATCTGCCTCCCCATGAAGATCTGATTGTTGGCTTTGGGCCTGTCAGCAGCCTTCTCACTACACATCAGACTGCCCAACCTCTGGGCTCTGGCACGTACTTTCCATGGATGCTTAAAGGCCATTCTGACACAGTATTGCCAGGACCAGTTTGCCCTGACATGAGTCTGTTTGAGTGCGCAGAGCGAGACCAGTTCAGGCTGGTCAGGGGTCTGTAAGCAAAGTTTTAAAAAAATGCCTTACCCATCCTTTTGATAACCTTTATAATCATTTGTTAGTTTCTCTGTGGTTTGCAAGAGGCCTTCGATCTATAATAAAACATTTGGTACATACTCTGTGTGAGACCTGTGCCAAGTCCTTTCCATGTATTATCTCTTAATTCTCACCACAGCAGCAGATAGGTATAGTTTACAGATGGAAATTAAGTAATTTGTGCAGAATCTCACAGCACTATGAAGCCAGGATTCTAACCTCAGCGGGGAAAGTTCAGAGTCTGCATTTTTAACCACTACAGGAATTCCCAAATTCAGTTTCTCACCTTTGGGACTACACACAGCCTTCCTTCTTCCTTCTAGGAAGACCCTAAAGTGAATCCCAACTCTGTACATAGTTTGTTGTACTTGCTCCGGTTTTCTCAAGGCCACTTCTCCACTCTCTCTGTACCAGAGAGGTAGGAAATAACTGGAAGAGGGTTGTCATAGAAGCATGCACTCTTGGAGTTTCCTTGGTTGTCCCCCAGTACCTGTTTTCCTTTTCACAGCCACCTGGCCTTGTGGCTGCTCAGGATATAACTTCCCAATCTCCTTTGCAGCTAAGACACCAAGTTGTAGCCAATAGAGTGTGAGCAAAAATGGTGTGTCTATAACCTCAGGGTCATGACCTTAAAGGGAAGGGGCTTGCCCACATCTTGCCCCTTTCTGCTTCTGGAATGTGGATATGGGGGTGAGTCACCTGGACCTTGTGAATGGGCGACACCAGGGATGGTAGAACAATAAGATAAAAAGGATCCTGCGCCCAGAAACCGTGGAGCCAACATACTAGCCTGGGAATGCTTATACCTGGACTGTAGGTAAGAGAAAACTTAAACCTCTTTGTTATCTAAACCATTATTATTTTGGGTCTTATTATAGCCACTGAATCAAACTTGTAATACAATCCTGAAATTATATGTATTTAATCATAAATCACATATATGTATTACTGTCCTGTTATGCATGGTGTTTTCCAACACAATCAATTCTTGGATTTTCTGGACACCGTCTGGGTGTTCAATGATTCAATTCTGAGACTAACTTCCCAGAGTTAGCGTCAGACTCCAGAGGTTAAGAGCTCTGTCCCACAGGAAGGTCCCCATTTCAGACACCCTTTTGCAAGTCCCAGGTTGTCACTGGTACTTCTGACTCATCAGCGGTACATTTGGGGTTTCCTGAACCCCCTCCTCAGGTTCCAGTTGGCTGGAATGACTAACAGAACTCAGAAATTGTACCACTTGACTCTCACCAGTTTATTAGAAAGGATACATCTCAGGAACAGCCAAAAGGAGGAGCATAGGGCAAGGCATGGAGTGAGAGGTGCTTGGGGCTTCCATGACCTCCCTACCTACGCCACCCTCCCAGCACCTTGATGTGTTCAGTGGATTGGCCAGTGGGAACTGAGCTCAATCTCCAGGTCCTTTTCTGTCCTCCCCCTTTCCCAGAGGTTGAGTTGGGAGGTGAGGGAGACTGAAAGTTCCAATCTATAATCATGCCTTGGTCTATTTGGCAACCAGTTCCCATTCTGAAGTTATAGAAGGGCTCCCGGCCACCTATCATCTCAGCATATAAAACACACTCTTACCATTCAGGAGATTGGAAGGATTTTAGGAGCTTTGTGCCAAGAAAACAGAAGCTTGTAATTACCCCTATCAAGAAAGTGCAAGGGTTTTAGGAGAGCTGGGCCAGGAACTGTGGATAAAGACCAAATAGATATATATACGCATACATATATATATTAATTATGCCATATTATGTTAATGAAACACAAAAATAAAAGTGAAAAAGATGTTAGATAAAAGAAGAAATGTTTTTTCCCGTGCCTTAGATTGTTTGTTCATCTCTAGAGACAGGGGCCTCAACTTGTAAGCGACTAGAGTACCGAGTAAGAAAGAGCCTGGCATTTAAGGACTGTGTGGCTTGTGTGCTGTACAGCCTGGCAACTTCAGTTGTGTGAAGTTACAGCTGTGTGACCTTAACTTCATTTAGATTGTTTTTTCAGCTGTAAAATAAGGATTAATACCACCCCTAAGAGGACTGCTTTGAGAAAAAAAAAAAAAAAGGTGAGTTGATAGATATTATTTAGCATATTCCCTCTTGTACAGTCCGTGGTAGCTAGTATTCAACAAAACAACAATCACTACGTTCAGCACTGGTGACCATTGCTTTATTTCTATTGCCTCGTTTTTTTCTTTATATTAAAAAAATACTGCATACTTTTAAATATTCATGTATCTAAATTCTTAAAGATTGACAAAATGGGAATTATAAACTTTGTTTTTCAAATACGTTGAAGGGTGTTCACTGACTCTCGACTAGTCCTTATATGACCCCGCCTCGTCTACTTTGTCACCAAATAGAAGTTTACTGAATTTAAGTGAATCATAAAAAAACCCAAAATGCCTCTTCATTTTATGTAATAAATTTAAGATGGGTTCCTAAGAAGCAGGGATAAACTGGTTCTTGTGAATCAAAAAACTCAAGTATATGTAAGATAATCTGAGCTCAAGACATAGCAACTCGAAGACTTCATACTGAGTATCATACAGTTGCACTAGGGCACACATTATTTTAAAGTTCATTGTTTTAATTCACTACCAAGAAACCCAATCTCCATATAGGGTAAGTTGCCTTTTAAAATCCAAACAAAGTAAAACAACATTTTATTTTCTATGAAAAATAGTTACCCGGGGGGCTGAATACAATAACAAGTATGTAGGGAATAGTTTTTAAATTTGCAGCAGACATCAAAGAGATCCTGTAAGATATACATTTGTTCAAGCAAACACAAGAAAACTCTGAATCAGTTTCTATGAACTATTAAAAGGATAGAGACAAAAAGCCTCTTTATCTCCAATCGATCAGGTTTTGAACAACAGCTTTTCAACATAATAAAGACACACACAAAACACAAACTCAAAGCACATCTTCCTATTTTAAAATATTTTTTAGTCCATACATACTTCGAATAATCTTGTTGTACTGAGTATCTGCTGCAACTTTCATGTTCGGAGTAAATCTCTCCTGGCGTAGTGTTCTAAGTCTGCAGCAGCAGCAGAATAGAGCAGTTTCTCTACTATTTCCAGATTCTGTAAAATCCCAATGCTATTGCAAGGCAAGTAAACACCGAGGCTGTGAAAAGAAGATACCATTTTATGGGTCACGCATTTGATACTATTTTGCAGAGACAAACACAATAATGTCATCTTCAAATTAAATGAAGAGCAAACATGGAACACTACATCAAAAACTAATGATGTACTGTATGGTGACTAACAACATAACAAAAAATTAAAAAAAAAAAATGAGCAAAAAACAAAGGAAATCCAACCAATTTTCTACCTTAGGTGTTTTATTACCAGAAAATTACGCTAAGGATAAAGTATATCCTTTAGGGCACATAGGCACCAATTCTTAAAAGCCTCCTATATTTTAAACCAGAACAAGGACGACAGTTTACAAATTATGTCAGTTAGACTCTATAAACAGTGCTTAAAGTCATTAACATTAGCATTGACAATGACTACTTTAAATAATTATGAAATCTAATTTTAGATCTTATAAATGGGAAAACCTTCTTACCTGTATTAAAAAATGATATAGTTAAGCTAATAAAATAGACATCCATATCATCCATGAGAAGAAAACTTTAATTGCCTTGTCAGTACATTTAAAAACAATTTCATGATCATAAAAAATTTATACATTAAATTTTAATGAAAATCCTCTTAAAAAAAAATCACAGGTGGAAGAAAAGGCTTTTAAAGTAATTAATATGCCACCTACTCTTTGTTAGATTCCAGACAGAAAGCCTTTTTGTTCTTTAAGAAGCTGAATCTGGGTGAGGCTTTTAGGGACTCCCTAGTTTCTAGTTTGTTTCAATAGCCTCGACTTTTAAAATAGAGACCCAGAGACGAATGGCAAACTTTTATGACTAAAGAAACAGCCTTTCATAGTAAAGCTACTGTAATTTAAACACATAACTCTACACATTATCCCACTGGATCCTAATGACTAACTGAAATTTGGTTAATGACAAGGTCATTTCCTTAATTTTTTTTCCCATTAATTTCAAGAAAAGGGATTAGGTCTAAGACACACAGAGAGGCTGGATATTTGAGGAAAAAGAGTAACACTTAAGTTTCTTGTCAATAATGCATTCTGGTCAATTATACATTCATCCATTTGATCCTGATACTATTTACCATGTTCCACTGCAGTGTGCCAAGCAATTATATACATTACGTTATCTAACCACAACTAAAGCCATGTAAAATTGGTGATATTATCCCATTGTAAAGACAAGGCAACAAGCCCAAGTTATATACTGCTGGCAAGTGGTAGAACAAGGACTCGACATTATAGGTACCCGAGTCCAGAGTTATTGTTTAAAAACCATTCTGTTACTCTTATTTATCCCTCGCCACCTGAAGGATTCAATCTGATTTGTCATTTCTTGAGCCACATAGTGCTGTGTAGGTGATTATATTCTCTTCTAACCCAAACAGCTGATAAATTGAGTCTCAGACTACCAAACGAACACTTACTTATTGTGAGGAAGGAAGCATTTCATTCCTTTTTAGAATAAACAACATAATGGCTACCGTACTGAAGTTTCTTTCTGTTGGGAGCGGTTACTGTGTCTCACTGGTGTTATTTTGCTACCCAAGTTGCTTTCACCTTTGTTGTTTATCTTCTATGGCCTGTCAAGGGACACATCCCTACACAGGATGCTCAGGTGAGCATGTACCTGATACCTCGTAAGTAGTCTGTAGTGTTAGCTTGTCTTATTACTTGTCTGTTTAGAACAGAATCTGCCACATTAACTATATAGATCACATGGAACAGCCATCATCTTACAACTCTCATCTCTTTAGCAACAGTGATCTGGGTCAGAGGGTGGTGTCTGACTTAAAAATGGGCCATTCCCTTCCCAGGGATGTTCTGAATTGGAAATAAGGAAAGGGGTAATTTTTCTTGGTTGGTGAAACCTGAATGGTAGGAGTCTGGAAGCTACTAGTAGCCATGTTTCCAAAAGAGGGAGAAAGATGGTGTAAGAGAATGAGGCAGATATTCAGAGACAAGATACAGAGTAGACTGTGATTCCAATTATCCCTGAGGTCAAGCTGTACCTCTGCCCTTCCACAATTCAATAGGTAAACTAATACATTTTCTTTTTATGCCTAAGCTAGTTCAAGTTGGATGTCTGATCACTGAAAGTAAAAGTCTTGGCTGATAGATGCTGTTAAACCAAATAAATAAACTGATTATAATTTATAATTTCATAAGGGTTTCTTCTCTAAGGGAAATCCAAGATCTTGAATGCTGGGGCTTTTTTAAAAAAAAAGTACCTTTTTTCATTTTTTCCCCCTCTGCTCTTGGTTAAATTCATATATGAATAAGTGAAATATTGTTTTATTGGCAACATCTCAGGTAGTCTACATGCAATGGATCCACTCATGATGTTACCTGACCACCAAGAAAGAGTATGGGATTTCAATTACCTAAAAGCCTTAACAGTAACAGCAGCAATAACATATATTTGAAGGATAAGGCAGAAGAAAGAAAATGCCTTCAGAATGGCTGGTTGCAAATCCTCAGTGAAAAAAGGAAAGGAAGGTAACTCGGAAAAAGTGTTTTTTTGTAAACAATGACTTGTTAATTTCTTTTGTCACTGCCCCTAAGCCTATTCAATATTTAAGTCTGCCTTATATTCAGCCAATACCGAAAGAATGCTTTCTGGAGACCACCACCATCTTCAAACTGGGGGTAAAGGGACTTGAACTAAGATACCGATCTAGGTAAACACTCTAGAGGAAAGTGAGTAGCCTCTGAAGCTCCTCCTAACCTGGGTTGCTCTGAGATCTATTTTGAAAGTGGGAATGAACACTGCAAACTGGGCTATTTTGTAATTTCCCCTGAGCATCACCAGTGAACTGAAGATCTCTCTCTGGTTCCAGAGACTTTGCTAGAAGAGTGGTTTTCAGAACTTCCTTTAGCCTTAGAACTCTTTTTCAAATGAATCTTCAACAGAAGCTCAGTATTTTAAAAAGATAAAATATTTTAAAAGTATCAAGTTGAAGAGGGGAAGGGAGGGATTTATCAGCTGAGGGCTGGGGGCTCCACCTTCACTCTTAGAGGCTGTCCAGAAAACCACCGATGGTATAAATCAGCAGTTTTATTTTGGACAACAATTCAGTAATGTAAACCATTTTAAATGTGCCTAACCTTTGGATCCGCAATTTTAGATGTTCCTAAACAATTATACAGAACTACTAGCATAAGGGTACAAAGATGTGTGTGTATGTCACACACATGGCTGTTGGGTACAATATCGTTTCTAATAATGAGAAACTGGGAGCAGAATGTTTGCTAATAGAGGTTTGGAAAAATAAATTACAGCATTTTCATACAATGGAATACTTTCTAGTAAAAAGATACACATGTACTGATATGCAAAGATACTCAAAACATTTGGTTAAATTTGAAAAAGCTGCAGTCCGTACAATACAATCTAGCTATTATTTTTAATAATCTGCAATATTTATATATAGAAGAAAAAGCCTAGAAAGAGCTATACTCCAATAGTAAAACACATTACTTTTTATAAAAAGAAAGAAAAGTACTACGAAAGTAGGGCACTCTTCTCACTCCTTCGGGCCCTGTAACTGGGTCAGGTCACAGGGTATTTGAGGAGCTCAGTATGTGACGATCTAATTTTTGGGTCTCTGATATTTGTGGTCAGCTGGATTCAAAGTAAAAGGTAATTTTTCCCCAATGCTTGCTATGGTTTTTGCCTCTGTTTTAGTGATCCTTCTCTGTAAGTCCATTCAAATCCTTAAGGAAGAACACAGGAACAAAAGTAAAATTTTCATTCTTTTCCATTGTGGAACAACCAATTTATCTTTGCATCACTTTGTGTTTGTTTTTATGTATTTCTTTGCTATCCGTATGCTTTTTCCTATTAGTAGGTTGCAGAGTTACCCGTTAAACTTATACTCTAAATTTACTGCCTGTTAAACTTTTTTTTTTTTTTAAAGATTTATTTATTTGACAGAGAGAGACAGCCAGCGAGAGAGGGAACACAAGCAGGGGGAGTGGGAGAGGAAGAAGCAGGCTCCTAGCAGAGGAGCCTGGTGTGGGACTAGATCCCAGAACGCTGGGATCACGCCCTGAGCCAAACGCAGACACTTAACGACTGCACCACCCAGGCGCCCCTGCCTGTTCAACTTCTATTCTTCCAGCATTGCAAGTGATAAAGGAAACGTGTTCTAGCTCCTCTTTTTTTTCTTTTGTGTTCCACGGTTACCCTGGGAGACAGGAGCTAACAGGTCTCAATATCAAATGACAGCAATTACTTTCTCTGACAAACATAATGTTAAAAAGAATACCACAGGCCCCAAATGGCATCACTTAAGCCAAGTCCCCAGACTGGGGCTTAATACCTGATTGTAGTTTAAACCTTCGTGTGGTCTTAACCAGTCAGTCAGGAATTTTGTGGATCAGCGAGGAGTCTGCCACGTGAGTCCTCTCCATCCCCCACAAGAAGAAGTAATCTGCATGAGACTCCCTGTTCTTCAGCTAAGGGAAAGTGACTTTGCCTGAAACAATCCTTTTGCTAATAACCTACTTGTCCCACTCTCCTTTTCACCTTCCTTTTCTTTTTTTAAGTTTTACTTAAGTAATCTCTATACCCAATGTGGGGCTCAAACTCCTATGACCCCAAGATCAAGAGTCACACACTCTCTCAACTGAGCCAGCCAAGTGGCCCCAAACCTTACATTTTGTACAACTCCTGGGAGCTCCCCTCTGCTGCCTAAATGAGATGCTGCTCAATTCATGAATGATTTAATAAAGCCAATTAGATCTTCAAGTATACTCAGTTTTTTTAACAGATTTGGTGGCAGTGGTGGGATCTGAAGCAAACATCTATTGGCATCTGGGGACAATGAGAAACAGGTGTGGCACCCCGCAAACACTGAGAGTTCACTGTCTGTCTTGCCATTTGAGGGCCTTTGGTAAGTCAGTTTCAGCTCTGCTTTTTGGGTTCAAGCTACCCATCTAATTGGTTTTCTAGTCGAGGGTTAACGAATCAGTCTAGACTAACACAGGAGGCTGTAATGGAGCGCCAGTCCTTAGCCCTTGGTTCAGTATACAATTCCACATGGGAATCCTTCCCCCAGTTACTGGGTTTTACTGGTTTAGTCCTTTCCTCATTTCTAGTCCACAGTCCCTGAATGAAGTCTACTTGAGTCCAGTTTGGGAACTGCTGGTGGTGTGCACGGCCTTCTCTTGGACAGTCTGCAGTGACATATTTTGGTTACTGCTGGTGTGTTGAGGTGCATGTTTGTTTGTCTTGATTTGTGTAAATAAAGGCCTCTAACTTTTCACAAGCAAAATAAGACATTTCATTGTTTCGACTCCCCTAAGTTTAAAGGATTTATACCAGGATGCTTTTTTAATTCAGGATTCACTCCCTTTGGCAGATCCCTATGTTCCTGTTTAGGGAATATAAATATAAATATAAATATATATAAATATAAATGAGGCTATGATCAAGAACTCCTTAATTCTTAAATTATTGCAAAATCTGCTGCTAAGAAAATAACAGCCCAACAAAGATCCTTAGATTCTGTAGACAAAGTTGTCCTTGATAATAGAATAGCTCTTGATTATTTTTTAGCTGAGCAAAGTGGTGTCTACGCTCTGGTGACCACCTGCTGTGCCCAGAGCAACACTTTTGGAGAAGCTGAAACTCAGTTACCAAAGATCAAAAAACAGGTTTGCTTGGCTTAAACAGAGGATTCCTTCCAGAGTCTCTGACTTGTTTGATTTTGACTGGTGCTAATGGATCTTCCTCCCCTCTCTATCCCCAGGATCGGTAACCCTTCTCCTTAGCTCAGAATGTCATGTAAGCCTCATGTTGCCTGTCTTTGGGATTTCATGTCTGTGGATTCCCCATGTATATATGAAACCAAATTTGATTTTCTCCTGTTAATGTTTCATGTCAATTTGATTCTTGGTCCAGCTAGAAGAACCTTGAAGGGCAGAGGACATTCTTTCTTCCTGACAGTTGGCATAACTGGCAGGATACTTTAAACTCACTGGATACCATTCTCCTCTGGCAATGCTCCAGCAGAGAGATACTTGGGAAACCTGACATACAGCAGAAGGTAAGATTTCTTATCATCTTGATATTCTGGAATCTCCGTGGAGTCTGAGTCAAGAGCAAGAGTGGTGAGAACCCTTTTTCTAAATGAAGATGATTGGGAGAAAATATTTGTGGAACTAGTTCCTTGGGCTTAGTGACTCTTGGTAAATTTGGTAGAGTACTCCTTGGTTACTGATCCATTTCATCTGTGTCTTTTATGTCATTTGCTCTACAAGAGGTAAAGGCTGTTGCTAAGGGCAGCCAAAGCCACAAAACTGGTGGGCACAGGTTTGGCACTTAAAAGCTAGAAGAGTGCTTACCACCTAGCTCAAAGACTCCCATGCTAAGATAATTTGGTCATGGACAGCTTAGACTGACACTTCTGTGCAACAAGGTACACTGTAAAACACACACAATCCACAGCTTAAGCCTCCTAGGTCTTAGCGTAGCTCCAAGAGACCCAAGGCTTAGCTACAAGAAAAACTGGATTTTTTTCCCCTTTTGTCTTAGTCTGTGTCCTAAGAGCTTGGCTTTGTGACCACTGAGAATATTCTTTTTGGTCTCCACTATCCAGAGGGTGCACTTACCAGGGTGCACCTTGATGGTCAGTTGAATAGACAGGTTCTGAGTCTATTTGTCTAGCCATGCCAGCTCTCAGCAGTGCTTCTTATGAGAGGTCCCAAGCCATAGGGACCTTTGTTGCTTGTTAGTGCTGGAAAGTCCCATTCCTAAGTCTCTCCGCCTGGTGTCACAGATTAGTGGGTTTGTGACAGGAGTCTCACATTTTTGTGGGAGATCAGAGACACAGTTTTCATTGCAATGTCCTTACTACCTTTGCAATGAAGTCCTTTGCTTCCCTTAGATTAATTTTGGGAGTAAACTTTTGGATCACAGGGGCTACATTATCTACACCCTTCTTTGGATGCCTCTGTGGCTTTGGTTAAGCCATTAAAAGCTTACTGATTTGAGTTACTACCGATAGATCTTATTTGTCAATGCCTAGACAAGGGATCCTTTAAACTGGCTATATTTTAAAGATACCTATTTTATAGAACTCTCAATTGTATTAGTAAAATGGCTAGCCTTAGGGCCTTCCCTGACAAGATGAAATCAGACTTCAGACAAAAATCAATGTCCATATCCAACATAAATGCCCGTTCTTAAAACCCAGACTCATCTGACTGTTTTAACTTCCATTTCCCTACAAGACTCACAGAGAAATCTGGCCTAATCATTAGGTTAAAAGTATACAGGTTGTTCATATAAATGCTGAAAGCCAGAAAAGGAATGTTAACGAAAGCATCGAAGACTGGCCATAAGGCTCTCTTTGCTCCTATCTTCCAGGGCTCTGGAATCAGGCTCTGCCAGCTTCAGCCATTCCTATGCAAAGTCCTTTACAAGTAGATCCTAGACCATCTGCCACAAAAGAAACCGTGTTCCCTACACAGCAGAAAATCTTTTAAATTATAAAGCCCTTTTACCTCTACTTTCAGAAGATCCTACCAAATTTAGGGAAGAACTAAAAAGATTAATGACTATTCACAGCCCCTCTTTGGAGAGGAACAATGACCAAAATTTCTCCTAGACCCTCCTACAAACGGTTTGCAAAAGACCAATACTCAGGGACTAACAGAAAAGCCAAGGTTGAAATGTATACCCAGAGAAAAGGCTTTTGTTAAAGTGCTTCAGAAAGATTTTACAAAGGCATAAAGCTTTTGATTCCAATTTTAGTTAAAAATCTGATGTAAAGCAAGTTTAGTTAAAAAAACAGGCCAAGCCCCTGCTATTCAGGCCATAATCCAATTCTGTAGGAATTAGTAAGAACTGTCTTTGTCTTACAAATCTCTATAAAACTAGAAATGCAACTCTAGAAACAAATCAAAGCCCACCTATGCCTCTCACAATGTCTGCAGATATTATAAAAGATCAGGATATTGGAACAAAATTGTCCTGCACTTGAGAAAAAGTGCCAAATCTTAAATAGCAATATGAAACTCTAACAGAAAAAAAAATTTGTTCTGCATTCTTTCACTCTCTTGAAATTCTTATCATGTCTTTAAAATGTAAACACAGCCCACAATTGCCTGTGACTGAAAATTAAAAATGCAAACTTCCAAAAGGGCTCCTGTGCCCACACTCTAGCACCTTTGATAATAAGCAGATATGTTCTATCTCCACTTTAGAGAAAACTTGGATAATCTCTCCATACCTTTGGGATGTAATTTTCTACCCCCATCATCTCTAGGATAAAAGAGCCATTCTTTGAAATAGCAATGTCAGGGAGAAGTTTTTCATGGGGGCGGGGGGGGGGGGCGGAGATGAGAGGAAGTATTTAGAAATCAGGTCTTTAATGTCAAGACAAGTATGAGTAAATGTGCAAACAAAACTCTTACATTTGTCTATATATGTTGTAAATGTGAGATATTTTTACTACCTCTGGGCGGTGATACTATAATTTGTAAAAGAGCTCTATTTTACCTGGTTTGAAGACAAGTGCTTGTAAGGATTGGGTGTTCTAAACTCAGAAAGCTAGAAACTAACCGAAATATTTTTCAAGTTCATGTGATTATTTAGTATTAAAGTTAATGTAAAGTTGTTGGTTAAAGACACGTCTACTAAGCATGTGTTTACCAAGAGTTAAATATGTTCATGTTATCTCTTTTGCAAAACGTAAAATTAGGACAGTGGTTGACTTTATTGCCTCATGAAGTTTTGTGGGTAGTCCGAACATAAGTAAACATAAAAAAAAGGTTTGTATGTAAACTTTTAAATCCCTTTCAAAATCTTTGGTAAACTGAAACTTTAATGTTTTGCTAAGTTAAATAACGAATTAAGATAAATTCATTAAATAAGCTAGATAAATTTATGTCCAATGCTTAATTTGGAAATTATCTACTTTTGTCTTACTTATTACAAAGAAACTACGATAAATTTTTATCAAAACGTTTTGTGCTTTGCTATGAAGCATACATTTCTAGAAAAACAGTTCACAACTGCTAGTACTACGTAGTTTTCACTAGAAATTAAAGTTTCTAAGAGTTAAGGATTCTAATTAATGTAATTACGACTAGAAATAAGGGAAGCAACTCTATGCAAGGAAAAGTAAAAAGTAAGATAGGTGTTTTGGGTAAGAAAAAGTATGATTAATAATAACTGTGCACTAAAACTGCAGTTTGGAACCAGTCAATGTGGTCTTCTCTGACTTGAGGTCTCAAGTAACTTGACGCCAAGGAGAAATCAAACAGGGAGAAGCAGAAAACCAGTTAAGCAGAGGCATGCAAGCAATATTTTCAAACAATCAGATATGAGAGAAACATAAGTATTAAGATGACTAAGCTATTTAAGACCTTTCTTGTGTTTATGTGGAAATCAATAAACCTTAATTTCAAGGACTGTAAAGAGTATACACTGTAGATACAAAAGGGAGGAGGTATGTGTAGTCAGTACTGGCTAAGATTAGGATGAATTTAAGTAAGTAAATTTGTTTCCTCTTTGTTAAAAGGACAAAATTTTCTTGAACTATTGGTCTGCTCTTAATAAGAAATTGTAAACAAAGGTTTTCTTTACCTTTAAAGTCAACTGACGAGAAAACAAGGATTCTGTGTTTGATGACTTAAGAGAAATGAGTCTTAATATTAAAAGAGCTAAATTTTGCTCACAATGATGAGCAAAACCATTTCTATTTGCCTTTGAAATCTTTTATTGTCATTTTGGCTAAATAATTAAATGCTTTGTGATCCTATTTAATCAAATGTTCAAACCTTTTAAATATTTTTTTATATACTTCCAAAAATCAAATTCTAAAGTTTTTTGGACCATAATCTAACATTTAAAAGATTTTGTGAAAATCTGGTATAGTATATTGTAGCAGAAGCATTGTCAAATAAGTGACACTCCTAAAAATCTGGTATCTTAGTATGTTCTTATCTTGAAGTGTCGTATATCATAGAAAAAATTGAATTTCCTTATCAACTGCATTGAAATGAACTCTAATCAGATCTATAACCATGGTCATCTCAAGTCTTGGCATGTTACTGTTTTACTGATGCTAATGCAAACGTCTTCAGTGAGACTCTCAGAGTAGAGTACTTAAAGAACTCTGAGTTCAAGTTTCCAGTAATCTTAAGATCATAAAACAGAATCAGGTAAGAATTTCTGAACTAGTAAAAAAAACCAGATTCAAGCAGAACAAGAATTAATAAATCAGACTGAACTGAGACTTTTTTTTTTTTTTAAAGATTTTTATTTATTTTATTCGACAGAGATAGAGACAGCCAGCGAGAGGGAACACAAGCAGGGGGAGTGGGAGAGGAAGAAGCAGGCTCATAGTGGAGGAGCCTGATGTGGGGCTCGATCCCATAACACTGGGATCATGCCCTGAGCCGAAGGCAGACGCTTAACCGCTGTGCCACCCAGGCGCCCGGAGACTTATTTTTGACTTTGAAACACTGCTGACTTTTTTAAATGGTTTGTTTTTCCAGGTTGAAGGAAACTTTTCCTTAAGCTAACTTAAGATTCACAGCAATTTGAGGGGCGCCTGGGTGGCTCAATTGTTAATTGTCTGCCTTCGGCTCAGGGCGTGATCCCGGAGTTCTGGGATCGAGCCCCACGTCAGGCTCTTCTGCTGGCAGCCTGCTTCTTCCTCTCCCACTCCCCCTGCTTGTGTTCCCTCTCTCACTGGTTGTCTCTCTCTCTGTCAAATAAATAAAATAAAATCTTTAAAAAAAAAAAAAAAAGATTCACAGCAATTTGAAACATTTATTTTTTTCTCCCTATCCAATCCCTCCAGCATTCAGAAACCCAGTGAGTATTCTATTTTCATGGAAGTATATTTGCATAATTTAAATAAGAATCTATTCTCCTTGTAACAGGACACAATGGGAAAACTGGTTATATTATCAAGGTTTTGACTGGAATGTCGTATTTTGGACATAGGCTTACAGACCCAGAAATGACCAGACAGCTTTAAGGACTTTATGGAGCCTATAATAAGCCCCCTTGGAAATATCAGCCTGATAACTATTGCTTACAGAGTTCCCAGCAGCTTTACCAGGTGAGTAAAGATCATTTCCTGACCAATGCAGGAAACTTGAGAACAGAAGAATTCACCCAAATCTGTAGGAACTTCAGGTGAAGTCTGACAGCAAGTATTTGAGAGGCTATTGAAAATTTAATCTGGAGCTATCTTATGAATAGTTCCAGCAAAGCAGGTTTAAAGAGCCTATATGGTCAACTGCTCTTCTTGCCACACTTACGTAAATTAGTCAGGCCATGTTCTTTTACAACTAAACTTACCTTGTAAATCAATTAGTGTCAATTGGGCTATCTTTGGTAGAAATGGTGATTACAGAAAGAAAAACACACCTGTGTATTAGATTTTTCTACTGTTCATCAAAAACTGGTCTCGATCCAGATTATCTCTAGTTTCCTCCAATGACTGGCTATAACTCTCTAAACTAGTATTTTCAATTTTTCTCCAACCTTTCTGAGTTGGAATCATTTGAGAACTAAAACTGCCCTTTACCCTGAAGCCCTGCAAACCAAATAAAAACAACTTGATGTAACCTTCAGAAAAATCACACTACATCAAATCTAGACAACCTGCATGCCTGTTGTTCTAGGGGCCCCTCAAAAGATCAGAGGCACCTGAACTTTAAACCAGGAAAATCTGTCAGACCATCACTGCTTGCTCCCACTCCAACTGAAGATGCGTCCAGCCTGACATCTCGAAGTCGTGACTGGCTACCCTCAGAACTCAGAAAATTTGATCCAATCATTGACCATTGTTTTCTTTTGTTCTGAGAGAAAAAGAACACTCGATTAGTTGTTTAATTAAATCACAGGTATAACTTTGAGAATATATGTGCATTATGGCCTCCTGAAGTGAGACTGTAACAGAGCTGATCTATTGCCAGCACTGACTGGTTCAACAAGATGGAACAGTCTACCAGGGCTCAACTTTAAATGCTGAAAACTTCCCTGAAGTTTCAGAGGGAACTTCAGGTGTCAAGGGCAGGCTGCCCTAGATGGGCCACTTCGTCCATGAACATTACTTTGAGTTAAAAGCAATCATAGGAAAACCTCCCCATCAACTGCCTAAGTTTACATTTATAGAAAGGACAGCCTGTACCAGGACAGAGCTACTGAGATTCCTCTTTACCTAAGATGCTTACTTGTGTAATAGCAACCTTTATTTTCCAAACATCTCCTCTCACCTTCTGGCCAATGGCTGTCCTTCCCTTTATATCCCCAGACCCCCTCCCCAATCCTTAGCTCAGGATGTCATTCATATAAGCCTCACTGCCTGAATGTCCTTGGAATTTCATGTCTGTTTTCTCCTGTTAATCTATCTCATGTCAATTTCTTAGCTAGAAGAGCAAAGGACATTCTTCCTTCCCGATAATACCAGAGAAAAGAACAACAAAATAGTGGTAACTGAGAGCAGCACTAATGCCATAAATTTTGATCACATTTTTCTGTTAAGTTGAGATTGATCAAATGGGGATACCGTTGAACCAAAGGCCCCAAATGGCCTCATTCAGGCTTAGTCTGCAAGCCAGGGCTTAATACCACCATTAACTGCAGTTTCAAACTTTCCCAGAAATGTAGTCTTAACTGATCAGTTGGGAATCTTCCGATTAGTGATAATGGGTCTGCCACATAGGCCCTCTCCCTTCTCCCAGAGGGTAATCTGTATAAGACCCCTTGTTTTTCATCCTCATGGGAAAGTGACCTTGCCTGGAACAATCCTTTTCTTTGGCCACTAACTTTCTTGCCCCACTTTCCTTCCTATAAAAACCTTCCATTTTGTACAATACACTGAGCTTCCATTCCCTCTACTTGCTAGGTAAGAGGGTGCCTAAATCATTTAAAAAAACCAATTAGATCTTCAGATTGACTCCACTGAATTTTGTTTTTTTGACAAAGTAGCTAATTACCTTACCTGCAAGGTAACGAATTGTCTCAAGCTTGTTTGACTCCATCAGTGTTTTCAAAGAAGCAATTTCAGTGTCGATTTTATTACTAGTCTCGGAAATAATACTTCTGGTTTTGGTATCCTGCAGTAAATAAGAATGAGACAAATTCTGTCCCTATGTATTATGGACAGAAACATTTACATTAGAAACCCTTACTTATAGGCTAACTTTGTATTGCAAAAGTCTTAACTGGGGAAACAGCAAAAGCAGAGTGATAGAAACAACATTATATGAACATTACAAACTGACAAATATTCTACTTTTGATATTTGGAGATCATTAATATTCATTTCTTTGGGTTATCATTTTTTGGGTACATTCTACTAAAAGCCTCATAGTAAAAAAATCTGAGACCTAAAATATATAATAAACTAAGAGGGAAAGGAAAAATTTTAGTCATAGAACTATAAACACTGTGTGTGTATAAAATCCTTAGGACATTACAGTTAAAACTGCTGCACAATTTAAAGAAAAAACTCAACCACATTTATAATGTGAACTGCCACCAGTATTAAAGGGAAGGGCAGAAATGCTTTTGTTGGGTAACACCAAATGCTATGCGTATAGGGGCAAAGGGGTAGGAAGAGAGATAAGATGGCATATGGAGCTCAGAAATTAGCTCTGAGAGATTTTTATTTCCTGGTTTATCTCTTTTATTGGCCAAGAAAAGAACACAATACTTGGAAAGACAAATGAGACCTTTCCTTCTATTTAATTATAATTAGGAAAGAGAGATGTCTCGAGGCACCTGGGTGGCACAGTAATTTAAGCTGCCTACTCTTGGTTTTGGCTTAGGTGGTGAAATTAAGCCCTGCCTGTGGCTCTGAGCTCAGCACAGAGTCTGCTTAAGACTCTCCCTCCCTGGGGTGCCTGGGTGGCTCAGCCATTAAGCGTCTGCTTTCGGCTCAGATCATGATCCCAGGGTCCTGGGATCGAGCCCCGTATTGGGCTCCCTGCTTGGCGGGAAGCCTGCCTCTCCCTCTCACACTCCCCTTGCTTGTGTTCCCTCTCTCGATGTCTCTGCCAAATAAATAATTAATTAATTAAAAAAAAAAAAAGACCCTCCCTCCCTCTCTGGCTTGCACTCTAAAATAAATAAATCTTAAAAACAACAAAAAAGAGTTATGTCTCTTCTCTTAGAACACAGACCAAATAGCTTTTGTAGGCTGAGTCAAAAAGCTGGGTTTTACTCAAGCCACAGAGATTAAACAAGGATTACAATTTAGGATTAGGAGAAGGAAAACAGTTGTAGAGAATGGAGTTTGGAATCCAGGTTCACATTCTAGCTCCACCACTTATTAGTTAAGTGTCTTTAACCTCCCTGTGCCTCATTTTCCAAGAACTGGTAAAATGGGAATAGAGAGGGCCTAATTCAGAGGCTGATAAGGAGAATTAATAGAAGCCAATAAAACAGTATCTGATACATCATAAGCACTCAATAAATATTTCCTGTTTTAAAAACTTTAAGGCATTTAATTGAGCCTCTGCCTTCATTTAAATGCTAATTGTGAATCCTTGTCTTTCAAAAAATAGTTCTTTTGTTTATAAAAATAATTTAGTTACAAACTATGTTACCTGGAAAGCTAGATTCTGACAGAGGTCACAGTTCAGGTAGGACACATAAAAGCAATTACACACGAGAGTGGCATAAAAGACATTTTTACATACTAGTTTACCTTGCTGGTAAATTCTGTGGTTGCTTCCATAAGTTTCTTTTCTTGATCTGTAAACTAAAGGATATGATGAATCAGGAGGTTAAAAAAAAAAGACTAGAAGGAATGATAAAGGAATAAGTTACCAAGAAAGCACATTACCATATCAGTTACTCTGCTCCTTTCTAGGTTGATGTCCAGTTTATTGTCTGCTCTGATTTGACTGGTTTCATTCTTTAAAGAAAACCAAAATATTAAAAAAGCAATCTCATCATGTTTGTTTTGAAATTAATAAAATATTCTATAGTGAGAAAAGTACTTAAACTTACTATCAGTTGCTGCTTAACTTGTTCCAATTCAGTTTTCATTTTCTAGGTATAAGAAAAATCACATGCAATTGCCATTATGCCAAATACTGATAGCATGATTGACTCAACAAATCTGAAACGCTGCATTAGCAAAAACTGGACGATCTCTACAGATTTCTAATCAAGCATTAACTAACACTAGACAAAAAAGGAAAGTAATATCTCTCATATTCAAAAAATTCTTATGAACAGTAAAAAAATGTATTTTTTCTAGTTATTTTACTTCTAAACCATGACTGATACTCTAATAATATTTAAGCTAGCGAACAAAATTCCAACTGAAGTACGGAAAGTTTTAACTGACAAAAATTAGTACAGATTCACATAAAATGGTAAATGTCAAGTGTTTTAAATTCTGAGAACATTATGTTGTGCTCTATGAGAAATTTTATATAATAAATATAGAGCTCAAAGATTTTCCCTTCCATGTGACTTTTACATGTGTAAGGTACAATTCTTATTCTTTGGTCAAGAAACTATGAGTTATACATAGCAATACCTGTTATGGTTAAACATGTAGTATATTTTGATATAGAAACTTGATAATTATTACATGACCACATAAAATCATTATTTGGTCCTAAGCTTTACCAAGTGGAATACATGTGAAATCAGTTATTAGTAATAAACTGAAACTTGTATCACCTGATTCTCTGCTCTCAGATTTGCAAATTCACTTTTCTCTAGGATGACCATGTCTTTCCTGATGGAGTCCAAATGAGACATAAGTTGTTGTACTGTTATTTCCTGGAAAGCAAAATTAAAATAACCTAGTGATATGGAATACCATCACCTTACACAGAATTGTTTTCATGGAATGTAAAAGACTCTGTTGTTATGCTACGAGGTATAATGTTGCTTGGCTAACTAAACCAAACCAAACCATATGAAACCAGTACTATCAAAATGAAAAGGAGGTTCCAGTCCAAGGTTGCCATACAGGAGGACCCTGAACTCACTTCCTCCATGGACATACCAAATCTACACCTATTTATAAAGCATTTCCTCCTGAAGAACAACACAGGGCTAACCGAACACCTTCTGCACAGCAAAAGATATACCACATATAGAAAGGTAAGAGAGACAGTCAAGAAGGGAACCGCCAATCCCCGCACTGAGAACCATGGTGGAGAGGGATAGTACTGAATGACCATGAGCAGATCTGTCTGCCCTGGGATACAGAAAAAACAATGAGGTTTCAAAGGGTAACTAGAATAGGAAAGATCCAGCCCTAGAACTCTGCCAAGCAGTGTGGGAGCTGCTGGAATTCTCTGCTTTGGAGGGGCTGGTGAGCACCACTGTTTATCTTCCCAGTCCACCTTGAGAGCACAGACAAGAGCAGGCTCTGAGCACCATAGCCAGCCTACCACCTCAGCTAGGCCCCTAGCCCAAACCAACACAGTGTCCGTGAAGGTGGCCCCAGGGGAGACCACACCGGAACACCCATGGTTAGTGTTCACAACAGCTGACCTGCCAAGGTGACACAGGTGCAAAGCATCCCAGAATAATCCAGGCCCCCACCACTTCACCTCCAGATAACTTGCCAGGACACCCCCAGCTCAGAAGATCCCAGGACCTTCCAAATTAGCTCACACCCAATCAGGGTGCCACCTGCATGAAGGGTCTTGGGAACCCCTGGCTTGCACTCATTTCAGCATCAGCTATTCTCCCTCTGCAGAGAGAGTCTCTGGACCATCCACGCCCATTCTCACTTAAGCTTAAGCTGTCCTGCCAGGGCACTAGCTCCATGGAGAGCCCCAAGCTGCCCAGAGTGGAACTGCTTCAGCTTCAGCGGTTGGTATTACCAGGCAATCACCCTGGGGCTGCCTCCAGACAATACCCACTACAGCACCAGCTGTCTGGCCAGGGTGCACTCTACATGCAGAGCCATGAGACTGTCCTGGCCTGTATCCACTTTGGTTCTGACATCCCAACAAAGTGGCCTTAACATGAAGTGCCCCAGGACCCAAGCCCACAACATCCACTCATTCGGAAAGCCAGCTGAAGTCACTAGGCACACATTCTCCACAGGGGATGACTACACACTATCACTCTACTTTGGAAAAGTAGCTGTTGCATGTAATTCACAGAAACAAACAAAGTAAAGCAAAAGTAGGAGACAAAGGAGTCCGCTTCAAACAAAGCCCAAACTTCAGAAACAGGACTAAATAGAATGGAAACTAAGAAATATGCTTGATAAATAGTTCAAAATTATGGACATAAAGATGCCCACAAGACTGGATGGACACTGGGGTGGATAAACTCAGAGCTTGAACAAAGAGACAGAAAATTAAAAACCAATCAGAGTTGAAGAACACAATAACTGAAATGAAAGATAAACTAAAGGGAATCAACAGATTAGAGGATGGAAAAGAACTGATTAGTGATATGGAAAAGAGTAATGGAAAGAACCCAAGCTGAACAGTAAAAAGAAAAAAAAAATAGGGATGGGTTAAGGGATCTCTTGGACAACATCAAGCAAAAAAAAATTGCATTATAGGGGTGCCAGAAGGAGAAAAGGAGGGGGCGGCAGATAAGTTATATGAAGAAATGATAGATGAAAACCTCCCTTATCTGGGGAAGGAAACAGACCTCTAGGTTCAAGAAGTGCAGAGAAGTACTAAACAAGATGAACCCAAGGAAGTCCATATCACAAATAATAATTAAAATGTCAAACATTAAAGAGAGAAGTTTAAAACCAGAAAAAGAGAAGCAATGAATTACATACAAAGGAAATCCAAGACACTAAGTTGATTTCCCCACAGAAACTGTATGGGCCAGAAGGGAACAGTATGATATACTCAAAGTGCTTCAAGTTGTAAAAACCTGCAACCTGAATACTCTACCCAGCAAGGTTATCATTCAGAATTGGATGAGTTTTCCAGACAAAGAAAAGTTTAAAAAGTTCATCACCATTAGAGACCTTAAAAAAAACACAAAATGATTTCTTGGAGGGGAAAAGAAGAGGTCATAATTAGAAGCAAATTATGAAATGAAAAACTTTCATGAGTAAAAGTAAAGGTAGTACAATAAACACTTGTGAGTTTGGAAGATTAAAAGATAGAAGTAAAGTCAATTATATTTAAAAATCAGTGAAGGGGACTCACAAACTAAAAAGATATAAAACATGACAACATATACATAAAATGTGGAGGAGGAAGATATAAGAATGAGTTTCTTTTAGAATGGGTTTGAATTTAAATAACCACCAACTTAATATAGACTGCTAAATACTTAGGATGTCATAGATGAACTTTATGGCAAACCTAAAACCTAAAACCTGGAAGAGATACACAAAAAATAAAACCTGGAAGAGATACACAAAAAATAAAGAGAAAGAAAGCTAAGCAAAACACTAAAGAAAGTCATCAATCATAAGGAGTGAGAGCAAGTGACCAAGAAAGGAATGGAGAAGAACTACAAAAGCAACAAAATGGCCAAAAGAACATATGTATCAATAATTACTTTAAATGAAATGGTCTAAGTGTTCCAATCAAAAGACATAGGGCGACAGATTGGATTAAAAAAAGACCCA
The DNA here is from genome assembly GCF_017311325.1 of Ursus maritimus. Taxonomy (NCBI): domain Eukaryota; kingdom Metazoa; phylum Chordata; class Mammalia; order Carnivora; family Ursidae; genus Ursus; species Ursus maritimus. The sequence goes on along the minus strand of NW_024424008.1, from coordinate 20,477,099 downwards.
TCTCTGTGCAGTTTACAAGAGACTCACCTCAGTACTAAAGAAACACACAAAAAGTGAAGGGATGGAAAAAGATACTCTATGCAAAGTGATGTGGGGGGGGGGGCGGGAACAAAAGCAAGCCAGAGTAGCAATAATTAAATCAATAAAAATGGACTTTAAAACAAAGACTGTAATAAGAGACAAACAAGGACATTACATGGTAATAAAGGGATCAATCCAACAAGAGGATATAACAATTATGAATATCTATGCACCCAACACTGGGGCACCTAATAATACATAAAGCAAATATTAATAGATAAAGGGAGAAACTGACAGTGATATAATTCTGGGAGACTTTAATACCCCACTTACAACGATGGAGAGATCATACAGAATGACAATAAATAAGAAAACAGTGGTCTTTCAACCAACATATTGGACCAGATGGGCTTAAAAGATATGTACCCTCAAACAACAGACTGTATATTCTTTTCAAGGGAACATGTAACAACATTCTCCAGAACAGATCACATGTGAGACCACAAAACAAGTCTCACTAAATTTAATAAGACTGAAATCATAGTAATCTTTTCCAACCATAACAGTATGAAACTTGAAATAAATCACAAGAATAAAAGTGGAAGAAACAAACACATGGAGGTTAACAACATGCTAAACATCCAATGGGTCAATGAAGAAATCAAAGAGGAAAAAAAATACATGGAGACAAATGAAAATGAAACACAATGGTTCAAAATCTTTGGGACACAGTGAAAGCAGTTCTAAGAAGGAGATGCATAGTGACAAGCCTACCTCAAGAAACAAGAAAAGTTTTAAATAAATAATCTAACCCTCCATGTAAAGGAACTAGAAAAAGAAGACAATAGACCCAAAATTGGTAGAAGGAAGAAAATAATGAGAGTAAAATGAATGAAATAGAGACTTGAAAAAACAATAGAAAAAGAATAATGAAACCAAGAACGGGTTCTTTGAAAAGATAAACAGAAGTGATAAACTTTTAGCCAGACTCATCAAGAAAAAAAGCAGGAGGGCACAAATAAAATAAAAAAACGAGGGGCGCCTGGGTGGCACAGCGGTTAAGCGTCTGCCTTCGGCTCAGGGCGTGATCCCGGCGTTATGGGATCGAGCCCCACATCAGGCTCCTCTGCTATGAGCCTGCTTCTTCCTCTCCCACTCCCCTTGCTTGTCTCTCTCTCACTGGCTGTCTCTCTCACTGGCTGTCTGTGTCAAATAAATAAATAAAATCTTTAAAAAAAAAAAACAAACGAAAGAGGGTAAGTAACAACTGACACCACAGAAACAAAAGATTAGAACAGAATACTACAAAATTACATGCCAGCGGAGTGGACAACCTAGAAGAAATACACAAATTTCTAGAAATATATAAACTTTCAAAACTGAATCAGGAAGAAATAGAAAATCTGAACAGACCAATTACTAGTAATGAAATTGAACTGATAATCAAAAAACCCCCAACAAACAAAAGTCCAGGACTAGACAGATTCACAGGTGAATTCTACCAAACATTTAAGCAAGAGTTAACACCTATTCTACCCAAAATATTCCAAAAAATAGAACAGAAAACTTTCAGATCCATTCTATGAGGCCAGCATTACCCTGATACCAAAACCAGTCAAAGACACTACCAAAAAAAGAAAACAGGCCTGTATCTCTGATAAACACAGGTGCAAAATTCTCAAAAAATATTAGCACACTGAATTCAACAATACATTAAGGGGATCATTTACCAAGATCAAGTCTGATTTATTCCTGGGATGCAAGGATGGTTCAGTATTCATAAACTCATCAGTGTGATACATCACATTAACAAAAGGAAGGATAAAAACCATATGATCATCTTAACAGATGCAAAGACAAGCATTTGACAAAATAAAGCACCCATTCACAATACAAACTCTCAACAGAGTGGGTATAGAGGGAACATACCTCAACATAATAAAAGCCATGTATGACAAACCCACAGCTAATGTCATACTCAATGGTGAATAAGGGAGAGTTTTTCCTCTAAGATCAGGAACAAGATGAAGATGTCCCTCTCACCTATTTCATTCAACACAGTACTGGAAGTCCTAGCCACAGCTATCAGACAACAAAAAGAAAAGGCGCAGAATTGGTGAGGAAGAAGTACAACTGTCACTATCTGCAAATGACCTGAAACTATACAAAGAAAATCCTAAAACTATACACAGAAAACCCGAAGCCCTAAACTCCACCAAACAACAACAACAACAAAAAACCCACAAACCCTATTAGGAATAATAAATGAATTCAGTAAAGTTACAAGATTGAAAAGTAATACCCAGAAATCAGTTGCATTTCTATACACTAGTAACAAAGTAGCAGAGAAATAAAGAAAACAATTCCATTTACAATTGCACCAAAAAGAATACCTAGGACTAAACTTAACCAAGGAGCTGAAAGACCTGTACTCTGAAATCTTTAAGATACTGATGACAGAATTTGAAGATGGCACACAGAAAAGGAAAGATATTCCATGCTCATGGACTGGAAAAATTTGTATTGTTAAAATGTCCATACTACCCAAAGCAATCTACAAATTCAGTGGAATCCCTATCAAAATACCAGTTGCATCTTTCATAGAACTGGAATAACCCTAAAACTGTGTAGAATGACAAAGGACCTCAAACAGCCGTAGCAATCTTAAGAACAAAGCTGGAGGTGTCACAATTCCAGATTTCAAGATATACTATTAAACTATTGTAATAAAAACAGCATGGTACTGACACAAAAACAGACACATAGATCAAAAGAACAGAGTAGAAAGCCCAAAAATAAACACACACTTCTACAGTAAATTAATTAATCTACAACAAAGAAGGACAAGAATATACAATGGAGGAAAAGACAATCTTTTCTATAAATGGTGCTAGGAAAACTAGATAGCTACATGCAAAAGAATGAAACTGGACCACTTTCTTACCATACACAAAAATAAACTCAAAATGTATTAAAGACCTAAATAAAACAATAAAACTCTGAGATGAAAACATGGCAGTACTTTCTTTGACATTAGCCTTAGCAACATACTTATGGATATGTCTCCTAAGGCAGGGGAAACAAAAACTATTGGGACTACATCAAAATAATCTTCTGCACAGCAAAGGAAACCATCGACAAAACAAAAAGGCAACCTAGTAAGAGGATATATATGCAAATGATATAAGGAGTGATAAGGAGTTAAGATCCAGGGGGGCGCCTGGGTAGCGCAGTTGTTAAAAAGTGTCTGCCTTCGGCTCAGGGCGTGATCCCGGCGTTTCGGGATCGAGTCCCACATCAGGCTCCTCCGCTGGGAGCCTGCTTCTTCCTCTCCTACTCCCCCTGCTGTGTTCCCTCTCTCGCTGGCTGTCTCTCTGTCACATAAATAAATAAAATCTTAAAAAAAAAAAAAAAAAGGAGTTAAGATCCAAAATATACAAAAAACAAAACACCAAGAAAATCCAACGAAAAAATGGGTAAAGGAAAAAAAATGGGCAGAGGATCTGAATTCATGCACCGTTTGTGCAAATAAAAAGTGGTGCAGCCACTGTGGAAAACAGTATGGAGGTTCCTCAAACAATGAAAAATAGAAATACCATATGATCCAGTAATTCCACTACTGGGTATCTGCCCAAAGAAAACAAAACAACAACAAAAAATTCAACAAGATTGTTAAAACCACAGCCTCCAAATGGTGTCAGTTTGGTGTCCCAAACTGGGGCTTAATACCTAATCTCACTGTAGTTTCAACCTCCCCCAGAAATACAGTCTTAACTGGTTAGGAATTTTTGATCAGTGCCAATGAGTATGCCAAATGGACACACTCCACCCTTAAGGAAAGATGAGGTTATCTACATAAGACCCTTTGCTTTTCCCCTAAGGGACAATCCTTTACTTTTCCTAATAACTTTCTTGCCTCACCCTCCTATAAAAACCTTCCATTTTGTACAACTCCTCAGAGCCACATTGGACTTGCCAAATGAGCTGTTGTCCGATTTATGAATCATTTAATAAAGCCAAGTAGATCTTTAATCTACTTCGTTGAACAGTGCCTGGCTGGCTCAGTTGGTAGAACATACAACTCCTGATCTCAGGGTCATGGGTTCAAGCCTCACACTAGGCATAGAGCTTACTTAAAAAAAAAAAAAAATTACTGGGTTGAATTTTTGTTATTTAGTCATTGGTGGCAGCGAGGGAAACCGAGGCAAACTTCTGGCAGCATTCAAGAATGAGAAACACAGACATGGTACCAGCAAATCCTCTGAGTTCACAGTCTTTCTTGCTGTTTCCGAGGGCTGTGGTAATTTCCTCTTGTTTCTGACCTTTACTCTCTCTCTTTTTGTTTTTGTGTTTTTCAGTTCAGCTCCTGACCTAATTGGCTTTCACTTACAAGGCAGGTCAGCTTGAAATGGCAGATGGCTATGCTGGAGCCCAGTTGAGCCGGCAGAAGGGTCTTCTAGGAGCCAAGGCTTTCAGACCACAATTCCACATGTGGAAAACCCCAGCAGGGATGTAGGGGAATTGCTTATGGTGCACACAGGGCCTTGTGGCCAGGAAACAGTACTTCCAATATGTTCAGGTGCACGTTTGTCTTGTTTTATGTACATAAAGGCTCTTGCTAGCATGTATGTAGGAGGCCAAAAAGCCACAAAAATTGGTGGACAGAAGTCGAGCATTTAGAGGCTGTTAGACTGCCTCCTCAAGAAGATATCACACAAGAAAACAGCAGCTTTGGATAATGGCTTTTTCTAAGATTTTTTTAAAGTATTTTTATTTATTTACTTATTTATTTTTCGAGAGAGAATGCATGCCTGCGTGGGGGGAGGGGAGAAGGGACAGAGAGAGAAGCACGCTCCCCAATGAGCAGGGATCCCGATGTGGGACTCGATCCCAGGACCCCAGGATCACAACCCGAGCTGAAGGCAGGCATTTAACTGACGGAGCCACCAGGTGCCCTGACTTTTTCTAAGATTTAATGAAGTTTTTGTAAGTAATTTAAATACAACTGTTAAGAACAAGTAAATAAAAGTTTTAGATAACCTTTCAAAATAGTCTCCCCAGGGGCGCCTGGGTGGCTCAGTTGTTAAGCGTCTGCCTTCGGCTCAGGGCATGATCCCAGCGTTCTGGGATCGAGCCCCATGTCAGGCTCCTACACTGGGAGCCTGCTTCTTCCTCTCCCATTCCCCCTGCTCGTGTTCCCTCTCTCACTGGCTCTCTGTCAAATAAATAAATAAATCTTTAAAAAACAAAAAACAAAACAAAAACCAAAAACCAAAATAGTCTCCCCAAATCTCTTTGGTAGTGTAAAACCTTAAAGTTTTGTTAAATTAAATGATGAGTTAAATTCATTAAATCTCTAGATCATTTCCAAGTAAGACAAATACTAAACCATTAATTACTAAACACAGGACAGAACTAGAATGTAGAAAAAATAATTATAGAAGATTTGTGAAAAGGAACCATTTAAAAGGAATTTTAATGTGTGGTCAAGCTGGTTAAGATGAAAATAAACTTATTAAAAAACTAAGTTTCAATATGAAAAGCTACTGCAAAATTAGAATTTAGTTTTTTATTGAAAGGGACAACATTTTCTTGGACTTTTGTTCTGCTTTTAATAAGACTAAAAGTTCCTTTCTCTTCTAAATATTAGATTTCATAATGATCTGTTATCTTATTTAGGCAAGTACTTTAAAATTTTTTTTTGATATTTTTGGGGCGCCTGAATGGCTCAGTCAGTTAAATGTCTGACTCTTGATTTTGGCTCAGGTCATCATCTCAGGGTTGTAGAATCAAGCCCCACATCCACAGTGTGGAGTCCGCTTGTAAGATTCTCTGTACCTCTCCCTCTTCCCCTCCCCCCATGCTTGCATGCTCTCTATCTCTAAAATAAATTAATTAAAAAAATCTTTTTTGGTATTTTTGACAAACTTATCCAAATCAAATTCTAAATGAGGCCTTTTTACCTGGCGTATTCCAAAGGAATCCAAGTGCTCCTGACCACTGACAATGCTGCAAAATTAAAAGATGCTAGAGACCTCTAAATGTAATTTATGAGGAAGAGACATAGCTGACATCTTTTCCTTTACTCTAGTATTGGCCAGCAAAATAATGCCTTCATCTGTATCTCCTAATACAGTTGCTATTGCTAAAGGGGTGGTAACCCCTTTTATTTGGGGCTAAGAAAAAAATCTGTGTCCCTAACTTTTTACAAGCAGAATGACATTTCATTGGTCAACTGCCCTGAATTTACACTGTTGAGTTAAAAAGGACATACCACTGGGGAGCCTGGGTGGCTCGTTTGGTTGAATGTCTGACTTTTTTTTTTTTTTTTTAAAGATTTTAAAAAATGTATTTATTTGATAAACAGTCATTGGAGGCCCCAATGAACAGAAGTCTAGGACCAGATGGCTTGTCACAGGTGAATTCTACCAAATATTAGAAGGTGAGTTAATACTTACTCTTCTCAAACTATTCCAAAAAATAGAAGAGGAAGGAAAACTTCCAAATTCATTCTATGACACCAGTCCTACCCTCATACTAAAACTAAAGACACCACAAATAAAGAGAACTACAGGTCAATGTCTCTGATGAACACAGATACAAAAATCCTCAACAAAAATACTAGCAAACTGAATCCAACAATACATTAAAAAAACCATTCACCACTATCAAGTGGGATTTATTTCTGGGATGCAAGGATGGTTCAATATTTGCAAATTAATCAATGTGACACATCACATCAATAAGAGAAAGGATAAAAATCATTTTATCATTTTGATAGAGAAAAAGCATTTGACAAAGTACAACACCCATTCATGATAAAAACCTTCAAAAAAGCAGGTCTAGAGGGAATATACCTCAGCATAATACAGACCTTTATAAAAAACCCACAGCCAACATTATACTCAGTGGGCAAAAACCGAGAGCTTTTTCCCTAAGGTGAGGAAAAGATAAGGATGTCCACTCTCACCACTTTTATTCAATAAAGTCCTAGCCACAGCAATCAGACAACAAAAAAGAATAAAAGGCATGCAAATTGGTAAGGAAAACTTTCACTATTTGTAGATAACATACTATATATAGAAAATCCTAAAGACTCCACCAAAAACCACCAGAACTGATAAATGAATTCAGTAAAGTTGTAGGATACAAAATCAATGTACAGAAATCTGTTGCATTTCTATACACTAATAATGAAACAGCAGAAAGAGAAATCAAGAAGATAATCCCATTTACAACTGCACCAAATATAATGAAATACCTAAGAATAAACTTAACCAAGGAAGTGAAAGACCTGTACTCTGAAACTAGAATATTGATGAAAGAAATTCAAGACAACACAAAGAAATGCAAAGATAGGGGTGCCTGGGTGGCTCAGTTTCTTTAAGCATCTGCGTTGGCTCAGGTCATGATCCCAGGGTCCTGGAAGTGAGCCCTGCATTGGGTTCCCTGCTCAGAGGGGAGTCTGCTTATTCCTCCGCCCCCCCCCCAGCTCATGTTCTCTCCCCCATTCTCTCTCAAATAAATAAAAAAAAAGAAAAGAAAAAAGAAATGCAAAGATATTCCATGGTCATGGATTGGAAGAATAAATATTGTTGAAATGTCTATACTGCCCAAAGCAATCTACACATTTAATGCAACCCTCATCAAAATACCAATAGCATTTTTCACAGTACTAGAACAAACAATCCTAAAATTTGCATGGAATGACAAAAGACCTTGAATAGTTAAATCAATCTTGGGGGGGGGGGGGGTGAAGGTACACAATTCCAGACTTCAAGTTATATTACAAAGCTGTAGTAATCAAAGCAGTATGGTAGTGGCACAAAAACAACAGAAAGCCCAGGAATAAACCCATAATTATATGGCCAATTAATCTTTGACAAAGGAGGAGACAATATGCAATGGGAAAAAGATACCCTCTTCAACAAAGGGTACTGGGAAAACTGGACAGCTACATGCAAAACAATGAAACTGGACCACTTTCTTACACCATACCAAAAAGAAACTCAAAATGGATTAAACACTTAAATGTAAGACCCAAAACTATAAAAGTCCTAGAGGAGAGCACAGGCAGTAACTTCTCTGACATTGGCAGTAGCAACATTTTTTAGATATGTCTTCCAAGGCAAGGGAAATAGAAACAAAAATAAACTATTGGGATTACATCAAAGTAAAAAGCTTCTGCACAGCAAAGGAAACAGTCAACAAAACTAAAAGGCAACATACTGAATGGGAGAAGATATTTGCAAATGACAGTTCCAATAAAGGGTTAGTATCCAAAATATATAAGGAACTTATACACTTGAGCACCCCCCAAAATCAAATAATCCAATTAAGAAATAGGCAGAAGACATGAACAGACATTTCTCCAGGGAAGATACACAGATGGCCAACAGGCACGTGAAAAGATGCCTAATCAACATCAGTTATCATCAGGGAAATGCAAATCAAACTACAGTGAAATATCAACTCACACCTGTTAGAATGGCTAAAATCAACAACAAACAAATGTTGGTGAGCATGTGGAGAAAAAAGGAACAATCCTGCACTGCTGGTAGGAATGCAGACTGGTGCAGCCACTATGGAAAACACTATGGAGGGTCCTCAAAAAATGAAAAACAGAATTACCCTATGAACCAGTAATCACAACTACTGAGTATTTAACCCGAAAATACAAAACACTTATTTAAAGGGATACATGTGCCCTTATGTTTACTACAGTATTATTTATAATAGCCAAATTATGAAAGCAGCCAAAGTGTCCATCAATTGATGAATGGATAAAGAAGATATGGTGACACACACACACAATGGAATATTATTCACCCAAAAAAAGAACGAAATCTTGCCATTCACAGCAACACGGAGGTAGAGTACAATGCTAAGTGAAATATGTCAGTTAGAGAAAGACAAATACCATATGATTTCACTCATATGTGGAATTTAAGAAACAAAACAAGCAAAGACTAAAAAAAAGAAAAGAGACAAACAAAGCAACAGACCCTTAACTATGGAGAACTAATGGTTACAAGAGGGGAGATGGGTGAAATAGGTGTACATTTATCATGATGAGAACTGAGTAATACACAGAATTGGTCAATCACTATATTGTGCATGTGATACTAATATAACATTGTTTATAGGAATGAAGATTAAAAACTTCATAAAAAAAGATAAATTACAGTGCTTTGTTTTCAAGTTTAATATTCACTGAGTATGTGGAGAGTTGATTTTATATTTGAGAAGAACCTGAAAATTCATTTCTTATACCTTAAAAAAAAAAGTCAATAGCTTCATTGGCTCTTTCAGAGTAGCTCAGAGGTTCTGGGGAATTAATTAAATGACTGGGTTTTTTTTAGTAGATTTAGTAGTCTGTCATGCTCCTAAGTAAAGTAAGCTAAAATAATGCACACAAAAATTTAAAGGTAAGTGAAATCTAAGGGTTGAATGCTTTTAATTCTGAAATCTAATATAGTTGGAAATGATAGTAAAATTTTCAAAGGCTTTCAATGCTTCACGACTCTTTAAGCATTGAAATTTTATGCAAAAGGTTCTAATTTTATGTAAGAAAGAAATCCTAATTTTTTCTCTGCTGTTTAGTATTTATTTGAGAAAGGAAGCCTAAATTTGAAAAATTAAGAAATATGTAAAAAATCAGATTCTTAAATACAGTGAATTAATTCATGAATTTATTCATGAAAAAAAAGTGGGTAGAAGAACTGAATAAGCATCTTTCCAAAGAAGACATACAGTGGCCAACAGACACATGAAGATGCTCACATCACTAATTCTCAGGGAAATGCAAATCAAAACCACAGTGAGATATCAGTTCACATGAGTCAGAATGGCTAAAAATCAAAACAAAAAATAACAAATGTTGTAAGGATATGGAAAAAAGAGAACCCTTGTGAACTATTAGTGAGAATGTAGACTGATGCAATCACTGTGAAAAACAGTATAGAGATTCCTCAAAAAGTTAAAAATAGAAATACCATGATCCAGTAATTCCATTACTGGGTATTTACCAAAGAAAACGAAAACACTAATTTAAAAGATATATGCACCCCTAGGTTTACTGCAGCCTTATTTACAATAGCCATGATATGGAAGCAACCCAAGTGTCCATGGATAGATGAATGGATAAAGAAGAAGTCATATATATACAACAGAATATTACTCAATTATAAACAATGAGATCTGGCCATTTGTTACAACATGGATGGACCTAGAGGGTATTATGTTAAGTGAAATACATCAGACAGAGAAAGACAAACACTATATAATTTCATTTATATGTAGAATCTAAGAAACAAAACAAACAAAAAACAAAAAGCAGAAACAGACTCATTAATACAGAGAACTAGTGGTTGCCAGAGGGGTGGAAGTGGGGGGATGGGTGAAATAGGTAAAGAGAATTAAGAAGTATAAACTTCCAGTTATAAAATAAATAAATCCTAGAGATAAAAAGTACAGCATAGGGAATACAGTCAATAACATTCATTGTAAAAACACTGTACAGTGATGGACAGTGACTACATATATTATGGGGGAGCACTGAGTACTGTACAGAATTGTCAAATCACCACTTTGTACACTTGAAACTAATACAACATTGTATTATCAACTATATTTCAATAATAAATGTTAAAAAAAGTATTTCTGCAAATTGTAAACCATATTTTTAATAGTACATCACTTGGGAAAGGAGGAATAAAAAAAGGAAGACAAATCTTAATTCCTAAGTAAAAATAAAGTATATGTCAATTCCAAAGGTGGGGGGAGATAAATATAAATAATATATATATAATATAAATATATCTTTTATATATATATAAAAAATTATAGGAAGGAAACAAATTCTTAAACAGTGAATTCATGGTTATGAGTTCTATGAATTATTCCACAGTTAAACTCATTTAGCTTATTCTATGCTTTATATAAAATTATTGCTTTTTCTCCATAGCACCACAGTGACAGCTCTTAAAAATTACTCAAGCTGATTCACTCTTCAGTGGCAAAGGAGAACGGTTTACCTACTTCTCCAGATTGTTAGAGGAATAACATAAGATAATACATGAGAAATCCACAGCTCTGTTCATCTCTCATCCCAAGTTCTTAGTAAACGGCATTATTGACCTTAGGGATTTGTGTATCCAAATTAAAGCATATTAATGAAGTTGTTCCCAGACATGTGTATGTCCCTTCCAGCTTCCTAACTTTGTGAAAGTTAACCAGACCTTACACATGACTACAGTAAAATGTTTTTATCTTGTAAGTCAGCTTTTCTACTGTGGTAGGTTTTCTATGGGGAAAAAGTTATTTCAAAAATCATCGACCACCACCACCTCAAATAATTCAAATAATACATAATTTTCTCACATAACAAAACATTTGACAAAATTTCATTCTCTGTGTTACCATAATTTTATTATGATTCCCCTAACTCCTCAATCTCTTTAAATACTGATACTAAAGTTTTCCTTTTGTTCTTTGGTTCCTTTGTAGAGTATAAGGAAGATGTAGGTGTGTTTAGGAGGTGGGTGGGTAGTCAGAGATGCAGTATAAAAACGATTGTCTGATGAAACAGTCAGATAATAATGAAAATATTACCTGTTGAGCTCGAGTAACCATCTCCTTGTATATACTATCCAGGCTGACATTTGATAAAGTGGTTAATGCCGATACAATTGTTTCTGCTTGTGCTTTGTCAAATCCTGTAGAGAGCAAATACGTATTTATGTTTTTTTAAAAAATGCATGTCCTTATCAACATAAACAGCTAGAATAACTTTCCTTATCAAATTTTTCACTTAAAAAAAGTTACAATTAATTTCAGATTATGTTATTCTCTAATAGCACTCTATAATTTTAATTCCCACTGATCCATTTCCCCATGTCTACATCAACACTGCATCATCCTAGTGGCTTTTGAGTTTATCACTGGCATTAAAAAATGGAATGGCATTGCATTTTTATCCTTAAAATTTGCATTTCTTCAGTCAAGTAACTTTATATACCTTTATTGCCTATTTATATTTTTCTGTGAGCTATTTATGGCCTTTGCCCATTTTTTATAAAATTACTGAAATTTTTTTGATTCATATGAACTCTTTGTACATTAAAGCAATAAGTTCATTGTCATGTATGTTCCTAACATTTTTAACTTTGTGAATGAATGATACCTTTTGATATACAGATTTAAGTATTTCAGTAGTCATATCTGTCAGTCTTTACTTTTCTGCTTCTGAGTTTTAGGTCTTGCTTCCTCAATCTAAAAGTCTTTAAATATTCTATATTCTAGTATTGTTAGTAGCTTTTCTCTCATTTTTTTTTTACATTTGACTTTTAATCAATCTGGAATTTATTTTTCAGTAAGAGCATCTGATCTATATTTTCAGACAGCTAGCCATGTATCATCAATTTATTAAATAACCCTTCCTTTCCCTAATTTGTAATGCCTTCTTTGTTTGCTAAAAATCTCTATATCTGAATGCCATTCTATTAATCAACTTTTCTATTCCTGTACTATCACATAATTTAACTTACTGTTTTGCTATCTGGTAATCTTTTGTTATCTGGTAATCTTTTGTTTTTCTTTTTTGCTATTCTTAAATAGTCCTTGCACTTCCATGTGAACTTTAGTTATCAGCCTGGAAACTAGTTTTTCTTTTCTACATAACTGAAATCAGACTACACATGTAATTTGTTTTTTTTTCCCCACTTAGTATGAGTATTTCTCATATCAATAAATATTCTTCAACACCATTTTTGTGACTGTAGAATATTCCACTGCATGGATGGCACTTGTATTTAAAGTGACTTTTAATTGTTCATAATAATGATATTGTCTTCACTTCTTGCGACTGTTGTTAATATTATTCTTTCAAGAGGTACCCGTTTCTTTGGGGTGCCTGGGTGGCGCAGTCGTTAAGCGTCTGCCTTCGGCCCAGGGAGTGATCCCGGCGTTCTGGGATCGAGCCCCACATCAGGCTTCTCCACTGGGAGCCTGCTTCTTCCTCTCCCACTTCCCCTGCTTGTGTTCCCTCTCTCGCTGGCTGTCTCTATCTGTGTCAAATAAATAAATAAAATCTTAAAAAAGAAAAAAAAGAAAAAAGAGGTACCCGTTTCTCACCATGAGTTTCCAAATCCTGAACTAGTGCATGGGTATCAAAAGTTAATTTCCTTTGTTCTAAAGGAGTTATGTCCACTCGCCTCATATCATATCCTTCCTTGGTTGTGGTGGTGAAGAAGTCTGAAAAGGGAAGACAGGTTTTTTCCTTGTAGTAATCAACACAAGTGTGACACTTTAGCTTGTAAAGCATTTCTCCTATCTATTTACCATACAGTTTCACCTCCTAGGAATTCTGTAATTTTAAGTAAGAAAACACATTTCTCTGAGTGGCCCACTCTTTTATCTGCAAAGTTTCTAACGTTATTCTATACATGGCAACCAGTGAATAAATGTTTCCTTTCCTTCTTTTAGTATTCAGATATATTTTATTTATTAAGAGTCAGTCAAAAGTTGTAACATAATATACATCAAAAATTTTTGATATCACTGCCACATTTCTCATTACTGGAAGAGTGGAAACTGCCCAACTCTCCTAGGGTCTCAGAAGTCTTTTACAGAGATATGGTAATTATTTATTCCTACATCCCCATATAAAGTAGCTTTTTGAAAATCCACTCTCTTACATATCCATTTTATTTCCATCAGAGTTCTCAGCTCTAATCTGAAATTGTCTGGTTTGTCTCTCTGAACCAGAATGTAAGCTCCATGACACTTTCAGTTTTTCATCACTGTACCTTCACTACCTAGAACGGTGCTTGGCAAATAACTGGCTCACAATATTTTACTGTTGAATCAATCGATTAATTTTAAATTCTGGGGTATTTACTACTATCAACACAAAAGCCCTAGCAAATTTCTCATTTTTGCAATAAATTGTCCTGTTTCAATAAATCCCCAATTTTTAACCTAGACACAGTATGGTCCTTTACCATATAATACTAATGAATTTCATTAAAAGGTATTCTTTTTCAGAACTTTGTCTATATACAACTTGAATGAACGAGCAAAGCAGTGGGAGGGGCAGAGGGAGAAGACTTCCCAGTGAGGAGGGAGCTTGACATGGGGCTGATCCCAGGACCCCAGATTCATGACCTGAGGTGAAGGCAGATGCTTAACAGACTGAGCCACCCAGGCACCCCATATACCAGATATTTTTTTATACTATGAATGCAAGGTGGTATTAGCCATTTTTAGAAAACAGCCTAAAAAGGTAAAGCATTTTACCTAAAGTCACAGAGTCATCGGCAGAATCAGAATTGAGACTCAAGACTTCTGACTCCAAAGCCCATGCTCTTTCTGTCACCCTATGCTCTTTTTTATCCTAAATCACTCAAGATAGCTAGGTACTTAAACGACATACATAGCTGCAACCTCAGGTATTACTTTTCTGCGAGGTAGTTTAGGGGAAATTCCTATGTATCTTTTCAGCCAACAAATACTTGAGTGTCAGGCACAGGGGATGATGAGCAAAATCAGACATAACCGACTTGCTGACTTTGCGGACTAGTAGGCAGGAAAGAGATACTTAAAAACAGTATCTAAATATAAACTCTAAATTCAGTGATGAAAAAGTACTGGCCAGTCCTTTACATCAATTCATTCAAATACTCAAATTCTCTTTAGAGGTTAACAGGAATCAGACGTAAAGGTGGATCAGTTTTGAACACACACACACACAAACACACACACACTAGCACAGTGGTCAGCAATAGTTTTGGCTCTGAGTGCCATCCAGAAGAGTTAAGCAATGTGCCTTTGTGTGTCAATATTAGACTGAGGAAGAGAAAAAAAAATTAGAGGAGAAAGAGGGGCAGATTTCAGTTATATTTCCAATAACAATTGCATTAGAAATGATTAGTACCCAGTTACCCATCCTTGATTAGAAGTTTAGTTATTTTTGGGGGGCTTACTGCAGGGGAGGGGAGTAATGTTTATGTAACACGATACTGCTTTCACACCTATTTTTTTTTCACATCTATTATTTATCCTTAACATTCTCATGTTATGGATGAGAAAAACAGGCTCAGAAATGCTAAGTAACTGCCTGAGATCTTATGGTCTCAGAGCTAGGCAGATTAGCGCACAATTCCTCTTCCTTCCACAAAGGGAAGCTTCCTACTGATAGGGGAGAGAGACCAAAAAAACACCTAACACGGCTGCAAATCCCCACAGGCTGCAGCTGCAGTCTCATGTCCCACTCTGCTCAATTTGGCCCTCCGCTCTCAAGGACTCTTCATTCTTTAATTCTCTTAATAATTTGAGAAAGCTTTTTTTTTTTTTTTTTTTGCCTACTCATATTTATCCTTCAGAGTTCAGTTTGAATGTCTCCTCCACTGGAAAGACTGCTCAGACTCTCTTAGGTCAGGTGTTTCTTGTTAGCGTTTTTCACAGGATCCTAGAACATTATTTTGCCGCACCTCACAATTTACACATTTATGACTGTGAACTGCTTTCCCACGAGGCCAGGGATCAGGTCAGCAAACCACAGCCTGCAGGCCACCATCACCTATTTTCCTAAACAGCTTTACTGAAACACAGCCATGCTCATTCACTTATTAATGGAAAACATGAGAATTTTAAAAACAGTATCTAAATATAAACTCTAAGTTCAAATGATGAAAAAGTAATGGCCAGTCCTTTACACCTACAGGTGCTTTCATGCTACCATGACAAGAGTAGTAGCAAGTGACCACATGACCAGATACAATCTGGCTCATTACAGAAAAACTTCGAGGACCATCACATTAGATTATAAGGTCCCCGTGAGCAAGAACCACACCTGCTCTTGCTTGTCATGGAATCCCTGACGCCTATAACAATTCCTGGTGCTCAGCAAATATTTGCTGATCGAAAGGAACTGTGTTAGGTGGTGTGGGTACAATGAGGATCAAGGCTGAGGTTTAAATCATGTGCTATCAAGATATATCCGTAAAGGAATACAAAGGAGAGACATCTGGTCCTCAGTGAGAATAAAGGGTTAAAAATGGCTGTTTGGTGAAATCTTACCATTTGCAACGACATGGACTGGACGGAACTAGAGGGTATTATGCTAAGCAAAATAAGTCAATCAGAGAAAGACAATTATACTGTTTCACTCGTGGAATTCAAGAAACAAAACCGAGGATCATAGGAGAAGGGAGGGAAAAAAAGATGAAATCAGAGAGGGAGACAAAACATAAGAGACTCAACTACAGGAAACAAATTGAGGGTTGCTGGAGGGGAAGGTGTTGGGGGATAGGGTAACTGGGTGATGGCCATTAAGGAGGGCACGTGATGTAATGAGCACTGGGTGTTATATGTAACTGATGAATCACTGAACTCTACCTCTGGACTAATAATACGCTATATATTAGTTGAATTTAAATAAACTAAACATTTTTTTAAATGGCTATTTGGAAAAGATACTAGTTATAGTAAATCTTAAAGAGACGTTAGCCAGGCAGGAGGACCACAATGAGCAAAATTCACAAAGGCATGAGCTGCCTTTGCTATTTCTACCTTGGGCTCTATATACTATGGGGATGAGGAGGAAGAATACAGAAGGATCTGTGGAACATTCATTCCTTGGGTGTACTCAAATAGTTCTGTAATCTTTGGCTGAGTCCTCACAATCCTAAGAAGTAGGTGTTGACAGCCTTCCTTGCAGTAGGACTTTAGAGAGCACTCTTCTTTGGAGGGAACGAGGAAATGGAAAAGCCTTTGATAGCCAGAGCAGGGCTTCACAAGTACTTCAACTCACAAGCAATTTTAAGAATAAATCTTTGTAAACATATTAATAGGTAGAGGAAAGGAAGTAAACAGAATCACTGTTCTTAGCTCAGGGTGAGATAACAGGTCCTTAATATCTTAAAAGTTCCCAGAATCTATACAATTGTACAAAATCCTAAACCCTTCCTTTCATACATATCTTGTGGTTTTCCTAAAGTGAGAAACAAACTCACAGTTTAAAGACGTAACCAGCAACACAAAGCTTTTAAATTGTACATCTTGGATCAGCACTCTGGCCTACCTTGCACCAAGCTCTTTGCCAGAGAACACCAGATTTTACTTTTGATAACACATGTAAAATGCTGTCTCATTAGGGGCACCTGGGTGGCTCAGTCGTTAAGCGTCTGCCTTCGGCTCCGGGCATGATCCCGGCGTTCTGGGATCGAGCCCCACATCAGGCTCCCCTGCTGGAAGCCTGCTTCTTCCTCTCCCACTCCTCCTGCTTGTGTTCCCTCTCTCGCTGGCTGTCTCTATCTCTGTCAAATAAATTAAAAAAATCTTTAAAATGCTGTCTCATTAAATCTAAATTACAAGTTTTATATTAACTAATTGCTAATTTAGAGCTACACCACTTCAGTGACATAGCTGGTTATTAATATAGATCTATATATCTATGTATCTATATGCTGGTCTGTTGACAGGTGCTTTGCTAGCTACATCAGAATTAACAGAATTAATAAATAAATAACACAGAGATCCCTGGGCTCCACCCCTGAAGACTGACTCAGGAGTTCTGGAATAGGGCTTAAAACTATGTATTTTTGAAAAGTATCCCCAGGGTTTCTATTCTGCTAAATCTGGGAAGCAGTAATGAACTAGGAATCCAGCACTATTAAAACTTAGACAAACTGCATCACCTTCCCATGCCTTCTCTATTTATCTTTAAAAAAGAAATTGGACTAAATAACTGAGATCCTTCCATAGGCTGAGGTCAAGGTTTTCAAATTCCTTCATTACTGACATTATTAGGCAAGTTTAAACTACACAGTAAGCATTCAATCAATATTTGTTCAGTGATGAGGGACACAAATCATTTTAGGTGTAAGGGGCTACTTAAGATTTCTCCAACAAAGTCAGATTCAAGTAGGGTAACTCAACAAATATGTTAAGACATTATTGTTTACTTATGAAGTATTTCCTAATACTTCAAAGTTCATTCTCCAAAATTGTTTAATATTCTTTGTTTACACATTCAAATGAAAACACATTATCTTTCAAAATTTACAAAGATAAGATAAACAATGAGGTGATTTCCCAGGGTTCAAAAAATGCTATCTCCTTTTTGTAAAGTCCCTCATAATGTGTATATACACTCAACACCTAAATGTGTAACCAAGTAGCTCGTGACAGACACTGGGAGCTCAACAGCAGTCTTACAGATGGGGGATCTACAACTGCAATCTTACTGTGTGAGTAAAATGAAGCAATTAGCAGACTGGCACAAAGTACGGTGGGCACTGGGTGGCTCATTTCACATGGCACTGAAGATTTAAGAAGGTGAATAGAGAATGCTAAGGTTAGTACGAAGTGGCTATTCTGTAGACAACCTTATAGAGTTTTTAAAAAGGATGAGGGGAGATTCTGGAATCATCTTTCACCATAAAGTCTGACGTCCTTCAGGACACAATGCTAACAAGGGTGCCAACAAGTTTAATACTTGCTGGTTCCAGCATTTCACGTTTTGTTTTGCTTTGCTTTGAATGGCTACTATGTGACTGCAGACTACTAGAAATTACAGCGAAAATAAAGCCGGCCTGACCTGAAATGTATGCTGTGGTCTACAAAAAACGTGGGCTCGAGACAGCACCCAAATAACACAGCCTAAGTTTGAACAGGCGACGAAAGAAACCAGAACTCTCAGAACACAGATTGCTCCTGACTGACCTCCGAAAGGGCGGGGATTGCCAGCCTTATTAGACAGAAGGAAACGAGGCCTGAGAAAGTAGCCTGGGTGGTACTCTAGTGGTGGAGCCAGGTGGGAAACCCCGGCTCTCAGAAGAGAAGGCGGTTCTCTGTCCTCTCCCTTCCCGCCCCAGGGCAACCTGGCGAGACCAGGCGGGCCTGGGAGGGGAGTGGCACCCTCGCAGGCACAAACCATCGGCAGTCTCCCCAGAGTGCAGTCAGGCATCGGTGACAAGCTGCCTCGTCTCACCTCTCCGCAGGGCCGGCGAAAAAACCCCGCCGAGGCTCGAAACCCGGCGGCGTCCACGGCCCTCAGATTGCAGGAGCCGCCAAACACAGCGACTCCACATTTCCTGTTTTCGGGCTGGCGGAAGGAGGCGAAAGGCTGAATGAATCACGCTTAAGCTTTCGGGCAAGGTAGTTCTGGCACCGCGAGGATGCTGGGAAGTGTAGTTTTCCACCAGCGCAGACTCCAGCCGCGCTCCCGCAAAGGTGGGCCTCTTCACAGACAGACCCACAACTCACTAGCATGATTCACAGCGGCTCGGCTCCACCCACCGTCCCTTCCCAGCCGGCGCACGACGTTACCGCGCTAAGACAGCGGGACCGTGTCTGAGACCTTCCAGTGCCCGTTTCCTAGCAATGAGGTACAGCTCAACAGCAGAGGTTCCCCGAGGAAGCCAGAGGCCATTACACGCCTGGGTGTGAGACGCAGCCACATCCTACCACCCGGCAACCTGGGATCTGAAATCCTCGTTCGCTGAGCATTCCGGGGGAATCGCGCAGAAACCTGGGAAATCGCTCAGAAACCTGGGAAATGTAGTCCAACGAGGTCCACATTCGTGTTTCTTCATGGCTTACTGCTTCGCCCTCTTGTGTGCAGGAGGATAAACTTCACTTGGTTTAGTCCCCGTCTGGAGGGAAACAATTTGTTTCCAGAGTGGACCTGATTTTCACCACTTATCCCTCTGAGGCCTGTTACTTCAGGCTTTGTTCCACATGGTAAAAATGCTGAAAATAACAACACACAGTAGTTGTGGGGTTCAAACATGCTAATATATCCTTTGTCAGTTCTAAAGTGGTCACAATCATTAGGTTTTAGTGCCTTAATTATTCTCACAAGGATGTAAACAGTTACCCCTGGATTTTCCTGCCTATTTGTTTCAAAGCTTTGTAAGCATCAGCTGCATAAAAAGCACCATTCTAAGCACTGAGGCCCATTAAAGGGATAACACTTGATTCCTGCCAGCAAGGGCTTAAAGTTTATGATGAGGAAATATAAGGCTTTAAAAAATTGAAGAAAAAAAGAAGGGACAGTTTAAACTCACCGGTAAGATGAAAAAAGCAAGCAAAGATATACCAGTTTTACCTATTAAAGTTAAAAAAAAATGATCCACGCCAGCAAATATGCCATTAGATAGGGTCACTCACACTTCTGGCAGGAGGGTAAGTTAATACAATACAGTTGGAAAGCAATTTAATACTATATACGAAATTATAAAAAGGGAATAGCCAGAGGTTCAATTCTCAAAATCTATCCTAAGAAAAAGTAATCATATCTGTAGCTAAGATTTTTAAAAATTATAACCCATGGAATGTTATTTATAGTAAAAAATTAGAAAAAATCTAAATATTCAATGTGATTCAGCAACTTGCACAAATGTCACAAATTGGAATACTCTACAATCATATAATTGGAATTATTCAAATGGGAATATTATACAATCATGGAATATTATATAATCATTGATATGATCATTTAAGAAAATTCTTTACATATACACACATATGTTAAAGTAGTGATATATACGTAAGTGTATGTATATCCAATATGATTGTAATTCTGTCAAATGATATGATGATCACTGTTCTGGAAGAGCTCACAGACTACTGGAAGATATAGACCAGTAAGGGGGACCACAATATTTTTAATTACCGATTTCGGAAAAAAATGTACCTCTTTATACATTCATACTTATTGGTTTTTATTTACATTACTGTAAAACTCCGCAACAGAAATAAAGTGTTGAATGTCAAGTGACCAAAGCAGGGCTAATCATATTCTCTTTCATGGAACTCCTGTAGCGACCCCTGTCCTTGTCCTTGCCCTTGTATTTCTTATTTATTTTCTCCATGACACATCTGTCACTGTTTTCTCCAACACCTGGCATAATGCCTGGCCCCTAATGAGTCTTCACTAAATATGTGTTGAATGAACCAATAAATGTTCAAAATACAGTTTGGTGAGGACACCTGATAGATTGGTGCATCACAGTCATTTGGAAGATCGGGAGAAATTGGGGGAGATAAAACTGAAAACAAGAATAAAAAGACTAGGGAATTGGGTTTGCACAATAGACTCTCAGGAGCTTTTAAATGTTTTTAAGCCCAAACTGATAAAAGCCAGTGTGAGTACCTTTCCAGGAAACACTATTTGCCGTCACTAGTACAGGCTTATGAACCATTGTTCCTCCCGATGTCTGATGAGGTGGCCTGGCCATGAGAAGCGCTCTCTCTCTGAAAGCAGCTTGGTTTATCCACTCCTCAGAGACAGCAGGGCAGTGGGTGCTAGCTTTTTCATCATGCAGGGCCACTTTTATTATGTTTTTATTCTTATGAGCCCCAAATTTAAACATATCTTACACTCTTTACCAACCACATATATGAAGCCATTACTTATTTTCCTATTTTTGATTATTTTAAGACATAAATAACTACCAAAATTTAGCGAGCAGGGTCTACGCAGTGCTGATCCAACACCAAGCTGATAGCGTCTTGAAGGCAAAAACACTTACCAGTTTCTTTGGTGGTTTTCAGTTTCATCTCCAGTGATGGTACAGTTTCCTCAGGCATTGTGAAATTCCAGGTCCCTCATGAGGACCCGAGTACTTTTTCTTCTGAGGCCCAGACGTCTGGGAACCCAGGATGGACATAACTGCAAGAGGTGGCCAGTGGCCTTCCAGCTCTGTGAATGTAGATCTGGTGACTTCAAGGAGAGAATATGCAGCCTGGACCATTCCCCACATTGGTCCTTTTCTCTCAGAATGGGTGATATGAAAGAATCCTAATGTATTTTTTAAAGCAGGTGAATGAGGTTTTGAGATACAGATAGGCCCCAATGGGATCCTTTTCCTTCCTTAGTTTACTTTGAGTTTTTGACACTAGAGGGAGTATGTGGACAGAACAGAAGACCATCTTTTGCCCTTATTTCTGCAACTAATTTTATAGTTTTCGTATAATCCTTGAGTCAGAGGAGCCCATTGTCACAAAAGTTTTGTGCTATTTTATTTTATTTTTTTTAAGATTTATTTATTTTTTGAGAGAAAGAGCACAGGGAAGGGAAGAGGGAGAGGGAGAGAAAAACTTTAGCAGACTCTTCACTGAGCTCGGAGCTTGACGTGGGGCTTGACCATGGTACGAAATGGACTGCGCCACCCAGGGCCCTTTGTGTTATTTTATGTTAATAATACATTTTTCATGGCTTGAAAGTGACGACAAGCCCCATATCCCCCACGGATCTGAGACCTTCTTTTCCTGATTGTACTAGGGAGCTGGCAATGACAACCAATGACAAGTTTGCTGATTATAGTAAATCAAGAAAAAGATTAAAAGGAAAGAAAAAGAGAACAAAAGAATTGTTAAAACATTATTAAATTTTGCAATGTGACATCATACCTGACAGTGTCTCTCACTGATTATTCATTTATTCCTTCAAATAATCCTTACTGAGTACTATTTATGGTGCCAGGTACTTTGCTAAGCCATGAGGATCCAGACGTAAGACATAGTGCTGCCTTCAGATTGCTCTCAGTCTAAATGTAATCAATACTGTGACGAAGGAGAAAGGTCCCTTACACCAAGGGAAGGTGTAAGGGAGGCTTATTCTACCCAAAGGAGGGAGCCCTGGGAAGTCTTTCATTTGCCAGGATGAGTAAAAAAGTAATTTGGTTAAGTGGATTTGGTGGATGGGGGTAGGGGGTGTGCAAAAAGCAACAGTCCTGCAAAAGCCAAGAAGTATGTGTGAGAGAGTCTGGTTCCTTTGAGAGAATGGCTAGAGCAATGGGTTGAGGACGGAGGGATTCTGAAGGTGAGGTTGGAAAAGGTGGGGCTAGCCCTCAAGCTCTCTTTGACTCCATCTATGGGTGAAGAGGAATCGCTGAAGGGTGTTAGGCTGGGGAGTGGCATTAAAAAGAAAGGGTTGTTTCCTGTTCTTTGCTCAGTCCCCTTGTCTGGACTTTAGGAGTCCAGGCCACGTATTTCACCCAGGTCTCCTGACCTAGATACTGACTTGGAGGATCTTCAAGAGACCCTCTTTCCTGGCCAGAGATAATCCTTGCCTGGCAGAGTCCATAGCGCCAGCCTCAAGGTGCCTGATCAGAGAAATTTTCCTCATGGTACAGTTGGCTGCCTTGGATCTCAAAGGGACTTGCCTGGGAAATAGGATTTCAGGGTCTCCTCGTCTTCAGGGCCCAGTTTCTGCCCTGGGGTGTAGGAGAGCTGGCAAATCTCTCCAAAGCCTCATGTGGCCCATGTCCTCCCATCCTGAACCACAGAGTGGTTCCCCAAAGAACTCCTGATACATGGGAGTTGCTTTCTTTATCTCTTCATCTGAGCTCATTTCTATACATCAGAGCATGTGAGCTCCTTAGCAACTCCATGAGTGAGGTAGTATTGCTCCTATTTCACAGATGGGAAAACTGAGGTTTGGAAGGCGGAGGCGACCTGTGTCCCAGGTCACAGAGAAGTAAGTGGTGGAGCTCAGAACTGAACATCCTGCATGCGGTGCAGAGAAGTCACACTGTCCCTCACCCCCCCCCCACCTTTTGTATCCGTTGTGCATGGGGCACGAATTGTGAAATCATGGCTGCTATTAGGGACACATGACCTCTCCTCCTCAAAGGGGCCATTCTGCATCTTTTTTTTATTTGTTCAAGGAAACAAAATCTCTCATTCAGGGGTGGCAACTAGGTTTCAACTTCATGACAACTCTCTTGGACTGACTGCTTGGAACAAAGCATTGTCTGAGGCCACATCCTGGAGCCTTAGAGAAGAATACCCAGTGTTGACTGGCAATGCCTGCTATGGATGCAGGAGAGGGAAGGGGCCGCACGTATGCTGTTTCTAGTACGTCAAGATCTTGGGCTAGTCATGACATTTCCGATGACACCCACCTCCACTCCCAACACCCATTGTGCTCACTTTCTCTTATTCCTTCACTTCCCAGCAGGAACTGTTCCTGCCCATTTAATAATAGCTTCAATTTCCCGAGCAGCTAATGGGTGCCAGGCACTTGGCATATATTATTGCCAGGCCTCACAACAATCCTGCAAGGTAGGGAGAGATAAGAACAAGGTTCAGAGAGGTTCAGTGACTTGTTCAAGGGCACACGAGGAGTAAGTTAGAATTGGAACCCTGAACCAAAAGGCAAGCCTTGCATTTTTGTGCTGGGCCATGAGTACCTTCCTATTTACTGTTTACTTAAAGCCTCACAAGAGCCCTGGGAGGTAGTTCTCTGGGTTTGCAGCTGAGGGAGGTGGAGACCCAGAGGAGAGGAGCCGGCTGCGGAGGGGGAGCCCTGACTCCAGACTCCAGGCTCGGGCCTTCACCTGATGCTCTGTGCGGCTCCTGAGAGAAGCCCCAGACTCCATACAGCCTTTGCACAGAGCTGATCTACGCCACTGTGGGGGGAGACTGGGGGCCCTTGATTAATTTTACCCCATCATCCTTACCCTGTTTTTAGCTCTTACTGTCAAGAAGGTCTGTCTTTTCCTGGTGGCTCCTCCTCTGTAACTTAGCCTCTTTCCTTTAAAAAGAATATTTTTTGAGGTGAGATTCACATAGCATAAAATTAAGCATTTTAAAGCGAATGATTCAGTAGCATTTAGTACATTTGCAGTATTTTACAACTACCACTGCTATCTAGTTCCACAATGTTTCCATCACTGCAATGTAAAACCCTTTACGCAGTAAGCAGGCTCTCCCCACTGCCTGCTCCCCCAGCCCTTAGCTACCTCCAGTCTGCCTTCTGTCTCCATGGATTCATCTGTTTTGGGTATTTCCTATAAAATCAATTGGATTTTACAACATGCAACCATTTGTGTTTGGCTTCTTTCATTTAGCTCATCCACACTGTAGCAGCTCAGTACTTCATTCCTTTTTATGGCTGGAAAATATTTTTTGGATGTATATACCACAATTATCTATTTATCCACAGATAGACATTTGGGCTGTTTCTACCTCGTGGTGATTAAGAAGAGTACAGGGGCGCCTGGGTGGCATAGCGGTTAAGCGTCTGCCTTCGGCTCAGGGCGTGATCCCGGCGTTATGGGATCGAGCCCCACATCAGGCTCCTCCGCTATGAGCCTGCTTCTTCCTCTCCCACTCCCCCTGCTTGTGTTCCCTCTCTCGCTGGCTGTCTCTATCTCTGTCAAATAAATAAATAAAATCTTCAAAAAAAAAAAGAAGAAGAGTGCTGCTATGAACGTGTACGGACATGTGCTTGGGTATCTATGTTCAATGCTTTGCCATCTACCTCAGAGTGGAATTACAGCGTCATAAGGTAATTCTGTTCAACTTTTTGAGTGAAGACCCATTTCTTTTTGAAGGGGATGGGGATTTCCTTGTGAAAGGGATAGACATCTGCTTTTGGAAGACCCAGAGATGAAATGGGGTCTCTCTACAGATTGACGGAACGGGTGTGGCTAGATAGGAGAGGATGTGAAGTGGTGAGAAACTCTAATACTCCAAAGTGCTATCTGCAGGAAGGGGATGTGTGTGAGATGAGGTGTGAAAAGCAGCCTGGGGTGGAAAGCCTCTGGGAGGGTGAGAGTCTCCTGAGACGGGCACCTCACCTGGAGGTGGTGCCCCTTCCTCTCATGCCCAAGGGACACTTGTGACACTGCTCAGCTGCAGAAAGCCCAGCAGGATTGTGAACCTCTTTAAATTTGAGCATTTTATGGATATTTGCATTGTCGTATTAGGTATTATGGCCATAAATGAACCATAAAAATACTGTTATAGCAATTCTATCAGCACTTAAGGCATGAGCTTGGAACCGATACAAAAAGAGAGACTTAGAATTCTCAAAACGTTGACACTAATGGGTGGCCATTAAATGCAGGTATGTGTGGAACATGGGCTGTGTGGGCCTAGGAAAGGATCATAAGGCAGAATCAGGACGACAAATGAGGACCTGCTGGACAGGAAAAGGGCAGAAATATTTCTTTAGATCTACCTGGCTAAGGATCAAAAGGTTTCACCATTCCTGAAGAAACCTTCCCATCCCAGTGTGGTGGTTCTAATTGGTTTTATGTATACTAATGCTTTAAAAATTTGCATAGTAATTTCTATACATTTTATTCGATGGGTTAGGTTTGTTTATTCTCAACTTTTTATGGCCATGATTCAGGTTCCAAACCTTGAATTATATAGATAAGATTCTGATGTCCAGAATGGACAGACCAGTTATGCAGCTTACAGGTATAGAATGTCATCCAAATACAGGATTTTTCTGCATTCAAGGCCTTGATCAAAACACTATTTATGTTGCCACCTTGGGCAAATGGATGCCAATATGTCTGTATGATTTCTGACAGGACGGCCAGCTCTTAACTTGATGTGCACATGCAAAGGGTCTCGCTCTTCTGGTTTAAATTACCCAGACTCTTGCCTTGGCTCACTCCACTCTACAGCGCACAGTACAAAAGATAAATAGCAGAAGTTTTGTCCTTTTGGAGAGGCAGGCACATTCACGGCTGGATCTGAAATCTGAATCCCGTGGCCCTGGAACATAAGCAGTTTCTTTACAGAAAGTTCCAACGAGGAGGAGAAAATCTTGGAACCGATCTCGCCTTTGCCTACAAAATGATCAAACTGTAATTATCACATTTAAGGGGTAATTATTCCAATTGTACCAGAATGGGATGCTCCAGCCCTCTTTCTTCAGCTGACATAAATAGAATTGCCATGAAGATGGAATGGTGCTTCCAGAACAGCTTGCTTTGAGCTTGTTCTTTTTATAGTGACTCTAGGGTCAGGGAAAGGTGCTGTGTGGGCAGGCCCGATCGAGTCTGCTGGGATGTAGGGCTCTGAAGCTCTTCCCTCTCCCCAGCCAGTCTCTCTGACCCCCCTGCAGCCACAGACCCAGACTCCAGAGTAGCACCCACATTGACCAAAAGCAGTAGGATTTGCACCATTCTTGTTAGATGCTAGGACTTGGCCAGGAGACCTGATGGTTCTCAGATCTGCCACTGAGCAGATGAAGTGGGGGGATTTGCTCTGAGTTGCTTTCATAGGGGCAGGATGAGGACAATAGCACTTCAATACTAGGGATCCCAGGAGATGAAGAGAGGAAAAAAGGAAGGATAATATCACATGCTGAGCAACTACTATGGTCTGGGCACGGTGCAGGGCACTTTCTCCTATGTTATTTTAATTAGGTAGAAAAATCTCGAGTAGCTGAAGCTCAGAAATGTCAGGGGTACAGTGTTTGGGAGTCAGCCAGGTGAGTAGTCCTTTTTTGGGAGTGCTACAGTCTTGAACTTCTGTCTCTGGTGTTCTATCTCTGGAGAAGGGAGTAGTAGCAGGAGCGGAGGCAGACAACAATCCTGCAAACTACTTGTGAGCAACTGGGGGGTGAGCTTAGATAAAATGGTGGTGGGGTTGGGAGAGCACACGAGAGCACAGAAATTCACTTTCTCTTCTTAGTAGGTCACCATGGGAAACAGGCAGGGGCAGGAGAATGGTGAGAAATGAAGCAGGAGCAAGACCCTGAAGGACCTCATATGTTACATAGAAAAATCTTGATTTTTCTCCTAGGGCACTGGAAGGATATTGCTAGGTTTTAAAAATATGATTTCACTTGGACTTGGAATCTCACCTTGGTTGTCCAGTTGAGTGGAAAAAGTAAGATTTAGAGTAAGAAGGTGGTGGACACCATGCTACATGCTGGGAAGATGCTATCTTTGTCAGAAATTTGCTGGTTCTTCGTGGTAGAATCTCACATTGAGAGCCAACCATGTGTTGGTTACATGTGCTTCCTCCTCTACCCACATAGGGCAGAATGGGTCCATATGCAGCCTGAAACAGCTGGGACAGGAGCTTGAACATGACCAGGCCTCTTGCCATCTCTTATTTTTACTCCCTAGTGCCTGCCAGCCCTGCAAGGCAGAGTCATGGTTATGATGATGGGCTCTGGAGCCAGTTGATCCTAGGCTTTGTTACTTGCTGGCTGTGTGATATTGAGCAAGTTACTTAAACCTTGCTTTGCCTCAGTTTCCTCATTCATAAACAAGGATCATCATATTATCTACCTCGGGGGGTTGTGAATTAATGCACATAAAGGGCTTGGCATGGTGCCCGGTACATAGGTTTTTAAAAAGTGTTAGTATTTATTACTATTCTTCAGCTGCAGTCTGGCTTTTCCCATATGGTAGGAAAATAGCCTCTGGCAGCTCTGAAGTTTTATATCTGATCGGCCACCAGAGAGAGACTGACTAAGTTTTCTCTGGTCCCATGTCCAAACATCCAATGGGAAAAGATTCACAGGCCAGCTCTAATTCAATTTTGCTCCTGGACCAATCAATGTGGTCAACTGGACGAGTGTCACGACTGCCCCACTTTGATCTGCGGTCCCATAGAGAGCAAGAAAGACCATCAAGACAAAGTCCCTGTCCAGTCTATTGGAGAAGGTAGGACTCCCAGCTCCCCCAAGTAATGGGCACTGTGATGGAGGCAATCACAAGTCCAACAGACCTTCCCCTTTCAGAGGGTACTTACCAAGCTCTTTGGGACCTCTGCACTTGAGGAATCCTCTGTAGCTTCATAGTAACCCCCCCAGAATTCAGAAAAAATATAACAGAAATATTGTGACCTTATCAGGCTCCATTCGTAGATGTGACAAAGGACTATGGAAATACAATTGATACTAGGCTTCTGGGGACCTGGTCCACAATCTGGGCCTAAGGCCTCGAACTCCTCCAGGACAACTAGTGCCTGAGCCCTGATTTCCAATCAGCAATGCTTCAGTCCTGTTCCCGTGGACCTTGGCCATCCCCCCTACACAGCCTTCCCCTTTTCCCTTCTTTAAGGGCCTAGCTTGCATCTCCTGAGGTTTTTTTGCTGGGGCTCAGGGACTAGATTCTTATCTCTTACCAATCCTCATACAAATTCTTCTCTAACAGACTGGGATAAAGATGAGGGTGAAGATAGGAGGTGTCCCCATTCTCTACCCTCTTTTGTCCTCCAGGGCCTTGTTTATACAAAATCTTCTCACCACCCTCTTGGCTCAGCACCACTTTCCTGTATACCAGCCTTACGGCAGCAGTGATTCAAACTCTCTCCTTAACAAAATTCCAAATTAGCCCCTGTAGTCGACCTTTAGGGTGGTTTGAAAATGTTCAAAATGAAGAATGTTAAAATCTGTAAATGTCAAGGATCTACAGCACAGATGTGGAAAAGTTCTCCATGTCTCTAGGGATCGATTGGAGTCTTTTTGGTGCAGGTGGCACTCAGTTGAGCTAGGTAGGATTTTGACAAGGCAGGAGAGCAGTATAAAGGGTTAAATTTAGAGAGGGAAGACACAGGGGACAGGGCAGGTCATGTTTTGGGGATGGTGAAAGTTGGATGATCCCAAGCCTCAGGGTGAGTGGAGAGATTAATAGGAAATAAGGTTGAAATGGCACAGTGTGGCAGTTGGACTCTCCAAGACAAGCAGCGTTCTTTTCCCCAGCAGCCACACGTGGGGAAGATCTTGAGCGTCCCTTGCACTGTTGTAAGCAATGAGAGGAATCCTGTATTATGAAGAAACAGGGTAGAGTTGGTGGGGCATGTGTGTGTTTGTTGTCTGTATGGAAGTCAGCCTCATTATAGTGAGCAAGCGTTTTCTCATGGTAGATTTAAAAATTCCTTACCTCATAAAACATTTACTTATTTTTGTTTCACTTTCCAGAAGATGCTCAGAGTAGTTGCAGTGAGTACTTGTGGATTGGCGATGAGCTGCCTTCCAGTGAGCTTTCCAGAACATAATTGTCTCCCGTGTCAAACCTTCTTGGAGTCCCTATCTCTGATGGATACATATGCAATTACACAGTTAGTTGCCTCACTAGACCTTAAACTCCAGGAGGGCAGTGACTAGGTCCTTTTCATGCCCATGACTCCAGCATCTAGCCCAGGGCCCTGAGCAGGGCACTTTCTTAACATGGCTTAGGTAAACTGAGCCGTGATGAAGAGTGTGGAAGTCTGAGTCTGGGGAATAACTTTGGAGGGTGAAAGGCCAGGAGCAGTCTGAAAGTGTGTGAGGGGGTAGTCGTTAGAAATAACAGAGTCTGTTCACCTGGTTAGCACAAAGGGGCCTGGGAGACAGCACTTATGGCTCACAGAATTGCTGGGGGTGCCCAAAACACAGAATATAGATTGAGTTTCCAGGAAGGACTCCCCCAAATTGCACTGCAGAGTTGCCGCCTTTGCCCCAATCAGGAAGCTGCTGCCACACTGTTGGCTCTGAACCCAAGGCAGGTCGACTCTGTTCTACCCCGAGAACGCATGCCTCATGCCGTCTCTGTCCCCATGCAACTCCGTTCTGAATTTAAGTCTCAGACCAGGGCTTCTGATTAGAGAAACTAAATCGTGTTTAGAACTTCAGTGAAAAGAAGTTCGGGCAGTTGTGTGCCTCTGTCCAGAGTGCGTTAGAGGGGCCAGCATAAACCTGTTCACCACCATGTCTGCCACAGTGGGGCTGCTGTGAAGGCCACTGGGGTGGGGATGAGGCACAGGGAGCTACACTGCCTCCTTCATTCGGCAAACGTTCTCTGAGGACCTGCTGTGTTTAGGGCCTGAGCTGAGCTGGGAGATGTGCGGAGGAGGCACCACCAGTCCTAAGGATTGGTGCAGAAGTGCTCGGGATGAGAGTCTCAGGCCCGCTCCAGACAGGACTCGCTCCAGAGGCTGGGTGAGGACGGTGCTGCAGACAGGAGTCAAGTCCCAGCCCCAGCACCCATCCACTGGAGGACAAGAGAGTACAGATCCTGGCAATGGGCCCTCTAGTGTGAGATTAACCTTCCAGGCCAAAGCCACTCACAAACGTTCTCTGAGCTGGAAGGGCCTTGGTGCTTAGCTGGTCCAACGGTGGTGATCGCACAAGCTTCCTCTCCTCCTGCAACCCTGAAGAGTGATTAAAATCATTTTTAGCTTTATCTAGACTCTTGGTTTTATCTTTTAGTTTTTAGGTTCTCATTTTTATGGGTCAGTATGTGGCAGGTTGCCTCCAAGACGAAATATGTGAACAGGTGTAAGAATAGAAAATTAAGTAACAGCAAGTTTAAAAATGTTAATGAAATCAGGACACGAAGGAATAATAAGAGCTTGGTTTCCACTGCAGCTTAGTTACTGTGGCAGATAATTGAGGCTAGAAACACATATGTGAGGCTACACTCTAGGTCCTCTCTGAAAGGTAGAAGATGGGAAAATCAGTATCACAGAAAGAGCTGGAGAGGATACTACTTAAACCAGAAGAAAACACATATAAATGAGTTTCCTTTCCAGTAACAGGACCTAAATTGCTCCTATTTATTTTGTCTCCTCAATAACAGTGTAGGGTCTGGTGGCCCAAATCTGAGTCCCTGTCCAGGCAGTGAGCGGTTCTCTCCTCCTTCTGAGGGACCAAACACTAAGCTAATGGTGGCCATGGCAAAGGCACGTGCCAGCTCTGTGGGCCGCCAGCAGGGTGTGAAGGCATGCCCTCCAGGCTCTTGGGCATTGAAAGTGGTGTGAGTACAAGAGAATGTTTTTTTTTCCTTGAAGATTTATTTATTCATTTTAGAGAGAGAGAGCATGAGTGGGAGAGGCAGAGGGAGAGGGAGAGAGAATCTCAAGCAGACTCCACACGGAGCGCAGAGCCCATGCAGGAATCAGTCCCACGACCTTGAGATCATGACCTGAGCTGAACCAGAGTCAGATTCTCAACCAACTGAGCCATTCAGGTGCCCCCCAAAAGGGGCATTTATTGAGGAGACATGTAGTAGTTAGGAAAATGGATGTGTGAGCCCAGGCTTGAAAAGCTGAAAGATGGGCCTCAGGTTGGGGGAAGAGAGGTACCCTGAGCAGTCAGGTATAAAGGAGCCCAAAAGATGCAGGAGGTTGCATTACGATGGGGGTGCAGTAAGAATCCAGAGCCTCGGGAGGACTGTGCAGCTCCTCACGCTATTTCTAGACCATTAGGCTGCTGTGGCTTTGTTTCTCTT
Organism: Ursus maritimus; assembly: GCF_017311325.1. Classification (NCBI taxonomy): domain Eukaryota; kingdom Metazoa; phylum Chordata; class Mammalia; order Carnivora; family Ursidae; genus Ursus; species Ursus maritimus. The sequence goes on along the minus strand of NW_024424008.1, from coordinate 20,445,096 downwards.
GGTAAGTCTTTGGATCCGTCTAGGTCCCAGCAGAAAATGGCTGGCATTCCTTAGCTGGGATTTCTGAGGCAATTTTAAATGAAGGGACTAATTGGTAAAGGTATGCACAGAGATAAGGATCCCACAAGGAGACCCTAGAAAACTAGCAAGGGCAGGAAGCCATTATCACTCCTGGGCTGATGGGAGTAAGGAGAGGAGATGGTGGTCTTGGAGCCTGGTTGAAAGTTGCTGCCATTTAAAGACTGCCTGAGGGGAACTGTGGCCATAGGGGAAGGCAGACGTCACTGGACCTGGGGTGTGGGAAGAGTAAATTCTGTGGCCTTTCTTTCCTCCAGGCTCCAACCTCCTGCCAGTTGCCCTGTTGGCTGAACTTGAACCCATCAGGACGCCAGAGGGTAAGGGAACCTGGTGTTGTCCTCACAGAGGTCAGCCCCCAGGAGCGAAGGCAGAGAAGGGTGGAGGCTGAGTCAAGGGAGGGAGCTGGGCAAGCAGAGAATCACCAGCACAGCATTCTTGCTTCTTTCTCTATCAGGTTCCGGGGAGGGAGAGACTCAGACTTGCTCGGTTAATCACTCTGGGACCTGCTTTGGTAGAGCTTCACTCTACAGGTTTCTGGTCAGCCTTGGGTTGGCTGCCCTTGACTATTTGGACGTTTGCTCCCCAACAGCTCTGGCCAGAGGAGGAAGGACAGGTCTGGAGGCTCCGAGCATGAGATTTTCCCTCAATGGTACTGTGAACAGGGCACTCGAATGGCCTCATTTTGAGTCCTCTTGGAAATGGTTTTTGGCAGCAAATGCCAGAGCCAAGGCTGGATGGGCTGACTTGGTGTCTGACACAGCATGGCCAGTCCTTGTGTCCTTAGGCTTCAGGAACACACCTCATCTCAGAATCCCCCTGGAGCTCCCTCACATACAACCCAATCCTCAGATGGTTTGGAATTAGCTGACAAGCATATATCCTCTTCTAGTCCAAGGGTTCATCCTCTCCTCTTGTCTCTCCCACAGTTTCTCGCATAGTGTTGGATGCATGATACTTTTAGGGTCATTTCAACACAAAATATTCACTGGTATAATTAATGCACTGCTGGGCCTGGCAATTCAAAGACAAATAAAACACAGTCCTGTCCTTGAGGAACTCACCAGTGTGCCGAGGGAGACAGATCATAGACAAGTACTGTGTGCTGGGTGTTATGGTAGAGCTAAGCAGCGGGAACTCTGCATTGCAGAAGAGGACCTCACCTAGCTAGGGATTCAGAGAAGGCTTGTTAGGGTAGGCAATGCTGGGTTGGGTCTTGAGGGATAAGTAGGAGCTGGCTGGTATAAAAGGTCAGGCAGATGATTCTAGGCAAAGGGCAAAACATGAACATGGCTATGGAAGAGTAGTGCTGATGATGGTAATAAAAACTAAATGTCTTGAGGACTTCTCGCATACCAGGCTCTAGAAGGACACGTGTATTATGCCATTTATTCCTTACAAAATCCCTGTGAGATAGGGATTACATTATTTTCAGTTTACAAATTGGAAAGCATAAACATAGTTAATGAGCCCAGTGAAGGTCGCAGAGCTAGTGAGTGGCAGAGCATGGCAGGAAGGCAATGGCCTTAAATGCCATGGCAGGGAATTTGAAATTTATCCTTTTTTTTTTAAAGATTTTATTTATTCATTTGAGAGAGAAAGAAAGAGAGTGTATGCATGGAGGGGAAGAGTGGAGGGAGAGGGAGAAGCAGACTCTCCGCTGAGCAGGGAGCCTGACATGGGGCTTGATCCCAGGACCTCAGGATCACAACTTGAGCAGAAGGCAGTCACTTAACTGACTGAGCCACCCAAGAGCCCCTTGAAATTTATTCTGTGAGAACTGAAGCATTTTCAGTAGAGCTGTCGCATGATCAGATGAACAATTTGGAGATCTCTGTGCTTGCAGTGTAGGTGGTGAACATGAGCAGGACAAGACTGGAGGGAGAGATTAGCTATAGGGTTGTTATGCTCTCCAGAGCTGGTTCCAGGTGAGAGCTGGTGAGAACTTGCTTCTGATCCCCTCACTACTCCTAAATAGCTACAACCCAGCCCTCCCTCCCGGAATAGATAAGCTCTACTCTCCCCTTCATGTCAGTAATGCCAGGAGCCCAGAAGGGGAAGGGAAGCAGCATTTGTATGACTGTCCCTGTGTTGGTCATTCATAAGTCATTGGGGAGTGTGTGCATGGAGGAGGAGGGGACTCACCCGTCCCTGCTGCTGCCTCATCCTGTCCTTCTTATGCAGGAAGAGCATTGCTACACATTAGTCCTCTGCATGCATTTTGTTGGACAAGGGAGGGGAGCATTCACTGGGTTGAACCATTTAAAGGTTTTATTTTTAAGTAGTCTTTACACCCCAACATGGGGCTTGAACTTACAACCCTGAGATCAAGCGTTGCATGCTCTCCTGATTGAGCCAGCTGGGCGCCCCTGAGATGACCATTTAAAGATCAGAGCTTACATAGGGCTGAATTCCTGGGATCCTCCTCCTTCCAATTTCTCTGGCTGGGGGAACACAGCAGCCACCTCTCTCTTGCTCTCTGTGTTCCTGTAGCACCTGCCCCATGCAGGGTAAAGGTGAGGCAGGCCAGCGGCTGGTTTTCCTGCCCCAGTCTGAGAAGCTCTACATCAGGCAGGCCTGCAAGAGGCCCTCTTGCTCTGGCTCCTGGGCATGTGGGCTTTTTTGTTTGCCTGTGCTGCTTTCTGCATTGGTCTGAGCTCCCAACCTGAAATGTAAGAGCTGGGATCCTCATGTGGGCTGATAGGGAAGGAGCAAAGGAGGCCACTCCGTTGGCTCTGAACCCACCATCTAGGCTGTGCAGACAAAGGAGCACGCTTTGGGGCTTAGTCTGCATTGGTGTTCATAGCCTCATAGCAGGAAAGGGTGTTCTGCTGGACCTCATGCCACACTTACATTTCCCTCAAGAGCCCTGTAGGGTTGTTAGGAGGGTGGGATACTCTACTGTGTCCAACCATCTGCTTTGTGAGGTCCTTGAAAACATACCATTTCTCATTGATTCTTTCCAATGCAATACCTCTGTAACTCAGTATTTTCATTCCCACATTATAGATGAGAGAACTAAGGCTTAGAGAAGTTAAATTACTTGCTCAAGGTCTTATTGACTCTCAGAATTGGGTCAGGATCCCAAGTGGGATCAGAGGGTCTCTCAGAGCTTTCACCACAGGCAGCAAATTAAGTAAAGCCAAGCATTCTCAAGGAGCTGTTTGGGAAGTTATTTCTAATGAGATATTACCCTGGCTGTCCTTTTAATATTTTTATCTTCTTCTGGTAAAAATGGCACAGATTTATAATTTCAACTGCAAGATTTGTTCCCAAATGAAAATAGCCATGACATTGTTTTATACAAATATATATGCATCCCTCATGAACTGATATGTTTTACCAGCCTCCGGATACCGGAGTAAACTGGTTTTAGGAAAATTGTTTTTGGCAACACTTGCTTTTGAAATAAATGCAATATTGTGATTTTAAAAAATGCTCTTGATAACATTTCTTAGTCAAAGCAGAGATTCACATAACTGAATTTTCCTGCACGGGTTTTAGATATTTCTGCAACCATAGCCTCACAGGGTACAGCCAAGCACCGTCACCATGAATTCTCTCAGCTAGAGTGGAAAAAAGTAAAAATAATTCCACTATCCCGACAAAACAGTTATTTACATTTTCATATATTCATTTTGTCCTTTTTCCTATGAGTTCTTTTCTTTAAAACATAGTTATAATAGATAGCAGAGTATATACAACTTTATAGCTTACTTTCTAAAAAAATGTTAACTGTTTATTACCTGTTTAATATGAGTTGTACATTATTGCCATTTTCTCATGTGCATGCAGAGGCTTTTAAACCACTAGACAATACAGATTGAATTTTTAAAACTAATCTCTTATTTTTGGACATTTGAGTCTTCTTTTATTTATTTTTTTTTTAGTAAAGATTTCATTTATTTATTTGAGAGAGAGCATGAGCGCAGGGGTGGGGAGGGGCAGAGGCAGAGGGAACAGAGAATCTCAAACAGACTCTCTGCTGAGTGCAGAGCCCTTCAGGGCTCGATCTCATGACCCTGACTGAGATCACGACCTGAGCCAAAACCAAGAGTCGGACACTTAATGGAGTGAGCACCCATGTGGGTCTTGAGTCTCCTTTTATAAACAATATAAAATATTTTCCACTTTTAAGACTGACTTCAATTTTTAAGACTGACTTTATTGGGTAAGAGCAGAAATATTTATTATTGTTCATTTTATATATTATCAAATTGTTTTATAAAAAAACTGTATAAATTTATCCTGGTATTTGTACTTTTGAATGCATGTTTCCATGTACCTCTACTAGCACCAAATTTTATTGTGACAAAAACCTCTTTTTCTTTGCTAATTTCACATATAGGTTGGTACCTCATAATCATTTTTAGTCCTTATTGTTTTGATTATTAATGAGGTTATTTCTCTAGGTTTTTGCTTACTGGTTGTAAATCTTGTATGAATTTTGGCCTCATAGCTTTTGTCCAGTTATCAATTAGACTCTTAAATTTAAAAAATATATATATATATTATAGTGTATGGTATAGAATTTTTTTTGAATTTATATACTAGAGAGAGAGTAATCCTTCCTCTAACATATGCTGTGAATATTTTTTTCATCATCTGTCATTTTTTTCTATGTTGACTCTTTAGTAATATGTATCCTTTAAAAGAAACAAACCAAGAAACAGACTCTTAACTGTAGAAAACTGATGGTTATCAGAGGGAAGGTTGGTGGGGGGATGGGTGAAAGGGGTGATGGGGATTAAGGAGGGCACTGTTGTTGATGAGCACTGGATGTTGTATTGTAAACATGAAACTAATATAACACGGTTAAATATCTGGAATTAAAATAAAAACTTAAAAGAAAAATAAAAAAGAAAAGAAACATTTACAAATGGCATTTTCAACAGGATGGCTAGGTCCATGAGATTTCAAAAAATCAGGTCACAAAAAAATGAGATTGAGGGGACTGTATTGTTTAATCCGAGTAAGACTTGGGGGAACAGGACTGCATTCTTCACTTATGTGCAGGGCTGGGCCTTACAGAGAAATCAAACTTACTGTGCACATTTCGAGAAGGCAGAAGCAGAGATGTTGGGAAGATGGGAAGTTGCAGGTAATAAATAATAAATGAGATTTGCTGATTATATTCTTTACACTAGGCTATGTGTCCAGTATTCATTAATCCTCACCACTTCAAGGGAAGAACTATTACACCTCTATTCCAGTGAGCTTAAAGGAGCTGCCCAAGGTCACATGGACAACCAGTTACAGAGCTGGACTCCAGCCCAGGCCGGGGACAGACCTCAGAGCTCACGCTCTTTCTATGAACTGTGTGACAAAAGCTGATCACTTCCTGCATGGGATCTCAGTTCCTTCATTACAACATGAGAGTTGAAGCAGAGGTGCTCCAGGTTCCTTTCCAGCTTGACTAGGTGAAGGAGGAAGTGCTGGGGGCTGCAGCCGCTCTTCTCCACGGGCTGTCCCAGTCCTGGTGGACCCAAGGAAGGTCACAACTAGAACAAGGTTTCTGAGTCTCTATTAAGTGCTCTTTTTTTTTTTTTTTAAGATTTTATATATTTATTTGAGAGAGAACCCAAGTGAGAGCGCACAAGCAGGGGGAGCAGCAGAGGGAGAGGGAGAAGCAGACTCTCTGCTGAGCAGGGAGCCCACTGGATCCTGGGACCCCGAGATCATGACTCAAGCTGAAGGCACATGCTTAACAGATTGAGCCACTCAGGCACCCCTATTAAATGCTCTTTCTACTAAGGAAACAAGGCTTCTGAGTTTCTATTAAATGCTTTTTTTTTTTTAAATAAGGAATGCTGCTTCTTCCTTTCGATGTTCCCATTCAATCTTCCCCTAAACCTAAGAGGTTTGCCATAAAAGGGAAAGCCCTATTTAGTACCTGAAATAGTTTGAGGGAGGGGTCCTGTCTTTAGGTCATAGAAAACATTAGAATTGCCTTTCAAGACAGAGAACCCGGTCCCTGAAATGGTACTGGCCTTTTCAGAGTCGAGTAAATTGGATGCTTCTACTAGGAAAAGTGTGGTGTAGCTTGTATGCATAGGCTTCATTAAAACTGAATGAACAAGCAAGGACCAGCTCTAAGTGTGGGATGGGGATGGAAGGGGAAACACAATCCATGCAGAGTGTTCCCAAGCCAGAGCACAGACAAAACTAGCAGAGGAGAATTCCTTAAATCTGAGCAAGCTTCAGGTTATTTTTTATCGATACTGTGGGGAGCATAGCATCCTTCACTGATTCTAAAAAATATTTCCTTTTCAATCTTATCAGCTCTGATATTGGGATGTACAGATTAAATGGGGGGGATTAGGAGGGCGCCTGGTTGGCTCAGTCAGTTGAGCATCTGCCTTCAGCTCAGGTCATGATCCCAGGGTCATCCCAGGGTCCTGGGATCGAGCCCCGTGTCAGGCTCCCTGCTCAGTGGGGAGTCTGCTTCTCCCTCTACCCCTCCCCCTTGCTTGTGCTCTTTGGCTCTCTCTGTCAAATAAATACATAAAGTCTTTAAAAAAATTAATGGCGGGGATTTTTATGGTCCATAAAGAAATGGTACTTTTTATAACTGAAGGTGTCTCATACAGGGATGGATGGAATACATGAGTTTATATACTTTCTGTATTCACACAGAGGGTGAAGCATGTAATAAGTGTCAAATATACTGTATTTTATCAATATAACAAATTTTCTTTTTTGCAGAATAGTAGTCCAACAAAGAAAGCTAATTGCTTATGGAAATAAAGAGAAAATGAGGAAGTGGTGATTCTTAGCTAGGAAACACAAGTTTTATAAATCAAATTATACATAAAGGTGCTTTTTGGATTGAAATGATTTAAGGCTTGAAATGATTTTTCAGTGTACTCGCCATTCTTTCCAAATTCTGTTAAAAATTCCAACTGAAATTATCCTTGGAAATGAATTATATTTATAGATCAATTTAGGGATAATCAATAATTTCATAATATCAAGCCTTTCAATTCAGAGTACGGTGTGTCAAGACCTACTGTGTCATTTGGTAGATTTTATTGTTTTTCATATATTTTATTGCTTATTTCTAGGTATTTTATAGCTCTTTGTTGCTGTTGCCTTTGATTTATTCTCTAAAAGTTTGGTAGAAGTCTCTAGCAAAACTGTCTGGACTTGGTGTCTTTTGAAAGTGGATATTTTGAGATCCTTCTCAAAATCTTCCCTGGTCATTGGTGGTTTATTCAGAAATTCTCCTTTTTTCTTGAGTATTTTTGGCAATTTATATTTTCTAACAGAGTAGTATTTTTCTAGACTTTGAATTTATCAGAAAAAGTATTCTCATTTTTTTCTCATAATTTTAATAACCTTCTCTGCATCTATAATATCTCCCTACATTTAGCTTAATACTCGTTTTGAGGGCCTGTTTTTTCTTTGACCAAACTTGTTAGAGATGTACCCTTTTCCATCATTTCAAGCAGAGACAAAGGACACATCTAAAGAGAAAGATTAGATAAGGCGGTTTATCAATTCATGGAATTCATTTAGTGGTTTTATCCTTTTCCTTTCCAAGGAGCCATGCCCCCATCTGCCTTCTGCAGGCAGTGACTCGCTGGGCGAGCCTCTGTGTCTATAGAATTCTCTACCATGGGTGACCCTGCCCAGTACCTGGATGAGGGGGTGGGGAGAATGCTACTGAAAGTGAAGGTGGAAGATTGTTCCTATTAATGGAACTTAAATTGTACCCAGTTTTTTTGGGGGGGCTGTTATGAACAAAGCTGCACTGAATATTCCTGTAGGTATTTCTTAGTGCATGAATGTGAGAATGTCTATAGGAAGAATTTCTAGAAGTAGAATGGCCAAGTCACAGTTTGCATATTTACAATGTTGAAATATATTGCTATATTGTATTCTAAAGGACTGTACTAATTTGCGTACTCTTATGAGGGCAGTCCTTAACTGTCAATAGCTCTTACCAGCATGTAACGTGTGAAATTGCCTCAATCAATAGCTCCAGAGTCCTCCATAGATTTGGGCAGTCCTCAGTAACTCTTCCATTGCAGGTCAACACACATTTGTGCACCTGATATGGATATTAAGGTAGGCATGGGAAATTCAAGGATACCTAGAGGTTGAATGACATTGCATCTTAGAGGAGTTTATAAACAGGGGAAGAGACAGGTAAATGAAAATTAAGAGATAACATGCCAAGTATCAGGATATAAATAAAATACTGAGAGAACATGGAGGAGGGAGTAACTGCCTCTTTCTGGGGCTCTTGGAGAAGGCTTCCCAGAAGAACTGGGCCTTGAAAGATGAGTAGGAATTATTCTGGTAAAGAGATGGAGAAGGGCATTCTAGGCAGAGGGACTAGCATGAGCAAAGGCCCAGAGGTGGGGACATTCATGTGCTCTCTGGGGAATGGTTCCATTGATCTGTAAGACGATCAAGTAAAGAAGGAGAGGTGAGAAATCAATCAGGGGAGGTAGGCCACATTGTGAAAGACCTTGAATGCCACAGAAGGGTGAAATGTTGAGATCAGGGGCAGAAAGGGCAGAAAGCAGAGAGCCTGGAGCCTGGGAGAGTGATTAAGGGACTGTGCAAATGTTTAGATGGAGGTGATAAAGGATGGGATCAGGGTGATGGTGCTCAGGACAGAGACGAGAGGCCTGGAGGTGTGGACAACATTTAGACACATTCCTTTGGGATCTCAGACTCAGTCTGGACTCAGCCTAGAAGCTGTCATCTGGGTCAAATTTATTACACTGGATGGCTAATAAAACTGTATTGATTTCACTTTGTTTTGCAACAAGAAATCCCTCTGCTGGGAGAAATGTCAAATCTGATGTGTCTGAGAGGAATGAACAATAGAACTGCTGGCTGGTTCAGTTGAAAACTGCTGTCTCGGGACCAGGGCTGCTTGCACTATTTGGTAGGCTAAAAGAGCCTTGACATTGACCTGAGCTAAATACTGGGGAGGATAGAGGAGAGAAAACAAAAGGTGAAAGCAATGACCTTATGAAAGAAATCCCAGGAATTAGCATAGACACATATTAATCAATCAACCAATTAACTCATGAAACCTGTATAAGAATTTACTCCGTGCTCAGAAGTGTTGGCCATTGGGGCGCCTGGGTGGCACAGCAGTTGAGCGTCTGCCTTTGGCTCAGGGCGTGATCCCAGCGTTATGGGATCGAGCCCCACATCAGGCTCTTCTGCTATGGGCCTGCTTCTTCCTCTCTCACTCCCCCTGCTGGTGTTCCCTCTCTCACTGGCTGTCTCTATCTCTGTCAAATAAATAAATAAAATCTTTAAAAAAAAAAAAAGAAGTGTTGGCCATTGAAGACACAAAGTCCCTGTTCCCCAGGGACCTGGTCTAGGACCAGAGCCCAAAACACTTGCAAATGGGTTGATTTGCATGGTCGGATCTTGTCTTAATAAAACAATGGCGTTTGAGATATTTGTCCTAGTAACTCCTCTCTACTCTGCCTTTCACACCCAATCCCACCCTGGACTTCCTTGAGATGGTAGGTTCATGTACTATTCTTGCTTTCGGCTGATTGCCAGCTTATCTCCATTAAAACAGTAAGTGATGATCAGAACATTTCTAACAGTAGCTTAAGGCATGATCCATCCTGAGCTTTCTTTTCCAATGTGTGTGAGAGAGAGCCTGGTTCTAGCTGGTCCCAGCCTGACTGTTCACTAGCTTTGTGACTTTGGAAGAATCATTTAGCCTTTCTGAGCCTCATTTTACTCACCTGAAAGTATGAGGCATCATAATTCCTGCTCTGCCCCCCTCATGGGATGGTTGGAAGGCTCAAAAGATGTGAACGTGCTTTGAAAATTGTTGGGTGTAATACAAAAGCGAGAGTCTATAATTACTCCCTGTGCTCTCAGTTGCTCGGCGACAAAACCCTAGATTGTTATTGCAGAGTGTTCACGATCTACAAGCCCCTCTTTCTTTACCCCAACCCTCAAGGGAGTGAACATACCACACTTTGGATCACCTCCTCCCATTTATAGATGGCAGGCTCTGAGCTTAGTGGGGTTGGACTAATTTTACCCAAAAAGATATCTTTAAGAAGGGAAAGGTGAGCGAGACTTAAAAAGGAATTCCTGAAGATTTGTATACAGGTGCCAGGATAAGAGCAATTAGGCTTGGACTACAGCAGAAGAGATTAGGTCAAACACAGAGAAGAATAACGTGGTTTTATGGGTCGGGAGACATGGGACTGCGCGACTTTGGAACTTTCAAAGACCTGAGTGTTGTCCCTTCTGACCAACTATGCAACTTTGGGCAAGTTACCAAGGTCACTCAGTTACCATTTACTATGTTATCAATGTCTCTGGGACTCAGTTACTTCCTAAGGGTTGTATTGAGGTAATATAGTATGTGTGCCAAAGTTGAGCTGATTAAATCGCCTTTTCTGGAACTTGTTCTGATATGAAAGGTGGAGGCGGCTCTTTCTATATAATTTGTGGGGCAGGAGAATAAATTAAGTAACTAGAATCCTAGTATTCTGCAAAGTCCCTATGGAGAATTCACACTGCAGATAGTATGAAAACTTGGTGAAAATTTAGTTAGTAATTCTGAACCGAATGTAGCTGTACAACAGCTAAAATGCTACAATTTGTTCTCCATTGGAGGAGATAAAAAAAAAATTTAGCAGGCTGCATGTAACCATCTTGAGCTTTTCCCCACAAAACATTTTGCAAAAAAAGTTTATTTTATTTTATTATTTAATTTTTTACTTAATTAGCCAGGACAAAGAGAACTAGTAAGAAGTTAGAGAAGTTTAAATATGAGGAATCTGAGTTTACTTGCCATTGATAAGTGTATCTTTATGGAAGGAAAACAAAGGTTTCTAGTGACTATTCATGTCAAAGAGAGGCTCCTGTCCTGTCTCTCATCAGTGTTTGTGCTGAGACCTTCCCAGGTCACAGTCAATGGGCATCATAATAGAGGACACAATTGTGAATGATAGTGACAAAGAGGATGATGGTGGTCTTGGCAGCTGATCTTCTCTGGAATCGTGTCGTGTGCCAGGCCGTATGCCAAGTGCTTCCCGTGGATTATCTCATGGAATTCTCATCGCTACCTGATGCATCATTATCCTCACTTTACAGATATAGAAACTGAAGTCAGTGGGGGTAAATACCTTGCTCCACTTTGCCTCTCTAGGGAATGAGCAGAGCCAGGAAGTCTCCCCCAAAAGCCGACAACTAAATATATTGTTTCTTAATTTGAATTATTCCTAGCTCCTGCTGTAATCATTACCATAAATTATAAGATATTTGAATTAAATTGAAGCCATGTATGGAGATTTCCTGTATTTTAATGTGCCAGATGGCTGAGTTTTAAACCTCCTTGAAGAAAATCTCTGAAGTCAAGGCATCTTATTGTTTGCAAGATAGCTTCCTGATAATTTTTGGAACAATCTCATGAGATAGGCACTATTATCCCATTTAACAGATGAAGAAATTGAGGCTCAGATAATTTAAGCCAATATTCTTCAAACTTTAATGTGTATATAAATCGTCTGGGGGTCTTGTCAAAATCAGATTCTGATTCAGTAGGTTTGGTGTGGGGCTTGAGAGTCTGCATTTCCAACAACCTCCCAGGTCTTGCTGAGGCTGCTGATCTGGGGGTCACATTTGGAGGAACAAGGTAATAGAGGGGAACTCATAGCATGAAAGAAGGAGATCCTTAAAGCTTACTATCTTAATGCTATCTGTGCTTCTAAGGGGTGGTATTGGTGGCATTGAAAATGCATGGTTGCCCTTTTTCTGGTGGGACAGGTGGCCAGACAGGAATCTAGACTTGAACCTGGCTCTAAGAGCTCTACTTCTGGTCATGCCCCACCCTTTCTCTGAGCCTCAGTTTCTCTCTCTATACAAAGTTGGAGGTGAATTACACAGCTTCTAAGATCTCTGAATACCAGGATAAATCATGAGGAGGTCCCTATATTAAGGTTCTTCTGTGGAAATGCTTAGAGTGGTTTCTGTTTTCTTGACCAGACCCAGACAGATACACAGATGGATGGATCTGTAGACATGATCCAGTTTTCTTATTTGGTAACTGAGAAATGTTGTAGATCCTTCTGTATAAAACTTCTTATCGGGGTGCCTGGGTGGCACAGCGGTTAAGCGTCTGCCTTTGGCTCAGGGCGTGATCCCGGTGTTATGGGATCAAGCCCCACATCAGGCTCTTCCGCTGGGAGCCTGCTTCTTCCTCTCCCACTCCCCCTGCTTGTGTTCCCTCTCTCGCTGGCTGTCTCTATCTCTGTCGAATGAATAAATAAAATTAAAACAAAAACAAAAAGAAAAAAAAACTTCTTATCATCCTTCTTATTACATACCCTCCTGGTATGTAACAGATTCAGTAAATTTTAGAAGGTACAGTTTTTCAGAAAGGCCAGATAGTACCTGATCTGAGGGAAAAAAAAACAACAAACCAGTAGTAAGTAGGGATCTGGACTCTTTGCCCTTACTGCTCACCTTTGGAATCTGGGACATGTACTCCTTCTAGATAGCTCTATACTCTGTTGCATGTGATGAACACCCAATTCAAATTAGACTAAGCAAAAGAGACACAATATATTGTCCAGGTACTAGAAAATCTAAGAGCAGAGCTAGCTTTAGGTACTGTTGGATTCTTAAGTTTCGACATATTAACATTAAGTCCCTGTATGTCTGGGTTAAATTTCGTCTATTGGCTTAATTCTTAGCCAGGGACTTTCCATGTGGTGGTAAAGATAGTTATAGAGTTTGTTCTTTGAGTATTATGTCATTCTTAGAGCTTATGATTCTAAAGAAAAGTGAGACTTAATCTCCCATTATCCATTTTCAAACCTCATAAACACTGAGCTCATTTGTTATGCCTGGGCCACATTCCCATTTGTCACCTAATTACCGTGGCCAGAAGGAAAGCACGGGACAATTGTCTGGGTCTGGCTATAAGCCCATCTACCCCTAGGTTGGAGGACCAAGAGATACAGATGGAGAAAGAGGGTGAGTGATGGTGATAATAGCTACTCCTATTTATCTCATTTAATACACAAAATTACCCTGCTATGGTCTGGATGTTTGTGTCCCCCTAAAGTTCATATGTTGAAACCTAAAGGCCAATGGGATATTTGGACGTGGGGCCTTTGGGAGGTGCTGAAGTCATAACGGTGAAGCCCTCACGAATGGGATTAATGCCCTTATAAAAGAGACCCCAGAAACTCCCTATTCTATCATGTGAGGACACTGCAAAAAGGCACCAGGATGTGGGTTTTCAACAGACACTCAATCTGCAGGTAACTTGATCCTAGACTTTCCAGCCTTCAGAACTACAAGAAATAAATGTTGGTTGTTTATAAGGCACTCAGTTTATGGCATTTTGTTATAGGAGTATGAATGGATTAAGATATTATCTATGGAGTGGATATTATTAAATCTGCTTTAATCCAAAGCTCCTGCTCTTTTCATTCTGATATACTGCTTTTCCTATAAAACCACATTCAAGAGGGTCACATCAGAGAAGTCATACTTTGTAGGTCCTGCAGGTTTGACCTTTGACCTAGAAACAGAAGACACAGTCAAAAGGAATAGAGAAGTGAGGAGTCAAAGTGGGAATGAGATGTGGGAGTCCAGAGCTTTAGCTGTGCATATGGCTAGGCTGCCCAGCAGTCTAATCGAAGGCTCTTGATGTAAAGGGCTTATTACCTTCCAGGTGATGCTTGCCCAAGACGGACCAGTGAGTTGCTTGGTTTAGGGTGAGCTATTGCTTTTGGGTGCTGGATGAAATCACAACTTCATGAAGCTCTGGCTTCATTTTAATCCCAAGATACTTACATGAAACTCTCTTCTTCCATAGAGGCTTTCCTCCCTCTGACTCTCACTGCCCTCCTCCTTTACCTGAGCATCGGGATGAAATATAATCCTCTTGGAGAGTATGGATGTGTGCCTTCCTGAGACGTGTACAGCTTAATCACAAGAGAGATGAACTCTCTCTCTCCTGGACAGAGTGAATTTGTTGGATAGACTTACTCAACCCGAATTTTAACAGTTCACAACAACAGGTTCAAGGATAAGTTTTGATACAAGGAAGCTCTGATTCAGAGAAAAGAATATACAAGAATAGGTATAAAACCAATTCATCATTTAATCAGCAAATATCAGTGGAGTCCCTAGCATGTATCCAATATTGTACCAGCCCTAGGATGGGTGGGAGTAAAGAGGAAAAAGAACAACAACAAAAAAAGAAGACCAGTTCATGCCAACAAGAGCCTTTCTCCCTAGCTGAAGATGTCAGTACAAGAAAAACTGAAAGAATATTTGAGATTGAGATGATTAAATTTAATGGCAAGGCTGCCCATTCATTGGACAAATCTTTATCAGCTGTCTCCTATACACCAGGCACTATGCCAGGCATCAGGTAAACCAAACACGCCATTATTTTTTCTCATTTTTAAGGAGCTTAAGTCTAGAAGGAGATGTTTACAAACAGCTAAAAAGGCCAATACATAGCTTTATTGGGTGTTTGCTAAGTGATGGGCACTAATACTGGCCTTTGTCTTTTGAACTGAAAGTACAAAGATAAAGACAAAAATCTAATCTTTTAATAAGATTGCATATTAATGGTGATGACAAGCATATATATAGATACATTATGTGTGTATGAAATGTGATCAATAGACATATGAAACAGGTACCATGGGAACTCAGCAAAAGGAGAATGTTACTATGCATGGCATATGGTGTGGGTGGCAAAGGTGGGCATGATCAGGGAAGAAGGGAAATTTGGGATGTGATAATGGTGGAGAAGGCATTTGCCAGATGAACAAGGCATTACTAGCATGGGGATCAGCGTGTGAACTGTCACCATAATCTGAAAAACTCAGAGTGTTTGGCACCTGCAAGTAGTTGTTTGGGGTAAGATTAAGAGATGGGAGGTGAAGCAGAAGTAGACACCGGCCAGATCATGAGGAGCCTGTAGGTCATGATTTAGGGAGGTTGGATTTTATCTAAAAACAATGAAGAATCACTGAAGCATTTTTAAGATGGGAAATGAGTGCAGTGATTTCAAAATGTGAGAGAAGGAGGCAAGAAGACTTGTTAGGTGGCCATTTTAATAAACCAGGTAGGAGACATTTGCTTGGTGGTTGGCATGGGGATGACGAGGAAGGAACTAAATCTAGAAATCTTTGGGAGTTAGTGTTGAGTAAGTGGGGTGAGGGAAGAGAAAGTATCTAGAAGGTTTCATGTTTCTTACTTGGGCAGTCAGGTGCATGGTCCTGCCATTTACCAAGATTTGGGATATGGAAGATGTGGTGGTTAGTTTTATGTGTCGACTTGGCTAGGCAGTGGTACTCAGTTATTCGGTCACACACCAGTCTGGATGTTGCTGTGAAGGTATTTGTTAGATATGATTAACAGGTAAATCAGTAGACTCTGAGTACAGCAGATTACCCTCCATAATGTGGATGGGCCTCATTCAATCCACTGAAAGCCTTCAGAGAAAAGACAGGTCCTGTGAGGAAGGAGGAATTCTGCCTCCAGATGGCCTTCAGACTCAGGATTGAAACACTATCTCTTCCCTCAGTCTCCAGCCTGCCAGCTTGTCCTACAGATTTGGGAGTGCCAGCCCCCACAATCGTGCGAGCCAATTCCTTAAAATAAATTTCACTTTCTCTATATGGGCATCTTATTGGTTCTGTTTCTCTGGAGAAGCTCGATTGTTACAGGAGGATGTCTTTTTATTCAAGCTTCTGATTCAGAAATGTTTTGCTGAAGCAATGGTTCAGAATTTTTAAAAGAGAAAGCAAGGGCTTATTTTTGTGGTTTATGCCGGAGGATATTGTGGTTCAATATCAATATCAATGTTGTTTATTTATTCCCTTGAGCTGTTGGACAATGTCCTTTCTAGGCTTCTGTTGTTATACATTGGAGAAAGTGGGATATATTTGTATAACTCTCACCAGTAATAAAATCCACTATACACAATAACTTCTAATTATTTTATTGAAGCCAGAGTTTTTGTCTGGTGGTTTCCTTGGAAGTTATACAGATGATTTGTACCTGTAAAGAAGTGCTGGAAATGCTTCTCGAAATGTGCTTCACTTGAGATAAGGGTTGAAAAGGATACAATTTTAAAACTATTATGTTACTCTGATTAGTTATGGGAGGAGAAGTGGGTCCTTTAGTGGGTCATGGGAGGTGATAGGGTGGATTAGATTCTCTTAACACAACTACAAGTGGAGAGATCCTGAACAGGGAGAACTTGGTATGACTTCTTAAAGCTTTACTATTTCTTAATTCATTTCATTTCCTCAGAGGCAAAGCTTTGAAATCCAACAAAACTAGTCCCTTACTTACTATCTCTGTGACTTAGGGCAGGTAAATCGTTGCTTTGAGCCTCAGCTGCCACATCTAGAAAGCACACCACTTACAGTTTTTGCAAGGACTCACTGAGAGGTTATTTATGAAATGCCCCATCTGGGGCCTGGTACAGAGTGGGCACTCAAGTAAGAGAAGTTATTTTTATTATTCTTTACATTTATTTGTTCCCACATAGGCTTTCAAATTATAGATTGCCCAGGATGGTTACATATACTTGGTCTGTTGGACCTTGGGGAATTTTCTCTTGTCCAAATGGAAATTACAGACTCTTAACACCTAAAAATTTCTCAAGAGTGAAGGGAACTGACGGAATAGATATGATATCCTCATGGTCAAAAAATTCAAACTGAAGAACAAACCTTATTTCATGAGGAACAAAACTGTTCCTTCACGCTTCTCTATCCTTGTCCTTTCACATGACCAGTTGCAAGTCATTGTTCAAAACTCAGGTCAATACCACCTTCTAATGGAGCCCTTCTGTCCTTGCCCAGCACCTCCTTGTATTTTAGCAGCACCTTTAGTCCTCTTAATGCACATCTCCAAGGAGCACAGTCAATTTTATTCTATAGATAAATAGCAGTCTATTTATTCTATAGAATTGTCCAGGGCGTGGCCCTTGTGTTTACTCTATAACAGCACTGATTATATTGCTTATAATCATCTATTCTCTTGTTTGTATTCATTTCTAACAGGGAACACTTTTAAGGGCATGGACCATATTCAACTTTCCAACCTGCAGTGTCTGGCACAATGCCTGGGACACCGTCTAAGGAAAGAATGAGTGGATAAATGGATGAATGACAATCTGCAGTGAGTTACAATGAGGATATGTGATAGTTAGTATTTTCCATCATCCACTGTTCCCAGTCACTTCTACGTCTTCCCCAAGCATTACTGAGGGCACTGCCATCTGCCTGTAAAGTTTATGACATTTAAGAATCCTGCAATTTCATCCTCAGGCTCCGCTCATCACAGTCAGAACCAATGAGACAGCTTCTGCGTGCAAAAGGCGAATGAGGTAGGGGGACTGTGAGTAGAGATTGTGATGAGTTTTTAATGAGGCTAACTGTTCTGAATATCAAGTTGGTTTGCATTCTCATTAGCAATTCTCATAAATTGTTTGAAAGGCTCATAACATCAGGAATGCAAACTTAGAGATGAATCAATTATACCTTGGCTTCCTGTTGAGTGGAGATTATTAATTGCATCCTTTCTCATCAGAGCTCCCCACACAACCGCAGCCTTTATTTTTAGCCCATTCCCTATTGCCAGCTCCCATCTGAACCAGTTCTACTTTAGTCTAATCAGGGCATGTGAGGTTAAAACTAGGACAAAGGAAAAGAAAAAAGTTAGAAAACCGCATCACCAGTCCTGTTAGACATGGGTTCAACACAACAATTTTGCAAAGAAGTCATTGTAAGAAGACTACAGCAGCCTCCCAATGAGCAGAGCCCATAAATCCATTTCCTACCCCAACTGGCTCTCTTCCTATGCTCTCTCACTGGCCGCAAGTGGGGACCCTGCATGCAGTGACTACATCAAGCATTTGTGCCAGAATTCTGCCAGTGTACCAACTACTCAATCACTTTTAAACTGTGGGCCCCTCCCTCTCACAGGGGAACCACCATTCATTATCTGTGTTTATGACTCCTTTGCTTCTAGTTAAAATTTTAGTTACTGGTAAAATATGTGAATTCCTAAGCAATATAGTGTTGTTTGTTAGCATTTGAACTTTAGGAAACACGTATCATACTGAATGTTTTGTTCTGTGACTTGCTTCCTTTTATTCAACATGCTTTCGGGATTCAGCCGTGTTGATATATAACTCATTCATTTTCATTGCTGGTAGAATCCCACTGTATGAGTATACAGGTCTTCAGGCTTTAGTAAAAATACCTGGGGCCAGATAAGTTTCCAAATAAATATAGCCTGGCTGCCTGCCTGCCTTTCTGCCTCTCTCTCTCTCTCCCCCTCCCCTTCCCCTCCTCCTTCTCTTCCTTCCTGTCTTTCTTAAGCTCTACATGCAACGTGGGGCTTGAACACATAACGCCAAGATCAAGAGTCACGTGCTCTACTGACCGAGCCTGCCAGGCGTCCCCCACATGAAGCCTTTTTTCTTGTTTTTAGAAACGTAATAAGATACATATTTCATCAATTAGATAACATTCCCAATAGGGCCTTGACAGGCATTTAGTAATCAAGCACATGGATATTTCTGGTTAAAATGTAGAAAATATTCAAAGTGGAATATTGCAGATACTAAGTAGCTTCATGTTAGCTCATGTCAGACTCTGCTGCCAAATAAGTTATGAAGTCACTTTCAGTTTCCAAAGTTTAGGGATTATGGGCCTACTCCTTAATCATTTTTCTATTTCTTCTTTAATGCAGACATTTGGTTGGTTTCCAGTTTTTTGTTAACACACTTAATGCTCCCAACCCATCTGTATATGGCTGCCTCCACCCACTGGGCTCTTTGAAGGCAGAAGCTGGTTTTTACTCATCTTCATGGCTTAACGCAGGGCATCAGTAAATGTGCTTTGAATGAATGACTAAGTGTTCACTTTGCTCTTCTTGAAAACTACGCAGCTACATTAAAACCACAAAAATGAGTCCCAAAGTAGGAGCTCAATTCACTAATGCCATTAAACATGGGGCTGGAATAAATGAATAAAATCCTTGAGCAACTTTAGGGTCTTTTAAAGACATTCTACTACTTTTAAGTATAATCTTAGTACAATTTACGATGGCACTGCCCATCCACTGCCCTTCTCCCTCTAAGTCCAGGGGACAAATATAGGGTTTAAAGAGTCAAACACAGACCAAAGGATGACAAAGTGGGGAGGTGGCCTTTCTGAATTTATTGGACAAAATCCTGCACTCCATCAATTACTTTCTCCACCTGTGGTTCATGTGGCTAAAGAATAACAGGAATGGCAGAGAACGTGCAGGCTGTGCCCAGGGATTAGTTTGAAAGTCCTTGCTAGATATATTTCCATTTCCACTCAGGGCTCTTGAAGGAGAAGGGCTATAAGAGGTTATATCACATGGTCTCAGTTTTAGGGATGGTCATTACATACCCTTTCTCATCCCTGGATGGAAGCTTATTTTTCTTTTAACAGGATTTGTTCTTAACATTTTTGCCTACAGGTCCAGATTTTCCATCAATTCCTAAATAGAATACTGCTACAAAGGATCTGTGGGGGGGGGGTGCCTTGGTGGCTCAGTCTTAAGTTTAAGTGTCTGCCTTTGGCTCAGGTCATGATCTCAGGGTCCTGGGATCAAGTGCCGGGTTGGGCTCCCTGCTCAGCAGGGAGTCTGCTTCTCTCTCTTTCTCAAATAAATAAATAGAATCTTTATTTTTAAAAAGGGTATTTTGTAAGTATACTGATAAGTCAAAAAGAAATGTGTGGGTCATACTACACTGGATGTTTCAAGTCTCTGAGACAATGAAAATCCTGTCTATTAAGCCTTTGCTGGGTGCTGAGGATGTCAAAGACAAATGAAACAAAGTCCCTGTGATAATCTTTATGCGTCATCTTGTCTGGGCCATGCGGCCCAGATATTTGGTTATACATTATTCTGGATGTTTCTGTGAGAGTGTTTTTGGATGAGATTTACATTTAAATCAATGGACTTTGAGTAAAACAGATTGCCATCCCTAATATGAGTGGGCCTCATCCAATCAGCTGAAGGCCTTGACAGAACAAAAGGCTGAGCTCCTCCACTGAGCAAGGGGAATTCTCTAGCAGACTGCCATCAGACTTCATCGGCAACATCGCCTCTTCCTGGTTCTATGGCAGACTGCCTTTGGACTTGAACTGCAACTCTTTCCTGAGTCTCCAGCCTGTCACCCCCTACCCCACTCCCCATCAGATTTTCAACTTGCCAAGCCTCCACAATAACAAGAGCCAATTTCTTCAAATAAATTACTTTCTCTCTATATACACACACATCCTGTTGGTTCTGTTTCTCTGGAGACACTGACTAATGCAGTTCTTATTCGCCAGGACCTCAACATCTCTTAAAGCAGACATGCAAACAAGTGATTTTATTCCAGTACAAAGACTACCCTGAAAGTTGGTTGCATGTATAAAGTATGGTGAGAGCACAAAGAAACATCTCTGTTCTTGTGGGGATACTTAGGGAAGGCTTTCCAGGGTGGTTTTCCAGGAGGGCAGTGTCTTAGACAGAGAGATCAACGTGTAAATGTCTAAAGGTATGGGAAAACAATGTGTTCTGAGGACCATCTGTGCAGGGGGATGGGGTGTAAAATAGAAATTTGATGCAGCAATTGAACAAAATGCTCAAATTTAGGAAAAAGCAATAATATGCCTGTGCACCCATCTGGACAGACAGACTCTCCTTGGGGACAGAGACTGGAAAGGGGCTCAATTTGCGTTACAGTCCAGTGCAGAAAATGAGGCAGACAAACGCTGAGACAGCACTCATGTCAAGCCCAGTGAAACTGGCCTGCCTTATAGAATCTGAGAGCTGGAGGGAGCTCTGAGTTCTTGTAGTGGCCTGCCCATGAGCACCTATGACTAAGATGGCCTCCTGTGTGTGGCACCCCAGGGCAGACTCTCACGGCAAATATTTGCTCAAAAGCACTGACATTTAATACACTTTGCTCATTGTCTCAAATCCATTGGAGCAGGATTTAGTGAAGAAAGGGCTTGTTCTTATAGCTATGATTACATAATATGAGTAAATAGGCTTAAAAACAAGAAAAAATCAAGAGGAACAGGAATCTGTCAAGATACAGAATCAGTTGAGAATTCTGTCCCATTTTCTGGGGGAAGTTGGAAAGAAAAAGCTAAAAATAGAGAGGAAAGGAAAAGGAAAGGAGAAACGTGAATCAAAAATCCACACCTCTATGCTAGAAATTGATTAGGATCGAGAGTAGACGCACTTAACCTAATTGTGAGGAAGTGTCTGTAATTAGGGTAAGGGAAACTTAGAGTGTGAACATTTCAAGGATACCTAGACCTTTATCAATTTTCCATGTGGAGATGTTGAGTAGAGAGGGAGTACTGCTTTGAGAGTCTTAGTCACCATAAAAATAGTTAGGAGTGGAGGCTGGCAGGGGTGTTTTGACTTAGTCTTGTCTCTCCTGAGCCCCTTATCCACCACTCCTGTGCCTGTTAGCCTCCCCACATCCTTACATTCATCCCCTATCCAAAGACTCTCCCCGGGCTGAGCCCTCCATCTTGCTTGGTCTCACTCCATTGCCTAAAGCAATGACAGTCCATCAGCTGCAGCGACAACCCAACAGACCTTTCCCATTTCCAAGGCCTGTATTCAAACAGAATCAATTTTTAATGGCATTTCAAAGTAAATTGAATGGGGCTCTAACAGCAACATTACATGATTTTACCTTGTGTAGTCATGTTTTCAGAGCCTGTGGCCTATGGAAAAGGGCATTGCTTGGTAAACTACATTCTGTGGAAATGTCGAGGAGAAAACTCAGTGTGCCTTCAACTGTCAGCACCACAGTATCTATCTGTCATGCCCACAACACACAGATGAAAGTCCAAGCTACACAAAGAATCCATGCTGACCTTAGACTAACTGTGTGTGCATGTGTGTGTGTGTTGGTGAGGCTAAAAATCACTCTGGATATATGGATACCAACGTCTCATCAAGACATCATGGGGAAAGACAGAAGTACTGGCTGTTCATTTTGTCTGTGTGAAGACTGAGACCTGGTGAGAAAAAGTTTTGCAACTAACTGGCTGTTTGGTCTTAAACAACCACTGAATGTCTTGGAGACTCTGTGTCCTCATCTGTAAAATGGGGATACAGGAATTGCCTTCCTAATGGGGTTCCTGCAAGGATGAAAAAGCCAGCACCTAGTCTGGCTTTCAAAGTCCATCATGAGCTGGCCATCAGGGCCTTCTCTTACCTTGCCTCACATTGTTCTCCTAAACAAACCCTTTGCTCCTTCCAAACTGGTACACACAGGAAAACTTCCACACACCATGCCACTGCTCACCTGCTTTTCCCCACCTGCAGTGCCAGCTTCAGGTTTTTCTATTTTCCAAAGAATATACAATTTTTAAGACAGCCTGAATCCCATTGGTTTCAGGGAGCCTTCCTGGATTATCTTAACTTTGCTGATTTCTCCCTCCTCGAACTCCTCTGAACTTTAGGTACCTTATCAAGTGTTTCACACAACGCCTTTTGACAGCTTACTGCTTTGTCTGTGTAACAGAGAGAATATTTTCAGAATACCTCCTGTTGTGTTTTCACCTCTTTTTAATTCTATTTATTTTCCTATAATGTTTTCTTTAATAGGACAGACCAAAAGACTGGAATGAAGAGGCTATGACATAAGGAATATCCCTTCCTGGAAAGAAGAGGAAATCAGAAGACCTTTCAGAAGGTGTTGGGTGAAAGAGGGGAGTCAGGAAGGGAGGCTGAGTGCAGATAAAAATGACTGTCCCCTCTCTTTCTAGGATCGGTTATTGAGGGTGGTGGTGGACCAGTAGACAGGATGATAGAAGCAGAAAGATAGAAAACATAAGATCTGGTTCCCTGCTTTCCTCACACAGGACCTGAAGACATTGTAAACCCCAAAGAGAAGTCCAGAATTTGGCATAGCATCCCTGTCTGCAAAGTGCTCAGATGGTAGAGGAGGAATTGGTAAAAAGAAGTGCCCAAGAGTTTGGCCTTAGTTTTCTATGATCCTAGGGGATCCAGAAGTTCCGTGTGCTCCTCGAGCACTGGGGTACTTGGGAGATGTTGGCTGATGAGCTCCAAAGGCCATGGGGGTTGTCCATAACAGTCAGAAGTGAAGACATACCACAGCAAAGGGCAGAGCCAGCCACCTACACTGGTGACCTCAAAGCAGTTGCAGATGCCTTAGAGGACCAGCGGTTCCAGTGAGATACAGGGTAGGGTTAGTGAGTAAGACATCGGTCTTTAACTTCAGTGAAAGAGAAGCCCACAGGATGCTAGTCATGAACCAATGGCAGCAGGAACTGGAAGGAAACAAGGGCAAGAAGCACGTCTTCCCCTAGGTTTTAAGTTTTCTAACTCCCCCTCACATAGTCCCCCCAACACATGAGTGGAATAAGTGCTTGAGAGCAAGGTGAAAAGTTATAGGAAATAAGAGCTACAGGCTCCTTTTCTCTCCCTCTCTCTCTCTCTCCCCTTCCTCTTTTCCCTTTGCACATCTGATAAGTAGTGAGAAAATTCTGGCCTACTTCTGTGTATCTTATCTCCTCAAATAGATTAGAAGTTTCTGAGGGAAAGGACAGAGTTCTAGAGCTTGGCTTGACATTGTGTCTGAACATAGTGGGTGCTTAGTCAATGTCTGTTGACATCTTCATCTGCAAAAGCAGTGGTGGTGGTAATAACAATTGCTCCTCTTTGTTGCAAGGGAGACACACAAGGTAGTACATGAAAAGAAGGTTCTGGATTCAAACTGTCTGGGTTTGAATCCTGGGCCTGCAACTGACTAGCTATGGGACCCGGGGTGGGGGGAACCACACAACTTCTCTGTACTTAGTTTCTTTAGCTGTAAAATGATGACAGCTCTTAGGATTGTTCTGAGAATCAAACACATTCGTACACATAAACTTAGATGGTGCTTGGATCACATGAAAACATCAGAAACATTTTAGTCTTATGTACCAGGCAATTTCAGTGCTACTTGGTCTCCATTTTAGAGATGAGGTGCAGAAATATTAAGTGACATGGACAAGAACATACAGCCAGGAAGTGACAGACCCCAGATTCCAAGGCAGGCAGTCCGAGCTCACAGGTTGCACACATGCATTACTACCTAGAGAAGAGGTAGGATGGAAACCATTCACTTTCCTAGTAGTCCTCAAGGCCCCCACTCTGTGAGCACTTTCTCCCCTACTAGCATCATTCTGTTAGTGATTTCTTCCCTTCCATGCCCACTTAGATAGTGACGATCTGTAGTCCTATTAAGAACTATCCTACTTGGTGTATTATGTTTAAGAAAAAGAGAAATGTAAGGTTTCTTTTACTGTGCTTATTCTCCCATTTTAAAGTTTCTTAAAATTAAAAATTTAAGTCTCTATTATGCTCCGAGGTTATTTATAGTTTTATTAGAGTGAAAAATTTTATTTGGGGTCACTTAGGAAATTTAGATACAATAAATTAAGCTGAAAATGTCAAAATGTTAGATGCCATTTATTAAGCACATACTGGTGACAAACACTGTATTGTGTCTAGTCTTCACAATGACCTTGGAGGTTTAGTATTACTATTTAATTTTAAAAGTGAGGAAACCAAGAGTCTTTAAAATGGGGGGGAGGCGCCTGGGTGTCTGTCAGTTAAGCATCCCACTCTTCATTTCGGCTCAGGTCATAATCTCAGGGTTGTGAGATCTGGCCCCATGTCGGGCTCTGCGCTCAGTGTGGAGTCTGCTTGGGATTCTCTCTCCCTCTCTGTCTGCTTCTGCCCCTCCCCCCGCTCATGCTCCAAATAAATAAATAAATAAATAAATAAATAATAAATCTTACAAAAAAGAATACTGTCCACAACTATGAATATATGATAACATACTACTAATTTAATTTTCTGGAGGCCACATCGATATGCTAATTAAACCTTGAAATCTGCATGAAGTTAACCTGGTTATTTCCTGGAAGGATAGTTTGCAGAACCTTGCTGTAAGGCAAGACAATAAAATGAAGAAGAAAATGAAATTACAGACCTTGAGCTTAGAAGGTCAGGGTTCACAAGCACACTGAGGGAAAGGGTAGATATCCCAGGTGAGGGTTTGCTGGGGAAGCTCTATTTGAATTTCTTTTCCTAAAGCTTCAGATGTGGGCTTCAGTGTCAGATTTAAGCATGATTTTCACATACTATTCTGTTAGAAATAGGAGCAGTTGTCTTCAAGACTGCTGGAGCTTCCTCACCTGGGCTAGAAAAGCAACACAGTCTTGGGAAGATTATGATTTAAGACTGTTTCTCGAACTCTGCCTTGTATCAGAAAAACCTGGAGGGCTTATAAAAACGGATTGCCAGGCCTACATCCAGAGTTTCTGATATAGGTCCACTGTGGGGCTCGAGATTTTGCATTTCTAGTATGTTCCCAGGTGATGCTAATAATCCAGAGACCAATCTTTGAGAATCAATTATTTGATAGAAACTTGATTGCCTTTATCCATTTTTGGTAAATTTCCTTCCTTCTCCTTACTCTCTGCCTCCTACTCTTTTTTAGGGTCTCCTCCCTGTTAGGAATGGAACACCATCACACCGCCCTCTCTGAAATTACTTGGGTTCTGGTTTCAGAGACATCGTCAGGATATACTGAAGAAATTACAGATGGTGGAGACGGAGGGGCCTGGGTATGAGTCTAAGACTTGTCATTTACTACCTGCATGACCCAGGACAAGTCCTTGAACTTCTCTGAAGTTTAATTTCCTTATTTGTGAAATGGGGGAAATTATGAGAGCACCTTATCTATCTAATGAGATTGTTGTGAGAGTGAATCAAGGCACATGTATGAAAACACTCTGTAATTTTTTTTTAAGATTTTATTTATTTATTTGAGAGAGAGGGACGGAGGGGCAGAAAGGGAAGGGAGAAGCACACTCCCAACTGAGCAAGGAGCTGAACACAGGGCATGATCCCAAGATCATGATCTGAGCCAAAATTAGGTGCTTAACCAACTGAAGCACCCAGCTGCCCCGAAAACACTTTATAAATCATAAAGCTGTTTGGTATGGTATGGTCTCAAACAGACCTGTGTTTGAATATTGGCTTAGTCCTTTGTGACATCTTGGACTAATTTGTCCTCTCTGTATATAAAATGGTGGGATAGGGTGCCTGCGTGGCTTAGTCTGTTTAGCTTCCGCCTTCGGCTCAGGTAGTGATCCCAGTGTCCTGGGATTGAGCCCCGCATTGGGCTCCCTGCTCAGCAGGGGAGTCTGCTTCTCCCTCTCCCTCTGCTTGTGTTCTCCCTCTTGCTCGCTCTCTCAAATAAATAAATAAAATCTTTAAAATAAAATAAAATAAAATAGTGGGATCTCATAAATCTAATGTAAGAATTAAATTAGATAATGTTAATAAAGCACCTAGCATGTATCTATCTTGATACGGCTTGATAAAGGCTAATTGCTGCCCCCAACTTGAAGAAAACATACCACTCTTTACCCAACTGCTCAAACTCCAAATTTAAAAATCAGTCTTAATTAATCTCCTTCCCTCATACTCCACTTGTCTTATTATTGCTATACTTCTAGCAAATAGTTGAATAGTAGGCACCATTAATATTTATTAGACAAAGGAATAAAATTCTATTGGTTTGACTCCAAAATATATCCTGAATGAGTTAATTTCTCAACAATGCCCTTGAGACCAGTCTTGTCCAACCATCTCTTACCCAGACTAATTCACAGTCTCTTAGCTGCTCCTAGACTTCACTCTTGCCAATCAATTCTCATTTTCTTGTAGGCTTGAATATTTTTACTTGATCTTTCATCTTCATAAATCTTGCTAGACTATATCTGGTAGTATGTTTTTCAAAAATCTTGCCTGACAGTTGAGCTTTTGAAATACGATAAACATAGATTTATTGGATTTGGGAAAAATTCCAACTGTAATCTTTTTGAAGATTTTCTCTCTATTTATTTTAATTTCTCCTTTTGAACATTCTATGAGATCTGTGTTGGACTTTTTTTCAGTATTTGTTCTCCATGTTTTCTTAATGTTTCTTTTATATTACTCATCTTTTTGCTTCTTAGTGCCATGTTCTGGGCAATTTAAAAAATTCTGTCTTCTAATTCACAAAGTCTCCTTTCATCTGTGTCTAAACTACTGTTTTTTAGTTTTGCTTTCTGTTTTTGGTCTAAATTTTTTTTAATTTAAGAAATTTCTGTTGGATTTTTTTAAAGACTTTTTATTCACAAGATATATGAAACTTGCCATTTTTTTCTCCTTTTGAAGGATAGACTCCATCTTTGTGTTATTGAGTTGTCTAAATATGCTGTTACTACATTTCTGTTTCCTTGGGGATGAGTTAATTCTTCATTTGGATAACTCTATTGATTGTTTTTATAGTCTGCTTTAAAATATTTGTTCAAAAGTTCAACTTGCTTGGGATGTTTTTTTCCTTGTGCTCCTGTGTCTTGGCCCTCCAAGATGCATAGCTCTCAACCAAGGTTACATCTGGGGTCAGAAGTTATCATTATGCACAATTTAAGTCAAGTTCTTATTTCCTCCAGAGCAGAGTGGTGGAGGAAAAGGTCATGAGCACTGGAACCAAAACAATCGGGTTTGAATCTTGGCTCTGCCCCTTCCTAACAGTGTGGGTTTGGCCTCTAAGTTCCTCACCTGAAAAAAAAAGGGAAAAATAATAGTACTTGCCTTCTATCATTCTTTTTGGAATCAAGTGGGAGAATACATTGAATGTACTTAAGTGTGCAATAATAGACAAATATTTTTCGTGGAATGATAACAGTGGTCAACATAAAATGAATCTCCAATGGTTAGAATTTCATCTATCACAAATGTTCGGTCTTGGATGTGCGTGATTTTACATGGTGTTCCTTAAATCATCTTCTTCTCATATATAATATAAACTCATATAATCACCTGATTATAGAGTATTGGACAATATGATAGGAACCCAGGAACCTATATTTATACTCAAGAATATTTCTGCATACTCAGAAGAGTTTCTACTCAAGCTGCGTTTACCCGAATACTTTTCCTTACTACATAAGTAAGGGAAAGATAAAATTATAATATAAAATTATGCTGTGAGTAGCTCATTTATTTTGTAGGTGCTCTACTCTGAATATAAGGAAGCTCCAGGATCAAGGACACTTAGGCAGGGATTTCACACGGTGGCTTCAATAGTGGTGAAGTGATATTGAACTTGTCCTCATAAACATAGGAGGCAGTGTGGGATTCTGCTGAAAACTTGGGGAAGGAGGGGGGGAAAAGGAATGGAGGCCAAGAAGAGGCTCTTCCTGACACTTATGGGGTGGGGGGAGATTTTGATATTTTTTTTCTGATATGATTTTGTCTTTTTCTTGTTTCCATCTTTAGTTCAGTCAACTCTCAGTTCATTTCCCCTGTGCCCCTTTTTTATTCTTAATTTTTGTATTTCTGAACTAAGGTATTTTCCATAGCCTTAAATACTTGTTTGAGACCATTTAATTTAGCTTGGAGTTTTGTGTTACAGATTTCTTCAATTTTATGTCTGGTTTTGGAGAGAATTTTCATGAGTGGACATGCTCCGATTTGTATTTTCTCATTTTCATTTTTATGTTAGTTTTGTATGGATGTGTCTACTTTCTATCTCAATTAATTTCATGGACAAAGTTTCTAGCTCAGGAGTACCCTCTTATATCAGTTTTATTCTCTTCTATGCAGTTTCTTTTA
The DNA here is from genome assembly GCF_017311325.1 of Ursus maritimus. Lineage (NCBI taxonomy): Eukaryota > Metazoa > Chordata > Mammalia > Carnivora > Ursidae > Ursus > Ursus maritimus. The sequence goes on along the minus strand of NW_024424008.1, from coordinate 20,416,296 downwards.
TGGAAAACATTGTCATCTAATGGTGCTCTGATGCAGAGAGACTGACATGTTTTATTTCTTTTGTTTCTGCAGGAACTTACCCCTTAACTTATCCCTATTATTTCTCTCCTATTACTGATGGCCTTGTCTCCAGCTAGTGCTATCCTTTTCTTAGTATCTTATACCTCCCCAAAGTAATGCTTCCTGGGGCTGCCACTTCTGGCCTCACACACTTTCAAGGTCCTTCCCTACATATTTTTTAGGGGAGGCAGTGGGAAGAGGATAGTGGAGTTTCAAAATTAGGCAGCCACCATTGTTCTCCAGACCTGGAAGATCCTGGGAGACAGGTTGTTCTGATGGAAAGTTAACCCAATATAGATATCTATATCTATATAAAATATTTGCCCTATCCTCTGAGCTCTGTATTTCTGATTGGCTCTCAGTTTATTCTGATGGTGGATTGGATTCAGCTGTGTGAGATGAAATGTTGGGCTTATGTCTTCAAGTGCTATCAGTTCACGCTTCCCATGTTGCATTTCTACCAACCAAATAGTTCCCCACTTTGCATTTACTCTTTCTTTTTGTCCTTGATGAGCTCTCTTCTGATTCTACCTGCTTCCCTCCTGATATAATGCAACTGTCAAAAGCAGGCCAACTGTTAGAGCTTTTGGTCACCTGACAACAACCCTAAGGCTCATCAGTCACATACCCTTACTAAGGACTGTTTTATGGCTGACGTCTGTTAATTAACAAATTGTCAGACTGGTCCAGGGACTTAAACTCATGGGCCTGCTTTGTGTTTTACTAATACAGATGTATTTTTCTGTCTGATGTAGGAATGAGTTCTGGCCATTTTTTTACATTTTCCCAAAGCCAAGGTAAAAATCCCAATTTAGAATGACCAGCTTCAAACTCTGTAGACACAAATGGTGGCTCATGGCATTATTTACATTTAAATACAACCATTGATGTGGGGTGTTCGGCACAATTAAGCCTCTGGGACACATCCAGCCAGTGCATCCCTTGATTCGAGTAAATTGAATCAATATACAGTGAGTTCCTGTATTAACATACAGCTTAGGAAGCATTTATGCTCAGCTAAAAAATCTAATTAGTGGTTTCCTGTTTGGGCTATAGTGACTGTTTATTTCATTTCCAGTTCACCTGGGCCTATAATAAGTTCTCATGCTTGGTTTCCATTCAGAGGGTGACACTCCACCTTTCATTCCCAGCCTTTTCACAAAAGACCCAGGAACCTAGTGTACCAGAAAGAAATGGCAGAGAGGATTAAAAATAAGGACTTTTGATTGAATTGGTTAGGTCCCCACATCATTAATAGAAAGAAGCTAATAAAGTTCACTGCATCAATCAGAAGAGGAAAATTGCAATGGACTTTTCTAGGGGTTTTTCTTTTGAAATGCCTGATTTTATTTCTCACCAAGGGCCTGGCTACTTTTTTTCCATGGCACTGAGCATCCCTTAAGACTATGAGTAGTAATAAACTGCTATTGTTGAACTATGCTTGGGTTCACAGAAAATTTAGTTGCCATGATTCCGCCGCTGCCTCAATTAAGTCCTGCTAATATCTGTTGGTGTTAAAATTTCTTTTTCAGTCTATTTATCTCTATGAGGTCACTTAAAGCTGTGTTTATATGCCCAGGGGCAGGACTGATAGGTATAGGGAGTTGTCATACAAATGGCTGTGGACACCCAGTGGGCAGGCATGGGTTGTTACCTGTGAAGCAGATAAAGGAAGCACATTGAGATTTCTGGTGCATCCAAATAACTGGGCCTCCAGAATATAGGATATATCTTTTTGAATTGTATAGCTATATGCTATAGGAAAATGAATCAATCTCAGGGACTGCCTTTTAAAAAAAGTGTTGATAACTCCGTACAAAGTAAGCTTAATTATCTATCCACATGTTTAAGTGGTTAAAATCATATTCTCTCATTCAAGACCTGAAACTTCATGGACCTTAAGTTTGTGTTAAAAGTTGCAATGGGGGCTGTGTATTTCTTTTTAAAAGCATGTTGGGTCTTACATACTTCTCTGTGACATAGGTAGTCATTGATGATCATTGACAACTATTACATCAACTGAAATTACAAAATAGTGATTTCTCATTGTATTACTGCTTCTTCATCTATTAGTTGGAATTCATTTTTAAAGAAATACTTCTTATCAACTTTTCAGTTACCTTTACATACAGTCTGTATACATCCAAAGGAGACTAATAAATTTTTTAATGTGCCATAACTCATGGCTTTAAACATATATGAGGTATCTCAGTCAATTACAGATATTATTCTTATTTAAGCTTAACTTGTCCCATCTTTGTCCAGTGGGAGCTCCTTCAAGTTGGCTCCTGATTCCTTTTGCCACAGTCTCATTTCAGAGGAATCCTCCCTCACTCCAAGCTGTACAGGATTCTACTAGCAAAGCCTGGTTGGAGATGAGCCTAAGATCACAAACTTTAAAATCCATATTGAAGCAATGAAAAAAATCAACAAAATGAACAAAAATGAGAGCATTCTAAGAATTTCATAACATAGAAGGATATGAGAGACTATAAGTATTTTTAAAAGATAGCAGGTAGATTTGAAAAGTACTAGGTAAGATTTATAAAACTAAAATAAACAAACAAACAAATCATGATTTATGACTCTAAAAAAGGAGGGCCATAATTTTTTTAAAAAGTCAGTAGATGGGTAAAACAGATTTTTTTAAAACTACTTTTAGGGGCACCTGGGTGGCTCAGTTGGTTAAGTGTCTGCCTTTGGCTTGGGCCATAATCCCTGGGTCCTAGGATGGAGCCCCACATCAGGCTCCCTGCTCAGCAGGGAGCCTGCTTCTCCCTCTCCCTCTGCTATTCCCCCAAATTGTGGTCTCTGGCTCTCTCTGTCAAATAAATGAATAAAATCTTAAAAAAAAATAAACCAACTACTTTTAAAGCCATGCACTGAATCTAATATATAAGCACAGAGAAAATGAGTACTGAGAGCTAAAGATACAGAAAATATAGTGAAATATTAATAAATGGGAAGGATAGAAGTTTAATAGTTTTAACAATAGTTCAAGGGATGCCTGGCTAGCTCAGTTGGTTAAGCACCTGACTCTTGATCTCAGCTCAGGTCTTGATCTCAGGGTCTTGATCTCAGGGTCATGAGTTTAAGCCCTGTGTTGAGCTCCACATTGGGCATGGAGCCTACTTAAAAAAAAAAAGGAGCTCAAAAAATTAGTTTAGAAAAGAGAGAGAGAATAGGTAGGGGTGCCTGGGTGACTCAGTTGGTTAAGAATTTGACTCTTGGTTCTGGTTCAGGCCATGTTCTCAGGGTCGTGGGACTGAGCCCCGCCTCAAGTCCTGCATCAAGCCCTGTGTGGAGTCCTCCGTAGAGCCCCTTATCGGGCTCCCCACTTGTGGGGAATCTGCTTCTCTCCCTCTCCCTCAACCCCTCCCCCTCCTCTAAAATAAATGAATAGCTATTTTTTTAAAAAAGAGAATAGGTAACATTCAAAAATAGTTCCTGAGAACTTTCAGGAATTTATGAAAGACATATTTAGATTTAAGAATCCCAATAAATCCCAAGCAATATTAAAAACAATAATAAAAATTAAAAAATATATACTATAGCTCCTTTATACTAAAAATGCAAAACACCAAAGATAAAGTTTTTAAACAAAAAATCTTAAATACGGTCAGAAGGAAAAACAGAGAATCCACAGACTTCTCCATGTCAACAATAAAGGCCAGGAGATGATGGAATAAGTATCTTCTAAGTCTGAGAGGAAAAGTAATTGCCAAATTCAAATTCTACACATAGTTAACTTTTCATTGGAGAAGGAGGGAAAAATGAAAACAATAAGGGATGAGAAAATTTATCACTCATAGACATTTTCTGAAAGAACATTTGAAGGGCATACTGAGGGGCACCTGGGTGGCTCAGTCATTAAGCATCTGCCTTCGGCTCAGGGCGTGATCCTGGAATTCTGGGATCGAGTCCCACATCAGGATCCTCTGCTGGGAGCCTGCTTCTTCTTCTCTCCTCCCCCCCGCCCCCCGCTATGTTCCCTCTCTTGCTGGCTGTCTCTCTCTCTGTCAAATAAATACATAATAAAAAAAATCTTTAAAAAAATTTTAAAAAATAAATAAAGGGCATACTGAAATTGAACTCAGGGGGAAGGAGTGGGGTGCAAGAAACAATAACTTAAGAAGAAACTGGTATGGAATTAAAAAACACACATTATTAAATAATTTATGGATTAAATGAGAAACCACATGGAAATAAATATTTATAACAGAATGACTATAAAATTTTTTTGAGATTCAGACAAATCAGTAATTAGAGAGCAATTTATAGTATGAACTTTCATAATAAGGGAGAACTTAATGAACTGAATGCCTGATTCTTGACTCAAAAAGGTGCAACAGAGAAGAAATAATTGATGTGAAAGCACTTTGTAAAGAGCAAGAGGGAGCACTTATTAGTAGCTGCCAGAACTTAAAATACTGTGAAGAAAGTGATGTTCCATCTCTGTGAGTATGTGATAACGGAAATTCAGGGATATGGAATAAATGTTTCAAGACCCTTACAATCCTTATAGAGAGGCTGAGTCTTGTTTTCTTGACCAGTGTCCTTGTCAATATACATGTTGACATGAGAGCAGAGAATTGGGCAATCTGGAGATTTCTCCAAACTTGTCAGCACTTGAGGTGAGTAAAGCATCGATAGAGAAGTTGACCAACTGCTGCTACTTCTGTTGCACAAAGTCATGGCTGGTGGGTCTTGAAGAAAAGTTTCTACTCAAAAGCCATTCTGTGAATAGGAAAAGGACTCCCAGAAAGCTGAGGAGCTGAGAGGGGACAGAGCGGTTCCTATACAGTCAGCTTCAGCCACCTCCACTCAAGAAGTGTGAACATGGCAAATCTGTGGCCTAGGTGTTGGCAGATGTGACATGAAAATGACCACCAGGAGTTACCTGGAGGTCTAGCTCATGGGTCATTGCTGGAGCAAGACGGCTGGTGGCACTACCTGGCAGCTGTGAAAACCCATCTTCGTCATTCCTATCTCCTGAATCAACCTACAAAACCTTGCCACTGGCTGCTGACAAAGGGATGGGAAGACAAAGAGAGCTGACTTCATGGTGGGGGGGGAGGGGAAGGGAGAGAGGGACGTAAGGATATACCATGTCTTGTTTATCCATTCATCAGTTGATGGGTTGTTTCCACTTGTGGCTCTTACGAATCAGGCTGTTAAGAACATTCATGTATAGGGGCGCCTGGGTGGCACAGCGGTTAAGCGCCTGCCTTCGGCTCAGGGCGTGATCCCGGCGATCCGGGATCGAGCCCCACATCAGGCTCTTCCGCTATGAGCCTGCTTCTTCCTCTCCCACTCCCCCTGCTTGTGTTCTCTCTCTCGCTGGCTGTCTCTATCTCTGTTGAATAAATAAATAAAATCTTAAAAAAAAAAAAAAAATAAAAAATAAAAAAAAAGAACATTCATGTATAATTTTTTACAGGAACATGTGTTTTCATTCCTCCTGAGTATATATCTAGGAACAAAGGTATATGCTGGGTCATATGGTAACTCTATATTAAAATGTTGGAGGAAATGCCAGACTGTTTTCCAAAGCAGTGGCACCACTTTATATTCTTGCCAGCAGTGTATGAAAATTCCAGTTTCTCCACACTCTCCCTAACACTTGTCATTTATTTATGTTTTTAGTATAGCCAGCCTAGTGGATGTGAAGTGTGGTGCCTCCTGATTTTGGTTCACATTTCCCTAATGACTAATGATGTTGAGCATGTTTTCATGAGCTTATTGGCCATTTGTAGATCTTTTTCTGGAGCAGAGTTTATTCAAGTCCTTTGCCCACTTTTTTTCTCTAAAGTTTTTATTCTTTGCAAACACTTTATAGCAACAAACATATGGAAGAAAGTCACCCACAGCCTACCCCAAAGTAGCAAACGTTTTTGTGTTTCCAAGTTTCTTGTCTATACACACACTTAACCGTATTTTAAAAATTGTGACTAAAACTATACATAACCTAAAACATACTGTTTTAACCATTTTTAAGTGTACAGGTCAGTGTCATTAAGTACATTCACATTACTGCACAACCATCACCACCATCCATCTCCACATCTTCTTCTCCTTCCCAAACTGAAACTTTATATCCATGAAACATTAACTCCCCATTCTTTGTTTGTCTCTATCAATAAGGTCAGAAGGCTGGGAAGTTACGGCCTTAGGGCCAAATATAGCCCACAGCCTGTTTTTGTAAAGTTTAATTTGAACACAGTCATGCTCTTTCATTTAGCTATTTGTCAAGGGCTACTTTTATGCTACAAAGTTGAATAGTTGTGATAGACCCACATGTGACCCACAAAGCTTAAAATATTTACTATTATCTGGTCCCCTACAGAAGAAGTGTGCCACTCCTGCTTTTAAGGTAAAGCTTTTAATCACCCAGTTACCTCTTCCAGAAAGTTCACAATGGTTACACATTTTGGCTCTGTTTTACATTGGAGACAGAGTATAGAGGGGCGAGGAGGGGCAAATAGGAACAGATAATCACAGGCCATTGCAAGCTGAGAATTAGAGAAGTTTTCAAGGTTTAGTAGCAAATCGTGTAGAGGATTTTACAATTGCAAGCACAAATGTGGGAATGTTATCTCATACTCTTTTTTGTTTGTTTGTTTGTTTTTAAAGATTTTATTTATTTATTTGACAGAGAGAGAGACAGCCAGTGAGAGAGGGAACACAAGCAGGGGGAGTGGGAGAGGAAGAAGCAGGCTCATAGCGGAAGAGCCTGATGTGGGGCTCGATCCCAGAATGCCGGGATCACGCCCTGAGTCGAAGGCAGACGCTTAACTGCTGTGCCACCCAGGCGCCCCTATCTCATACTCTTTGAACCACAGAATTGGAAGGATCCTTAGACACTGCCGATTTGACTCTTTACTTAAAGCTGGACTCTCGGTTCCTACTACAACCTGCCTTTTTCTCTGGAATGCATTGTGGGAAAGAACACAATCTGAGCTCTAGGAGACAGCATGAGATAGTTGGAGAGAACTCACAGGCTTCCTTCAAAGCTGAGCAGATCCAAGTTTGTATTCTGGCTCCACTGCTGACCAGCCGTAGGACCTTGAACAAGTTAATTTTAAGTTAATTTAATTTCTCCATGCCTTAGTTTTCACATCCGTTAACATGGAGGAATGATAATACTGTTATGACAGAGCTATTCTAAGACTTAGAGATGAGAAATGCAGAACACAAGGCACGTAATGGGAACCATCATTATGATTACAATGTCCTGCAAATAGTCATGCGGCTCTGTTGGAGCTTCAGAGATGAGAAACCACCTAAAAATGCCTCCTCTAGCTCCCAGCATCAGGAAGGTATACATGCTCTGCTAAAAGACACCTGGGTAATTATTTAGATAAGTTTCCATCTGGGCAATTATTTAGATAAATTGTCTCATCTGGAGATGGGGAAGCTGGAGTATTTTTCCAGGCTCTTGTCCCTCCTTGGTTGAAGACTGTCCTTGGCTGGTACTCCTGGGCTGCCTTGTAGGTTGAACAAATTTTACGTCCTAGAGAAAGCCCACTGGTGGAGGAGTAGACAGACGCAGGGTCAAAGCTGCGGTGTCCTGGAAACTATGTACTGTCGATGGACTCAGAAGTGGACAAAGGGCATGTGGGCCCGGTCTCAATGGTGGCTATCGTAGGGCAGGACCCATGTCAGAGCTGCTATGCTGGGCTGTCTCCGTCTCATGTCTCTTCAACTTCACAAGTTACTCGTGGCCACAGCACTGATCCTGGGCATGGTTTTCCTGTTATTGGGACAAATATCTGCTAATGGGATACGCGTGAGATGGTAGGAAGATAAACTTAATTCTCTCTCATTTTTTTTAAGTAAGAAAAGGCTGCTGAGACTCCAGAGGAGAAAGCCCAGCAGGGGAATCTGGTTCCTTTGGATTCAGTGTATCCCTCAACTGCCAGGACCAAAGCAGTGTCTGGCACAGCTGGGCACCATGGTGAGCCCTTGGCCTCCCTGCTTTTGGCATGGCTGACAGCAACGCGAGCACATGCTATCTGTTCTGGCCTTTTATCATCTGCTCCCTGCCTGTCACTCTGTCAGTACCAGCTTCCAGATCAACTGGACCAATACCCAGATAGGCAGAGAGAGACTCTGTGTGAACAGGACGGTGCGCTGGGCTGGGAGCTGGGCGACCTGGGTTCAAGACTCCATTCTGCCACTAGCCCTCAAGGCCTTGTTGTCCTTGTCCACAAAGTCAGAGAATTAGACCAGAGATCTCTGTCTCGTCTCCTTCATCAGGAGGTGATACTTGTCATTTTAGTCTTCCCTGCGAAAGGGGATGTGAGCTTGAGGTTCTGCTCTGAGAAAAGGCTTTCTCACTTACTCCAGCTGCTACCTGGGCCTCACGGAAGTTGCTTTCTCGTCTATGAAATGGGGTCAATAAAGCTTGCTCTTCCTAACTCACAGAGTTTTAGAGAGAAGATCAAGTGAGACAGTGATTATAAAAATATTCTAGGGGTGCCTGGGTGGCGTAGTCTGTTCAGCATCCACCTCTTGATTTCAGCTCAGGTCGTGATCTCAGGGTTGTGAGATTGAGCCCCATGTTGGGCTCCACACTCAGCACAGAGTCTGCTTGGGATTCTCTCTCTCCCTGTCTCTCGTCCCTCCCACTCATGCTCTCTCTCTCCCTAAAATCAATAAACAAATTTTTACAAAAAATGTTCTATAAACTGTTATTCATTTCCTTCCTTCCTTCCTTCCTTCCTTCCTTCCTTCCTTCCTTCCTTCCTTCCTTCCAAGTGATTATGAGCATTTGTGTCTTGTTGGTTTCTGAGACTCTGAGGCAGCGATATGTAGTCCCTGCTCCTGTGGGATCTTCAGTTTGGTGCAGATATCAACAAGTAAGCACATAATTAAGTGACTGTGATGAATCCGGACAGCAGCTCTAGGTTACCATGCTTTGCGAACACAGACTTGGTGGCTCCCAAGGGCAGGCTGACACACACACCTAACAGGAGGGAGATATATTTACCCAGTGACCACGCATTTATAGACTTGCAGCTCACCACATGTGTATCTTTCTCCTGGCTGAGGCATGAGCCTCCCGGACTTTTCTGTCACTGTTTGTTCTCTCTGTCCCCTATCCCCAAACATGTCTGCTTTTGGCATGCCTTTCTTACCAGGCCACAGGGACAGACCAGGTCTGCTGTGCTTTCTTGGGCAAGCAGCCCACAGAGGGCGTGCAGCCAGCTTCCCGGGAAGTGCAGCCTGTTCTTGTATGCACATGGCTTCAGGGACCAGGGGTCTGCCAAGCCTAACAGGCTTCTTTGCATATATGTTCTTTCTGAAGGCATGGCGTGCCCTGAACAATGAGCACAGGGATCCCAACTCTCCCCCTTTCCCCATAAAATGCAAAACTCCCTTCTATGTGCCAGGTATATACAGAGCTGTGCCCTGGCCCAGCTCCATGGCTGCTGCCACCTCTGACCAGATGGCAGGAAGCGAGCCTGCAGATCAGAGGAACTGTCTCTTTAAGAACCACTGAGCTTCTGGGAGAGGCCAGATTGGTGGGGACAGGCAGTGGGGCTGCCCACTAGTCCAAGAAGTCCCAGAAGACAGGAGCTCCCCAAGAAGCATTTCTGTATCCAGCCCTGGGCATTTTTGGCTGTGCTGGTGTATCAAATCCACATCTTTTTTCCCAAAGATCCCAAATGCATCCCTGTGCCCTTGGTTTTTACTGAAGTTCTCATAATTAACCTTCACCTTACCACCTTCTCAAGTAAACCAGGGCTCTCTGTTTCCTCTGCAAATGTTCTCATTGACACTTGCGGAAGGCAGAGTTCTTGCCTTCGGAGGGGACCCTCCTGTTCATGCGCAGACGTTCACTCCCACTAATTGAGTTCCTAGTTGTCGGTTACTGTTTAATGAGAATTGGTTCTATAGGATCCTCCCCTGTTTATTCCCATTGGGGTGGTTGTTACTATATGATTCAATAACACATGATGGAAATTGATGAAATGTGAAACAGACTTATTTCCATAAAAGCTGAGTTGCGGGTTTCTTTTTGTTTTTGAAAGCTTCAGTGGAAGTGAGGAATTTATAAAAAGTGCCATCAAAGGTGTAGGAGAAGTGACTGGACATCATGTGATGGAAGGTGCACAGGCCACCTCTGCTCACATCTCCCTGCCTTTGTCCACCCTTTGCCTTCTGCCTAGAACGCCTTCCCCATCTTGTCCTCCACGCAATCCTCCACTCTTCAGAACCTTAAATGAACCTTGCTCTGGGCATGCTCCCTGAACTCTGCCCACAGGGCTCGCCTACCTCCTTTACTTTCCAAGGGCTTTCCAAGGGCTTTACAGATTCCTCTAGAACACCACCTATTGCTATGATTGTTACAAAACCATAATTCAAAACGTTCACTCCTCTATGGCCACCTTCCTGGGCCAGGGGTTGCTGGGCTCTGGACTGTGACTTTGCAACTGTGGTCATGACTGAAAACTGACTGAGCAGGAGAGAGGCCAGTGGCTTCTGAGGTGACCTGGCTGAGATCTGTGACTCAGGGAAAGGGAGCTGTGAGGGAAAGTCCCTTTCTGTTGAGGAATTTGTTGAAGAGGCTCAAGGACAGGCACAAAGTCAGTGACAGAAGCCAGGCAGCTGACGGAGGAGAGACTGGGGAGCAAGAAGTTGCCAGGAGGAATAGAGACAGATTCAGAAGTGGGGGTGCTGTTGGATCCTAGGACCGCTGTGGTGTGAATGACTGTGCCTCAGATGATTCCCTCGGCTTCTTTACCTCCCACATGGCAGTTTAGATAATGTGTATGAGCTTGCTGCAATTTATTTAACAGACACTGTTCTGAGCATCTTATAATCCGCATGATATAAGGCACTGCCAATATCTCCACCCTACAGGGTGGGAGCAGAGAAGAGAAAATGACTGTCAAGTATACACTAGTAAATGGCAGAGACGACACTCAGTGCTAGGCCACCTGGATCAGAGGCCAGGGACTGAGCCCTCACACCACAAAGCTTCTTAGAGGCAGCAAGCAGTTTTTGAGCTCCTACCATATGCCAGCCCCCCACTAGGTACTCTAGTATTAATTCCTCTTAATCCTATGTGCATTCTCTCATGTAATTCTTGCAAACAACTCTGTGAAGTACATATCAATATACCTATTTGACAGATGAGAAAATAGAGGCTCAAAAAAGTTACATGCGTTGTCCAAGGTCAAACAGCTGGCTGGAGGCAGAGCCAACCATGCCCACCTGGAACAGCAAAGAAGTAACTCTCAGCGATTCCCCTCTGAATGATGGAGGCAGCTGAGCCCCAGCCTTTGGGTCTGCCATTCACAGTGACAACCTGTACACTATCTGTCATTTCACGAACTGTGAAACATGAGATGGAGCTGCAATATGTTAAGAATTCACAGGCATTTCTAGAGGCTGCGGATAAAGTGGGGTTTGGGGGAAGGGAAGAGACAGTGCAAAGAATATAGCTTGCTTTAGTTTGAAATGAGCTATTTTTCCCTCTCTCATCTTTTGTGCTTTCTGCTTAATTGCTTTATGGAGATAAATAAAGCTGGGGAAAATTACATTTGGCAGCCTTCAATAGGGCTTGAATTCATTGCTCTTTTCTTTTGCTAATGGCAGATTTAACTGAGATTTTCTTCTTCTATACTTGTATTCTTTTTTTGGATTTTTAAAGAAAATGATATGCAAGTGATGCCATAGCCCTAGGCAAACAAACAGATGCATAAAAACATATGCATAAAATATGCAAATAGAAAATAAACCTCTGGGCAAACTAGCCTTCTTGTCGGAAACCATTTACTTAACCTATCTAGGCTTTTGTTGTATCATTCATAAATTGGGAGAGATGAAATCCAGCAAAAAGCAACACAGTTGCTGGAAAGGTCCAGTAAAATAATAATACTTCTTTGATTTTCTTTAGGCTGTTGGTTTTCAGATTTACCTCTCAGGTCCTCTCACTGGGTTTGGGAGGTTAGACAGTTTTATCCCCATTTTACCCATAAAGAAATAGGGTTCAAGATGTTAGGTGGCTGGGCTGTCCCCACCAGGAAGTACATGACAACATCAGGACTCCAAGTAAGTCCTGGTCCAGGGACAAGGGTTTGTTAAAATTATCACAGAACAATACAGAAGAGATCACATTGTCTATCTTTTTCTCTCAGTTGGTTCTTCTGGTACAAAATTCATATGAATTCATAGTTTTCAATTCAAACATGATAGAAACACAAATCTAAGAAAGTACCTCTTAATCTCACCTTTTATATATAAATACTGCTAACAGTTTGCTGTATATTTTTGCAGATTGTTTCCATAGCACCACCACTATTAGCAGTATTATAGTAAGTCACATTCTGATGGCATGTTAAGGTTGCAAAAGACTTTACACAAATGATCTCAAGGCATGCATCTCTACCATAATTTCCTTTTCCATTGATTAGCAGGGATGTAGAGCCTGTGCCTTTGAGGACACTTAAGAGCCAGTGAACGAGATTTGTATCTGCCTGAGGTCATAAGGGTAAGCATTTTAACTGAACTGACTGGTCCCTTCAGAGTTGGGAACTGGCTGCCCTCCCTTCAATCAGCACTGATGAGCTGTTTGACAGAGCTCAATGGTTATTTTGACATTTCAGAGACATAGCCTCAGCTGCTGTAGACAGAAAGAAATCAGTCATCTACCTACCAAGCTCTCAACAGCTGGGATCCGCAGGTTTATAATAAATTAATTTGCAAATATTTGACTGAACCGAGAAACTGAATATTCTAAGAAAGTATGCAAGGTGAAGTCATAGACTGTTGGTACTGGCAGGGACCTCAGAAATTACCTGGTCTAGTCTATACCTTTTATTTTATAGTGGAGAAAACTGAGGTCCAAAGCTAAGAAGAACTTTAACTTGTGTATATAGTTCCATCTCATTGGAAAAATGCTTTCTGAGTACCAATTATGTGCTAGATTCATTCAAGGTGCTTGGGTTAGATCTGTTTCCAGCCTTCAAAGAACTTCAAAGAATCATGACAGTCCACGATTCATTGTTCAAAATACCATAAAGGCATGAGGGGAAGTATTCTAAACATTTTCATGAAAAGAGGTGAACCCAACCTCTTTCCGTAGCTTTGATGTATAACCAGAATGAAAGAACCAGTTCAATTGCCTTCCAGATACTACCTTCTGTAACCTCAGTCCCTTGTAAGCCCTCTCTCCATGGTGATCTCCCCAAGTCTTTCACCCAGACCTTGTCTGTAATGTATGAATTCTCTGCCTCACATCATAGTCCCTTCCCTCATCAGACTGTGGCTAATTCCAGAGCAAAGGCTGTGTCATGCTGTTATTTTTATTACTGGTGTCTTTGATGCCTGTTGAATAAATGCTTGTCAATTAATGAATGAATTTCTACCTCTTTAAGATAGATTGTACTTTTCATGGTGTTATACCTGTCTTCCTATATAGAATTATAGGAAGAATATATGTACCTGGAGTGTTAGGTCAGATAAGTATATAGATTTGGGAATATAAAGACAATATACAGGCCCACTGACCTCCACATCACATTCAGCCCATACGCTCATGGTCTGATTTTTGGCAATGTGCTTACTGTCACCTACCAAGATCACACCTGGCATTCTTCTTCCTTTGTGGAGAGACTATAGAAGCAATATTTGGTCTGTGGTCTGTTGACCACTGCTACAATGTGTAGATTAAGTCTCTGTAGCGATATTTATGACATTCATGCTTCCTCATATCTAAACACCTAGAGTGAAGCCCATGAGAAGACACGGGGAAAAACAACCACCTATAAGCCAAGGAAAGAGGCCTCAGAAGAAACCAACTCTGCTAACACCTTGATCTTGGACTTCTTCCATTCTTGCACAATTGTGAGAAAATAAATTTCTGTTGCTTAAGTCACCTGGTCTGTGGCACCTTGTAATGACATCCCTAGCAAATGAATGCAGGGATAATAAGATTCATCTCATCTCATGAATATTTGTGAATATTCAAAGAGATCATGTATGTAAAGCATTTGTTAAATAATAAGTGCTCCCCAAAATGTTAGCTATCTTCCTTTTCTTTTCCTCGATTTTCCATTTTTTTTTGTTAACAACTTCCGTTTCCTCCAACCCTATTATATATTTATATTTTAAATGGGAGAAATTTCAAGTTAAACAAATCTAAGAAATGTTTTTGCTTTCAGAGATCTGAATCTTTTCCCTAAGGAAAAGAAAAGGTTAAGGAATATAAGATGAAAACCTGATCCATTTAAAAACATTTAAAAAATATGAAATTTTAGAGGAATATCACTAGTGTTCTGAATTTCTTGCTTTGTACCTAATGTCCTACTAATGACTTCACTCCATGTTTGTTGTCTATTTCTTTTTTTAAAAGATTTTATTTATTTATTTGTCAGAGAGGGAAGGAAAGAGAGAGCACAAGCATGGGGATCAGCAGGCAGAGGGAGAAGCAGGCTCCCTGCTGAGCAAGGAGCTGGGACCCTGGGATCATGACCTGAACCGAAGGCAGATGCTTAACTGACTTAGCCACCCAGGCATTCTACGTTGTCTATTTCTGAATGTTGAATGTTTTCCCCTGATATTGAGTTTCACTGCAGTGAGCATCACTCAACTGAAAATGACTGTTTGATATCTCACACTTACTCTAAGAGGGAGCTTACAGTAAAATCATGCTCTTGAAACTTTTATTTTGTTGTTGTTAAAAGTATCTCTGTGCCATGGACTATGTGTTGACTTAGAGGTGAAAATCATAGGATCCTCGGAAAAATCTAAAGGTAAAATCCCTTGAAATATGTATTGACTAAAAATGATCAGGAAAAAACAATGAAAATAAAAGCATCTGGTCAGAAGCCAACCAAAGCTCTTTGAGTTATTTCTAGAAAAATTCTTTGTGATTTTCGTTTATGAGCTAGGCAAAAATTTAACTTGTTAAGCCAAGTGCTGGTGGGGGGGGTAAACACGTGCGCGTGCACACACACACACACACACCCAGGCACTTTCATATACTGACAATGAAATTGTAAATTGTTGCGCTAATTTAAAGAGGAATTTATTTATATTCATATAAACTTGAAATGTACATACTTTAAACCGCAGTTTCACTGCGAAGAATCTTTCTATAGATTTACTGACATGTTTAAGTCATTAAAGCACTACTTTTAATAGTTTTAAAAAATAAGGAAGACAGCCTAAAAGTCCAAAAAAGCAAGGAACTGGTTAAATTGTGGTACAACCACACAACAGAGTACAAAATAACCATGAAGATAGGTATGCATGGGTTGATCTCCAGGGTGAGTTAGGTGAAAAAATTAACATTATAAATAGTTTATTTCCATTTGTATACATGGAAAAGCTCCTATGTGGTATGTGAGAAACTTACTTCCTAGAAAGATTAAAAATGTGTTAGGGGTGTCTGGGTGGCTTAGTTGGTTGAGTGGCCCACTTGATTTTGGCTTAGGTCATGATCTCAGGGTCTTGGGTTCAAGCCCCACTTTGGGCTCCATGTTCAGTGGGGAGTCTGCTTGAGTATTCTCTTCTCTCTGTCCCTCTCACCCTTTCCCTGCTCACGTGCTCTCTCTCTCAAATAAATAAATAAAACTTTATAAAAAATGTGTTAATAGTCATTATTTCTGGGGCACCTGGGTGGCTCAGTCGATTGAGCGCTGGACTCTTGGTTTCAGCTCAGGTCATGATCTTATGGGTTATGGGACCAACCCTCAAGGTGAGATTGAGCCCTCAGTTGGGCTCTGCACTCAGCAGGGAATCTGCTTGATTCTTTCCCTCTGCCCCTTCTCATGCTCTCTCTCTTTCAAATAAATAAATACATCTTTGAAAAAATTTTTTAAAGATGTATTTATTTATTTTTATTTATTTATTATTTTTAATAATATTAAATACATCTTTTAAAAAAATAGTCATTATTTCTGAAGAGTAATACTGGGATTAGTAGGAAAAATGCCTTTTGCCTTTAATTCTGTACACTCTGTATATTTTTTAAACCATGTACTTGTGTTACTTTTATTTAAAAATATATATGCCCTGTTTATAATGAAAGCTTCTTAGACTCAAAATCTCTTTTACATGAGAATCCATCATCTCTTTGAGTCACACAGATCACTACTTGGAGGATGAAAAAAGGTAAAGAAGTTGAAATCAACATTTCAGATACCCGTTCTAACAAATTCAAAATAAGGATGAAACATTTGTTTGGCTTTTTTACATCCAAAATGTAAATAAAATATGATGAAGGAAGAGAAGTTCATTGGCTGTCTATGGCTGCATAACAAATCATCCCAAAACTTAGCATCTCAAAACAATACTTATCTGTGACTTCACAACTTCTGTGGGTCCCTGGCTCCACTGGATGGAGTGCTCCTAACCATTTCCGGTTTGGTGCTGCCAAAATATAGTTGACTTCTGCTCAAATAAACTATTAAAATTTTCAATATGTGATTGGGTTCAGGGTAGGCAGCGCCCAACTATGCACCTTCGGCATACTGATTATTTTGAATTAAAGTTATTTAAGAAATAGCAGTCTGTCTCCCTGCGAGCCAGAAATAAATTCCCCATGTGAAGGGCACCCTCCCCGCATCCGAGGGTAGAGGCATCCTTATTGCCAGAGAGAGAACTCGGGGATGAGAAGGCTGAACAAGCCTTCCTACTTCTTCATGAATTTGCTGCCCCAAGCTCAAAGTTCTTCGTCTTGTTAACTCTTCACAAATGTATTGTTTCTTTGTCTAAAAGGTGTAAAAGCTGCCTGCTTTGGTGACTTGAGTCTCATTTTTATGAGATCACTTACATATGAAATTAAATTTGTTTTTCTCTTGTTCATCTGTCTTATGTCAATTTGATTATTAGGTCATCCAAAGAACCTCCAAGGGAAAAAGAGAAAAGTTTTCCTCCCCAACATATGCCTGAGTTTATCTTTTAACAATGCTAACGGGGAGACAGGAAGTATATTAATGCTTACTGGGGGCTTTTGTGCAAGAGGTCCTACCTTCATTACTGAGTCTCCCAATTACCCTGCGAGGCCCTATCGAAGACACAGAGGCTCACACTGAGCAATTCAAATAACTCCTCAAAACTCAAAGCGACAAAGTGGTGGAGCCTGGATTTGCACCCACATCAACACCAATGCTCTTTCTTGTGGAGGTCTATCTTGACCGGACGGTAGCTTCCAGCACTCCACAATCCTTTGTTCTGCTTTATTTTTCTCAACAGCATTTATCACCATCTTATGTGTTTGTTTTTTCATTTTCTATTCAACTCCCCCTCTAGCATGCAAGTTCCCCAAGAGTGAGGGTTTTACCTACTCTGCTCATTGTCATATTCTCAATACATACAGCAGCGCCAGGGGCTTAAAGGGCACTCAATAAACACATGTGTTAAACGAATACATTTTTTTAAGTCTTTAAAACATTTCACAGTTGTTAAGTGCACAGAGGCACATTTCCAAACTGTGCTTACATATCATGGTAACTCAGTAAGTCTACTTTCATTTCCTCTAGAGAAAATGTAGCCGCATCGGTTGCAAAAGGTCCTTAAACAAACCTAGGATAATTTGCCTTTTCATTAAAGTTTGTCAGGCTCAGGTTTTCAGGCCACTGTGTTTTAGAGACCTGAACCTCCAGTCAGAGAGACCTGGGTTGAAGCACAAATTCTGTCTGTTGAGATCCGTACCTCCTGGGTAGGTCACAAATCTTCACTGAGCAACAGTTCCTCATTTGCAAAACGCAGATTATAATACATCCCAGAGTTCTTGCAAGGACTAAAAACTATAGTGCCTTAAAAACTGCAAAGTGACTTGTAAACTGTGAGGTGGTTTTGAACTGTAGGTACACAAAGCCCTTTGGAGGCTTTGCAAAGAGCCCAGACTGTTAATTCTGCATCTGAATGATTTGCCTTTTTTCCTTTTTATATTACCCACCAAGAATAGAAATCACCTAATAAAGGCTGCCTGAATGACTGACATTGAGAAATCACAGGAGTTGATAAAGGAACAATTGAGTATTCTCTGAGAAGATGGCGTCTCATTTGAAATTCTAAGTGAGGCTGAGCTGGGAACACATAATCCTTCAAGGGTTTATGAAGTTTAATTGGTTTGTCTGAGGTGACTAGAGCTATAAAGAGAAAAATCAAAGGAAAACTGAAAAAGGTTAGGTGTCGTCATATGATTCAAAAGATTCTGATGAAACGTATCATTTAATGATTTAACAGTTTCCTGCCTATTTTCCCTCTTCTCTAACTCCCACCCAACATTTTAAGCACCTGACCTTCAGGGACAGATACAAGAGTTACAAAGAAGACACTGGCACATCTCCCTTTAAAGGATAAATGTGTTCCTGGAACGCCATGGATAAATTGAATTTTTATATGTTAAACACCCTGAATTAAGTCATACTTAAGTGAACTTGGACCGATAAATCTGTGGCAAATTAAAATGGAAACACTGGAATAATATAGATATCATTTATCAAGTTAACTTTTGAACATGAGACCCTTTATATACATTACCCTAATCTCACAAAAACCCCACCAGATAGGAAAATTGTCATTACACAGACGATGGAACTGAGGCAGGGAGTTTAAGAAATCTGTCCATTGCCACACAGATAATAAGTGAGAAAGCCAACATTTAAACTCATTTCAAGTCCTGCCTACTAAAACACAGCTGCCTGGAAATAGGAAGTTGTTTGAGAAGTGATTAATTTCCCTCTAAATTTTAAAGAAAAATAACCAACAGTTTTGCCCATTCAGGTGAGTAGGACATTTCCATGAGTTTGCATCTGCATCTGATTAGCCTTCATCCTCTCTCCTTCCCACCAAGGTCTGTCTCTGAGCGTCAGCAAGTAAGATCTCTCAGAGAGCAAGTGGATGGATTACTTCCTCACTCCCCCACACTGGATTCTCACTGCCTATAGGATCCTGTCATTTCTGACTTCATCCAAAGCCTTTACGATCTTCTCCTGACCACCTATTTCTCTGGTCTTGTCCCTTCTACTCCTCTATAACTCCATAACTATCTGTGGTTTCCTAGATACTCTAGGCTGGAGTGACTTCTTCCCCTTGTCAGTCTGGTAAACTCTTCTTAAACTTTACCTTAAAGATTCAGCTCTAACATCACTTTCTCTGGGGAGCCTGAGTGACCTTCCCACACAGAAGCACCTCTTTCAGTGATGCCTCTGTTTGAGTACTCCTCTCTCTCCTGGGGTCATTGCCGTATCCCCTCTAGACCAGAAGCAACTTGAAGAGGACAAGCATTGACGTCTCTAGTACCCAGTGCAGTGTTGGAATGAACCAGTGACTTGGGAAGCCTCCCAGAGCTCACCACCACCCCTGCAAACTCCATCACTTCCATAAGGTACAGAGAAAAGAAACCCTTGTCTTCAGGGCCTCATTCTACCCCCCAAGTTTCTTCATTTTTTTCCCCTCTAGAGGCCTGGCAGATCTCTCTGTAAACAGTAAATGCTCAGTCACTGTTCCTTGTACGCAAGGATGAATGATTGGGCTGCCCAGATGTTCCAGAATTCCTGAGCTCCTCAACATAGACTGACACTTTCCTCAGTCCCTCTCCACTTGCTATATGTATACATTCCTTATCTTTCAAAGAAATATATGAGAAAACCAAAGTATGCTTTTTGCAGTTGTCTCAAATTTGGTCAATCCCTCGCCTCCCTCTTGTTTGATGTTGCCCTGGGCGGCTCTTAACCTTACAAGAGTCTCCTACTTTCTAGTCTTCTAGTGCCCTCCCAAGATAAAGGGGGGGGGGGGAACCAACTATTAGGCAGCTAGGTACTTTACATTAAAAACCTCATTTTATTGCTACCATCTTCCCCGTATTGCAGACGAGGAAACTGGACGCTTCAGAAAAGTTAAACTTTCCCAGGATCTCTTGACTTAAAAAGGCTTGAGCTAGAATTTGTCCTCAGGCTCCTTGATTGTCAAATTCATGCTTTTTCCCACTGCGTCAATAACATTGTTCTAATCTCAGGGGCGTTAACGGTGAAAACCAAGGGGGATAATAACAGCCCGAAGTTGCTTTGGAGAGTGTAAAATGCTATAGAGAGGTTAGATTTTAAAAAATATTCATCCGCATTTCAACAGTGTGCAACACTCTATACAGAGTGTAAATCCTAAGATCACCCCCTTAAAGACGAAAAAGCATCAAGGAAGAATGATGTCTTATAACAAGTTCAGCAGACAAAACAAATTAGCAAGTGACCTGTGAAATTTATTGTGGCTTACTTAATCCTCTGTAAATGCCCAGAATCAATTCCAGGTTTATCAAATATAGTTTCAGCTAGAAGAGACCCAAATGGTCAGAGAGCGCAAATCCCTCATTTTATGGAGTCACAATTGAAATGCAAAGAGGGTAAGTGGCTTGCATAGAAAAACACCTATTCACACAGCAAGGCTTGGAACTAGAGCCCAGGGGCTTTGACAGGGAATCTGTGCCTGGTCATGTGAAGATGGACTCCACTGAGAGGACTGTAAAGGGAATCTGGTCTGCTCCCCACCCCATTATCGCTCAGCCCGAACCTTAGAAGTGCCTCCCTGCTTCAGTTTTCAGTTACAACGGACTGAGCCTATCTCTTAATTTTTAGAAATGTGAATGTGGGTGTACTGAATCTTCCCTTCCCAAGGGCAATTATGTCTCCAAATTGAGTTATTGCTTATGAAAATATCTTGATTCGTCATGAGAAAGACACTCAAATGGTTTTGTACCTGGAGCGAATGAAGTACACTTGGAATGCTACATTTTATCTGTAAGGGAGAGCAGCTTGATGCTTTACTTAGATGCGTCTGCTTTTCTTCATTATTCCTCTGCTAGTCAAAAAGGCTGCCTTGAGCGAATTTCTTTCTAAATAAAATCTTTCTAATCAGATTTTCCACCCTATATGGATTTCATATGAAAATGATCTTTATCCTGAAAATTAAAAATATTTTTCCCTATATTTCAATGTGCAATGGAGCTAACAGCCTAGAAGGCCTTAAAACAAAAGACAGAATGACAGCTGATTTATTTGAATTTGTTACAGCAGACAATACTAGAAAGCCTGTTATTTACTTGGATGGCCACTAGATGGAGTGGTTTGTTAAAGTATTTCAGTTAAATATATGCACTTGGGATCTGAGGTCAGGTTAGCATCCAGGTTTCAGAAGTACTAGTGATGAGGTCGGGGAATATACGTGGGGTTCAGTGGGGTGGAGTCTGGAGCCGATCACCAAGAAAGAATTCTTGAGGCGTCTTTGGTGCAAAATTGGTGGTTTATTAAAGCACGGGGACAGGACCCGTGGGCAAAAAGAGCGGCTGCCCCGGGTTGTGAGGGGTGGCTGATTATATACTATAGGGTTGGGGAAAGGTATGGAAAAAGGGAGGTTGAGAAAATACTTTCATATGTTAAGACTCGCAAGATACCAGAGGCCTTGCCATTCAAGTTAAGATTGTTTTTCCCTCTAGCAAGGCATTAACATTAAGATAGTTGGGAACTTCCTGGAGGCTGCAGATTATAAGGACATTTAATTGTATCTACATTCCCTTCCGGAAGCTAGGTTATTGATAGAAATGCTTCGTTCTTGTAAACTGCTAAAGACATTTGTAAACTGAGGGAGACTTAAGTCTTGCAGGACTGTGGTATCTATAGGTTAACTCTTTGTCCTTTAGGGCAGCCAGGAGTGCCTGAGGAATGTCAGTCAACTACATCCCATGGGGGGGGGGGGTTGCAGGGTGTCAGTTTTTGCTTTGTCTTCAGCTTGCCTTCTGTTCCCTCATCACTAGCATTATTACCTTAAGCAAGTCCCATAACTTCTCTGAGCCTCAGTTTCCTCTTTTTAAAAGATCGAGTCTGTCTCATAGGGCCATCGTGAGGAGTGAAAGAGAATAAAAGTGGCTACTATTTAAGGAGCACTTACTAGGTGCCTGGCATAGTGTTAAGTCCTTTACATGCATTATCTTTGTAAGCTATCACAAATTTTTTAGGTAGGTCTGATTATGTTCTCCATTTGATAGATTAGGAAATTGAGGCTTCATTACTGTGCAAATCTGCACTGAAATTGCAGGTAAAGATAGGATTTGAACTTGGATCTGTTCCACTCCAAAGTCCACGCTTTTTCTAAACCACTGTGCTACCCGTTGAAAGTTTGTATTTATATCTTTATTTACATCTACATCCAGATTTATTCGTATCCATACCTATATCCATTTTCGTGACCCAGACATATCTGTCCCACTATCATCCCTCTGCCTTTCGCATCTGGCATAGTAGCTATGCATAAATAATACAGAAGCTGATGCAGGGCATGCTCACAGCCACAGTGGGAAATGTGGGAAGGGTTCAGAGAAGGGTGAGATCACACTGGGCTTTGGTCGTCAGAAGGGCTTCAAGGCAGAGATGAAAATAATGTTGAGTCTTGCAGGCTGGTGTGACCTGAATGCCCTGTTGAATGACATGGTTACCAGCCTTCCTAGCAGCTAGGTGTGGCAGCTTGGCATGACTGAGTTTGGCCAGGGATATG
Source organism: Ursus maritimus (assembly GCF_017311325.1). NCBI lineage: Eukaryota > Metazoa > Chordata > Mammalia > Carnivora > Ursidae > Ursus > Ursus maritimus. The sequence continues at coordinate 20,393,730 of NW_024424008.1, read as the reverse complement.
TAAATGGGTATGTTATCTAGTAATTCCAGAAAGCTTCTTAACGGAAGGGAGTACTCTATGCTCCATCCCTTCCTCCATCTTGTTTGGAACTTAGGCACAGTGGCTGGAACTCTGGCAAACGCTTGGGCTCTGAGGATGAAGGGACACATGGTAAGAATGGCAGAGAGAGCTGGTTGGGGCATGGGTTCCTGATCATTCTGAAATTGCCATGCCAGCCCTGGGCTGCCTATCTCTGGGAACTTCTTAGGTGAAACAAACAAACAAACAACCTAATGTCCAATCATTAAGCTATTATTATTTTGGGTCACATGCAGCCAAACCACTGATAACAGAGGGGGGGCTTGCTAAACTGAGGAGTCTATCAGTGTGAAGGTAGAAAGTAAATTTTTGCCAGTTCTTTACAGACCTGGGTTTCTTGTGGAGGAGATTATGATCAGATATACCTGAGTTGAAATCAGCTGCTACCAGTTACTTTCTACATGATCTTTGATAAATCCCTTCCTAAAAGACTCTGAGCACCCATTCATGTGTGTGTGTTTCTCACACCAAAGAGCAATTCTCCAACACCTGCTGGCTGTTCTACAATTACACTCAATTCTGATACTGTCTTCTTGGAGATAGCATCAGATCCCACAGGTTAAGAGCTCAGTCCCACAAAACACCCTCCACTTCAGATGCCAGTCACAAATTCAGGTTGTTACCTGTGCTTCTGACCAATGGGCTATAAATCACAACTTTCCACAACCTCCTCTTTGGGTTGGATTAATTTGCTAGAGTGGCTCACAGAACTCAGGAAATCTGTTTACTCGCTACTGATTTATTACAAAAGATATTAAAGGCTACAATCAATGGCCAAATGGAAGAGACTCGTAGTGCAACGTATGGGGGATGGGTGCGGCGCTTCAGTGCCCTCTCTAGGGGCACCGTGCTCCCGCAAATCTCCACATGTTCACCAACCTGGAAGCTCTCTGGATCCTGTCATTTTGGGGGTTTTTTGGAATTTTTATTACATAAGCATGATAGATTAAACCAGTGGCCATTGGTGACTGAAGTCAATCTCAAGCCTCTCTTCCTTCCCCAGAGGTCAGAGGGTGGGACTGAAAGTCCCAACTCCCTAATCACATGGTTGGTTCTCTGGGCAACCAGCCCCCATCCTTAGACGTAGGTCCAAAACTCACCTCCTGAACATAACAAAAGACATCTTTATTGTTTTCATCACTCAGGAAATTTGAAGGGTTTTAGGAGCTTTGTGCCAGAAACAAAGACCAAATATGTATTTCTTATTATAAATCACAATATTATACTTTATCTGTCCTCAGTTTCCCAATCTGTAAAGTGGGACGGACAGTCATATCTACTCTATGGGATTGCTGTGAGAATGGGAGACAATATTTAACCTTAGGAGAGCCCTTAACTTCCCAGCCTCTTGGACACATTGCTCTCAATAAATGGTGGCTGTTGTCATTATCCTCTATGCTGACCATGTCTTCTGGGACTAGGGCTGTATAGGAGTGCTGACAACACAGACTGCATCTCTGGCCCTCCATCTTGCTCATGTCTGAGCAATGAGCTCCTTCAGGGCCACATGTCCTGAGCCCTGACTGGAACACAGGAAGGCTTATTCTGACCTTCCCTCTGGCACACAAATAGTACCACTTTAGAGGACTACTCTTTGACCTCACTGCAGTGCCTCTTGTCTTATAAAAGCTGTAGATTAAGGACTGCACTTTGTGGTGAATAGCTGCATAGCACCTGGATTGCTGCCTGCCCATCTCCCACTGTCAGTAAGTAACCCTGAATAAAACTCTGTATGAATGGTATGGAGTCGCTGCTTCTTTTTTCAGTCTCAAAATTCCCTCTCAGTTTGAAGGATACTTTACTGCCCCTCCTCCACCTTCTAACAGACTGAGTAAAATTTTAGTGCTTGGGACCCTGGAATTATACTCAGAAGATTTAGAATAACCTCTTTCAACTATTTCCTTGCTACTTAGCTTTGGACAAGTCACATTTTTGAGCTTCAGTGTCTCAATATGTAAAATGCGCTCCATAACCTGCCTCTCATAGGTCCTTGGGAGAATTAAAAGAACTAAAGGTGAAAAGCCGGGCTTTAGGAGCCTGTGGTCGTCCTCACAATCCTGTCACCTTGCATTCCACCAGGGCTGGTATATCCTCAGGTTCTGCCTCATGCAGTCAGGTGGACGCTGACACTAGCTCCGGATAGCCTTAAATTCTCTTTTAGAGTTGGGAGCTTGGACTGCCGGTGAGGCCCTGATATCTGGTTGGTTCCAGGAATCCCATTTTCTTTTTTGTTTAATAATAATTTTTTATTATATTATGTTGGTCACCGTACAGTACATCCCTAGTTTTTGATGTAAAGTTCCATGATTCATTACTTGCGTATAACACCCAGTGTACCATGCAATACGTGCCCTCTTTAATACCCACCACCAACCTATCCCATTCTCCCACCCCTCTCCCCTCTGAAGCCCTCAGTTTGTTTCCCAGAGTCTATAGTCTCTCATGGTTCATTCCCCCTTCTGTTTACCCCCCTCTTCTTCTTCCCTTTCTTCTCCTACAGATCTTCCTACTTCTTATGTTCCATAAATGAGTGAAACCATATAATTGTCTTTCTCTGCTTGACTTATATTGCTTAGCATTATCTCCTCCAGTCCCGTCCATGTTGCTGCAAATGTTGTGAAATTGTTCTTTTTGATGACTGAGTAATATTCCATTGCATATATGGACCACAACTTCTTAATCCAGTCGTCTGTTGAAGGGCATCTCAGCTCCTTCCACAATTTAGCTATTGTGGACAATGCTGCTATGAACATTGGGGTGCATATGGCCCTTCTCTTCACTACGTCTGTATCTTTGGGGTAAATACCCAGTAGCGCAATTGCTGGATCATAGGGTAGCTCAATTTTTAACTTTTAAAGGGACTTCCACACTGTTTTCCAAAGTGGCTGTACCAGCTTTCATTCCCACCAACAGTGTAAGAGGGATCCCCTTTCTCCACATCCTCTCCAACATTTGTTGTTTCCTGCCTTGTCAATTTTTGCCATTCTAACTGATGTAAGGTGGTATCTCAATGTGGTTTTGATTTGAATTTCCCTGATGGCTAATGATTTTGAACATTTTTTATGTGTCTGTTAGCCATTTGTATGTCTTCATTGGAAAAGTGTCTGTTCATATCTTCTGCCCATTTTTTGATTTGATTATTTGTTTCCCGTGTATTGAGTTTGAGAAGTTCTTTGTAGATCTTGGATATTAATCTTTTATCTGTAGGGTCATTTGCAAATATCTCCTCCCATTCCATGGGCTGCCTCTTAATTTTTTGACTGTTTCCTTAGCTGTGCAGAAGCTTTTTATCTTGATGAAGTCCCACAAGTTCATTTTTTCTTTTGTTTCTCTTGCCTTCGGAGATGTGTTATGAAAATATTACTGTGGCCGATGTCAAAGAGATTGCAGCCTACGTTCTCCCCATCTCTCTCAATAATCACTCTCAATGTGAATGGCCTAAATGCCCCCATAAAAGCCACAGGGTTGCAGATTGGATAATAAGACATGACCCATCCATTTGCTGTCTACAAGAGAGTCATCTTGAACCTAAAGATACATCCAGACTGAAAGTGAAGGGATGGAAAACAATTTTTCATGCCAATGGACCTCAAAAGAAAGCTGGGGTAGCAATTCTCATATCAGACAGACTAGATTTTAAACTAAAGACTGTAATTAGAGACATAGAAGGGCACTATATTATTCTTAAAGGATGTATCCAACAAGTGGATATGACAATTATAAATATCTATGCCCCCAACAGGGGAGCAGCTAGATACACAAGCCAACTCTTAACCAGAATAAAGAGACAGGAATTCCATTTTCTCCAAGCTTATAGTGCTAAGTAGGGTCTCACTGGTACATACTTGACTGAACACGTAGCGGTTAAGAGCACAGGCTTTCCAATCAGACTTGGCTTTAAATCACTCTTCTCATTCTAACTTTGTGACCTCAGGAAATCCTTTCAATTCTCTGAGCTAAGCTTCGGTTTTCTCATCTGTGAAATAGTAATGACAGCAATCACTTCCCCCCATTGACGTGAAAATCAGGGCCCTACAAATGCCGTATGTTACACTGAATGTGATTTCCTGGTGTCCCCCTTTGAGTCAGCTTTTATTAGGACTCAGTCTCCCATGCAGCAGGACTTAACCTGCAGATTGGGGAGTGGTGGGCACAGAGAGGGAAAAGGCTGCCAGCAGGGCTGCTGTTTCTACAGCAACTATCTGTTAAATCTCTGGGGGCCTCACAAACAGACTTGGGATGGAAGAGTCCTCTAAAAGGTGAAGACAGATCATATCATCTTCCTCTGGGGGGCCTCTGGGAGGATGGAGGGGCTCTGGAATCTGCTAGAGCCTCTTGCATTCAGGGTGAAATTCTGCATATATGGGCTAATGGAATCTGTGGTTGCCATAGGAACTGCTTGGCATTTGGTGGCTGTAGAAGCTACTACCTTCTAGACTGGAATAATGAATGGTGTTTGAGGTCTGGAAGGAACATTAAAGATCACGGAGTGCAAACGGGGAAACTCAGGCCAAAAGAAGGAACGTTTTGCCAATGACATTCAGTTGCTCGGGTTCTATGATGCCAAGTCTAGTGCTTCTTCATGAATTTATTCTTACAACAAATATTCATTGTGCTCTTATTATGTGGAAAGCCCTGTCTGGATACGGAAGATGCAGAGATCAATGACAAACAGTTCTTATTATCTAAGTTGGGTCTAATGGAGAAAGACATAGGCCATGTGAAGGGAAAAAGTCCTCTGCTCCTTCTACTGACCAGTTAATGGAAACTTCTTTTTTTCCTCTACTTCTTTCAACACTTTTGACACTAATTTTTGGATTTTCCAGAACAATCTATTTTCCCATTCTCAGTGGACACTGGGCATCCTACAATTTAACTCAATTCTGATGTGATTCACCTGCAGTTAGGGTCATATCCCAGAGGTTAAGAGCTCAGTCTCATAAGGCTTCCCCACCCCCACCCCCCAATACCAGTTACAAATCCCAAGTTTGTCACCTGTACTTCTGACTGACTGGTTATATATTGGAGGTCCCCACAACCCCTCCTTAGATTTGATAACTTGCTAGAACAGCCTACAGAACTCAGGAAAGTTTACTTACTAGATTGCCAGTTTTGTTTTTTATATAAAAGCATACAACTCAGGAATAGCCAGATGAAAAAGATGCCTAGGGCAAGGTGTGTGGGAAGGGGGGAGGAGCTTCCATGCCCCCTCCAGGCACACCACCCTTCTAGCATTTCCACCTGTTTACCAATCCCGGAAGCATTCTGAACACTTTCAGTTAGGGGTTTGTATGGAAGCTTCATTATGTAAGCATGATCAAATCATTGGCCATCAGGGACTGATTCAACCTCTAGTGCCTTTCTCTGCTGTAGGGGTCAGAGCTGCAACTGAAATCTCCAGCCCTCTAAACACCTGGTTCATTCGCCTGACAACAAGGCCCTATCCTGAAGCTTTCTGGGAGCCCCCAGCCCCCAGCTGTCTCATTAGCATACAGACAGGTAATTATCACTTTGGAGATACATGCCAGGAAAGGGGTGTGTGTGTGTGTGTGTGTAAAATCCAAAATTTTTTTATTAGGGCACACCATGTTTTAAGAGCTCTGAGAGAAGTACCAGGGGAACCATGGTGGTAGCTCTCAAGAAGCCTGAAGGTGTCAGGAATACCTGGAGAAAGGGGAAGATATTTAATTCCAGAAGCAAAGTATAAATAAGCCAAGTGAAGGTGGATGGAGGTAAAAGGTACCAAGTAAAGTGAAGAGCATGTACAAAGACCCAGAGGAAGGAGAGAGAAACCTGGATACTGGTTCTAGAATTTAAAGCCGTTCAGCCTGGCTGGAGAAGAGTAGATAAGTAGAGGGACAGCAACAGATAAATCCAAAAAAGAAAGTTAATAAGATCCAGATCACAAAAGACCTTGGAAACCTCTACCAGGGATCCGGTTTTCACTTCATTTAGGCAATGAATGACTTTTTTGGTTTTTTTGAAGATTTTATTTATTTATTTGAAAGAAAGAGGGAGAGAGAGAGAGCACTGGGGGGGGAGGTGGGGAGGGGCAGAGGGAGAGGGAATCCCAAGTAGACTCCCCACTGAGCTCAGAGCCCGAGGCACAGCTTGATCCCTGGACCCTGAGACTACAACCTGAGCTGAAATCACGAAGTGGATGCCCAACCCACCGAGCCACCCAGGTGCCCCTGGAATGACCTTTGAATAGATTTGCTTTAGATGTTCTTTCTAAAAAGACTGTCTTTTTATTAAACATGATAGCTATTTTAAAACATCTACAATCTTTATAGATAGAAAGCAAATATGGCTAGATATATCAACAATCGTCAACATTTTTTTACGTAGCTCATATGTATAAAGATGTTCATTATACTACTGTTTGGGCAACTTTTCTTTATGTATGAATTTTTTATAATAAAAAAATTTAGGGAAAATGACTGTGGTAGCTCCACTATGCCCTTGAATGGCTTGGGCTAGTTAGGTAGTCAATGCATAGGTAATTTGTGCCTAATACCTGCAAACAATGTGACCAGTTCAGTTAATTTTAACTTGAATTATGTCTGACCTTCTTGGAACCCACAACTTTTAAATCCAGTAATTTCTCAGTTCCACTCAATAAATTATTGAACACCTTCTCTATTCTAGGCATAAAAACTAGAACAAAAAATAAGATATGGCTCCTGCTCTCCTGGCTATTTCAGTCTAGGAGGAGAGGTAATTAAGTAAACAGCTCATTAGAATTCCAGTGGAGTAAAACAGAAAAGCATTCAAGCTTCTGTCAGAACACATGGAAAGTGTACCAGGTGTGAAAAATTGACATGATTGGGGCCATTTTAAAATGGAGTCTACATGGCTATACTAGAGATAGCACCCTACTCACCTTTGTTTGAACTGGGCCAAAACTTTTGCACTGTGCAAAACAGTGACTGTTTTAAGCAGAGGTTTGAGAAGTCAGCAGGAGAAGGACATCCTGATCACAGGACTGATAGTTAACGGACTTTCTGAAGATAAAATCAGCAGTTAGCTAGCTAGGGTAGCTTAGCTTGTTAACACCCATTGAAAATGTATTAACACCCACACAAAACCTTTTTCTTTCCTTCAACTCATGTAATTACCGCCCCGCCTCTTTTCCTCATAAAAATCCTTGTTTTCACCCTGTAAGTAAGGAACACTATTTGGGTATTTACCTGCATCTGTGCTCCCTCAATTGCAATTCTTTGATACCAAATTGTCTCTCATTGTGGCTGATTATTTGCAGGTTGACATACCCAAGGCTGTGCTAATTAAAACAAAAAACCTTTACTCCTTCCTTGATCTTTGTATGAAGACACTGGGTGATTGGAGGAGGGCCATACATTGAGTCATGTCAGTGACTGAAGTTCAAAGTGGGTAAATAGCTCTGGAATTTCTAAGCCTAAATGAATTAGCATGTAAGTCATAAAATGAGACGGTATGTATTTCACTGATAACCCCACTCCTCCCACCCAGAAAAAAAAAATGCCAAAAAACAAATAGTAAATTAGCTACTCCTGATGCCATTCATGTACTGATCCTGATTATTATGGGTTATAAGCTGTTATGGTGATGTAAGTGGGGTCTGAATTGAGAAGAGATTGTAGAAAATACTTCAATACAGGCAGGGATTCAATTATAAAATATATATGATGTTTTAATTCTCTTTAACTGGCCTAAATGATACCCTGACTACTCCATTTAGGACAAAATTAAGTTTCCTAACTTGCTACCAGTTAACAGAGATGGGAACAGAGGTATAGAGGTAAGCTGGAGAAATGACACCTTAAAACATTTCTTTATCTCTTCTTGTGATTGGCTCTGGTGGCAATGTTAAGTTTTTGGGAAGTTTTCATCATTATTTTAGAAGGGAAGTATAAAAAAATTTTTTTTTAGAGTTTAAGAAATCTATTTCCTTAATTGATAAGAAAAAAAGTAAAACTTTTTTTAATGATAACACTATTTATTTATAAGATTTTATTTATTTATTTGAGAGAGAGACAGCCAGCGAGAGAGGGAACACAAGCAGGTGAGTGGTAGAGGAAGAAGCAGGCTCCCAACAGAGGAGCCCAATGCGGGGCTCGATCCCAGGACTCCAGGACCATGCCCTGAGCCAAAGGCAGACGCCTAATGACTGAGCCACCCAGGCGCCCCAAAAGTAAAACTTTAACAATCCCTCAAAACGGGGGTGCCTGGGTGGCTCAGTCGTTAAGTGTCTGCCTTTAGCTCAGGTCATGATCCTGGGCTCCTGGAATTGAGCCCTGCATCAGGCTCCTTGCTCAGTGGGAAGCCTACTTCTCCCTCTCCCACTCCCCCTGCTTGTGTTCCCTCTCGCTGTTTCACTCTCTGTCAAATAAATAAATAAAATTCTAAAAAAAAAAAAATCCCTCAAAGGCCATGCAGATGTAGTTAATTCTGTAGAAATCCTTTGTTGAAAGAGGCCCAGAAGAAGCCAAGTGGATGGAGATGGTGGGTGTGCAGCTAAGGGTGAATTATGCAGGGATAATACAAACCACATAAGCATGAGAGCCCTTTTGCAAGAGAGCCATCTAAATCAACAGCCACCATTTCTGTAAGTGTTAAAGTTTTGAAAAGAAGGCAGGAAACTGGGAAAATGGGTTTCACGTTGTGAGAAAGGGTATCTAACGGAGAATATCACACATCAGGCTTCAGCTTCGCTTCTTAATGTACTGATTGCTGCTGATACCTTTAGTTGGGTCAGAGACCTTCGCTTGAAATCATACTTGTATTGAAAGGACAGATCCACTGCTCAGGAGAGAAAACTGCCTTCATAGCCATCCCAGCGGATCTTTCTCCATTCATCCTTCTTCATCAACTAGCCCAAGGTCAACAAATAAATGGTTCATTGGGGCTAATTGTGCAGTGAGTGTGCCAGGCCACATGATGGCTGTTTCTCCACTCTACCTTCCAGGAGGCTGCCCCTAACTCAGCCAGATGCTCACTCAGAAGCTCTGGCTATTAATGACAAGAGTCCAAAAATTTGGAATGGTTCCAGATGGACTGAGTGTCCATTGAAGGTTGTCTACATGGAATGGGGATCTCAGGCTTCATACTGGCCATCCATTTCCAGCTGGATGGCTATAAGAATATTCGTATTTTAACCCCTTTTTTCTGTTGGTTCTGCCCACCCCATCCCTCTCTAGCTACAGAGAAAAATGACATTATCTGCAGATTCTGTCATGCTCAAGGCCTGAACAATCCCAGTCCAGCCTGTAATACATCAGAAACATCAACAAATGGAAGCAGGAATGGTCCAGAAATTGATCCTTCAGTTCAAACGAGTATCTATCCAGGTGGCTGGGGGTTGAGCCATGGACACCTATGTACGCACCAAGTAGCTCCATCTGAGTGGCAGGCAGGACCGTGCCCAGGGATCAGATCAGTTACTACAAAGTATTTAAACCAAATACCTTCTTGCTCAAAATCCATGCTTATCTCATATTCTCATTATGATTCAGTTCACATCTGGGGGCCTGGGGGAGTTAGCTAGTCTGATGATCTTGTTCTCTAAGTGGATATCATTTTCTTTCTTTCTTTTTGAAGATTTTATTTATTTACTTGAGATAGAGAGAGAGAGAGAGAATGAGAGAGAATGAGCAGGGAGGAGGAGTAGAGGGGAGAGGGAGAAGCAGACTCCCCACTGAGCAGGGAGCCTGAAGGGCTAGGCTCAATTCCAGGACCCTGGGATCATGACCTAAGCCAAAGGCAGATGTTTAACTGCCTGAACCACCCAGGCGCCCTATGCAGCCATCATTTTCATCACCACTATCCAATTCTACAATATTTCTACCACAAAGCAAGCCTGCTCCCGTTACAGGTCACTCCCAATTGCTCCCTCCTCCCAGCCCCTGCCCACCGTGAATCTACTATCTGTCTCTGTGAATCTGCCCATCTGGACATTTCACATAAATGGAATCATACAATATGTGATCTTTTGTGTCTGGCTTCTTTCACTTAGCGTAAATATTTCAAGGTTTATCCGTGTTGTAGCACAGAGCAACACTTTGTTCCTTTTTATCACCTAGTAATATTCCATCGTACAGATAGATCACATTTATTAATTCATTCATCAGTTGATTTGTTTTTCCTTTTTGACTATGGTGAATAATGTGTCTATAATGTACATGTTTTAGTGTGGACACATGTTTTCTATTCTCTTGGGTATATACCTAGGAGTGGAATTGCTGCGTCATATGGTCATAACTCTATATTTAATGTTATTTTAATTTTCAGTCAGTGAATTGGCTTTTCGTCACCTCAGTCTCTTATGAGCTTATTTGTTTGCGTTCATACGAGAGAGAGGGCTATTTGTTGATCTGGCAAAATCAGGCCCTAAACCTCCAAGCTAGAGTCCCCAAGTTCTCCTGACTGCCAGCCCTGTTTTCTGGAAAGTTTTATGGACATATTGAAGATGATCATGTTGCCCACAAATTGCCCTTCATTAAAAAGAGTCTTTAAGCTAAAGACTATATTTGTTTCCATGGAGATGTAGCAGCCGATTTAGCTTTGCGCAGAGATGCCCTTGAGCATATGTCTGAGGAGGCTTCTCCAGATGCTGTGCTCTGCCTCCTTACAGAGGCAGGTGTGACCTAGAACATCTTGCTGTCATTTGTTACATAAAATGAGTACAGTCACTTGCTTTTTCTCCCTACCCTTGCCTTGCCCTCTGCATAGCTGCTGCGTGTTGCAACCACCCCCAATGTCTCTGTCTTTCCTGGAAGTCAGAGTGTTGGCAGGGTTGGAATGAGCATTGGTCACAACAGAGTTTGGGGAGGGGGTGAGCTGGTAAGAACCCCGTAGTGAAGCTTTGGGAGCCAGGCGAGCAGTTGAGGGCATAGGTGAGTCTAAATGGTGAGGTCCTTGTGTACCTGTGGGCCACTGGACACCTGCTCACTCTCTGGGTTATGTCGTACTTATTATTCCTAATTTTTAAGTCTTTTACTTAAAATAATAATATGTAAGGAAATGCAAGGAGGAACAAATAAAAATAAATCGTCTAGCTCCAGAGATAAACATGACTAATTTTTTTCCAGATGCGTGTTTTTTCTCCTTAAGCAAGCAGGATTGTGTTCTAACATTCTACACAATTTGTATCCTGTTTATTTTGTTGTGAGCATTTCCTCATGTGACTCAACACTGCTCAAAAACACCATTTTAAGTGGCTATATGCAATTTTGCATTCATCATTTGGGGCGGCCACTGTTCAAAAGATTTATTCTCCCTTCCCTGACTAAACCTGTTAGTTCTCCCCTATTGTGGTTTCAGAAATGAAATTAGAACCTTTTTGTCCTGGGAGGGGCGGGGGGGGGGGTTGGAGGGTGGAGGGACTAGGTTTAACACAACAGACACACACAGTAGGGGGTGAATTACCACCGAAGTAGTTATCTTGCTTGGCTCTGCTGGCAGCCTGGCCTGACATCATCAGCCTCGACCCCGCACCCCTGCCTGCTTGGCCTCTCTCCACTCTCCTGGAGACTGAGTCCCTCCTGATGTGCAACACGACTCTGTAGTCTCTCAACTAGGCAACTCCAAGAGAAACATAAGCATTCTTATTGAATGGTATCTGTTAAGAACTGCTATTCAACATACTTGCTGCCTTCACCTATTGGCCAAACTGGGCAAGAGCTCTGGTCACTCCACGGTACTTACTGTGATGAGATGCATCTATGAAAATATGAAAGCTCCCAACTGGTCACCTCCCCCTTGAACGGTTCTACTTGCTTTTAATGGAGAATCTGGAGGAAAAGGGAAGAGAGGGTCACAAGAAGTATGTGGCAAGGAGGCCTATTGGAATTGGAGGGAAGTGTTACAAGACACAGAAGGATAAGCTGCTAAATGGGAGGCAGTGGGTAGGAGTGAATGAAAGGATTTAAGAAAGGCTCTGACTTTGTGTTCCTTTCATGGCGTTTGAGATTTACAAGGAAAAGAGTTGAGTTATTTTGAAATACTTTTAGTAGCATGGACTGTGTTTCTTCACAACATTTTGCTAGAAGTGAACCATGAAATTTTATAAATACCACAGAAGCAAGTAAGGAGTGGCAAAGAAGTCCATTACCAGTCAGACAAGAAGAGTCCAGAAGCAGGTGAGGTTTGAGGCTGGCTACTTTGATATTGCCAGGTGCTCCAGAAGAAAGGTAATAAAATTGTCAGTATAACATTAATACGTAAGTTTGGCCAATTCACGGGCTTAAAAAGTTGGGGCCAAATTCCTATCTCATCTCATTTTATCATCTTGATAATTTTTTTGTTCCATTGTTCAAACATTCATGAGAGAAAATTTCCCCTTGCTAACTGTCAGACCATGCATAGCATGCATTAATTGTTGTTTATAATTTCCTTCTTCTACTCTCTTATAGGTTTTGCAGAAGGTGGGATGGCTTAAGAGTCAGAAGATCCAGGTCCTATTTGTCTCATTTCTGGTATAATCTTAGAAAGAGTTAATTTCTCTTTCTGACTCCTAGTGCATAGTGGTTATGGGGTGTGGAGTCAGAAAATCATGGTTCAAATCCTGGTGCTGTCACCGACTAGCTGTATGAACTTGAGAATATTTAACTGTTCTGGATCTCAAGGTCCTCATTTGCGTATTAGAGATCTCCGGTACTTCATGGGGTGGCAGTTGGGGCAGTTGTAAGGATTAAAGTAGATAATACATCTGAACTGTTTAGCACTATGCCAGTTATATAATAAGCACTAATATAAACTTTTTGTTATTTAACATGAGAAAGAAAGGTCAGATAATCTGAAATAATCATCACTTCCAGCTCTAACATTCCAGGATCAGGAGGCAAGGTGATTAATGTAGAAACAAGGAACAATTTAGGGTCAGAATTATTTTGAATTCTGGGCGCCTGGGTGGCTCAGTTGGTTAAGTGTCTGCCTTGGCTTGGGTCGTGATCTTGGGGTCCTGGGATCAAGTCCCACATCGGGCTCCCTGCTCAGCAGGGGGCCTGCTTCTCCCTCTCCCACTCCCCCCAGCTTGTGCTCTCTCACTCTCTCTCTCTCTCAAATGAATAAATAAAATCTTAAAAAAAAAAGAATTATTTTGAATTCTGGTCCTACCACTCATAGGTTCTCTGATTTGGGTTCTTATCTTACTTGAGCTTTCCTTTGGTCACTTATAAAATGGGGATAGTTATACCTCCCATAATCGTTAAATACTGCGAACATGACACGTGGCATATAATCTGATATAACTTAATTTTGTTTTCCATAGTTCCTTTAAACCTTATTCAGCGGATGATATGCTTAGTTTTCTGCCAGATGAAATCTGGTCAGATTTTGAAAATGTTATGCTTACTTTTAGGCAATAGAAAGTCTGAAGATCACTTTAAGCTAAAAAAACACAATCTCTATTTGGTTATTAAAAATGACCAGTTCTAGATAATAATCTATTCCATGAACTTAAGTTAAATCTCCCCTACTTGCAACTCAGTCTGAAGTTGAGGTAGCTGTTTGGCCTCTGCTTCTTTTCTTTTTTTTAAAAGATTTTATTTATTTATTTGAGAGGGACAGAGGGGGGGGGAGGGAGAAGCCGACTTCCTGCCGAGCAGGGAGCCCTAAGACACGGGGCTCCATGCCTGGACTCCCGGATCATGGCCTGACCTGAAGGCAGACGCTTAATGAACTGAGCCACCCAGCCACCCCACTGGCCTTTCTGTTTCCATTCACGGTTTCCCTTTTCCTCTGGCATCTATTTCAGTCCCTTCCTGGGTCAGATGCAGCAGGAGAGGGGATAATAGGAAAAGGGAACATAGCTGGTGCAGCTGTTTCTTTGGCATCTCTGAGTTGCTGGGGTGCGATTACTGATTCTTACTATTGTGGGCCATTTCCGTGGGTATCTTTGAAAGCTGTCCTGTGGACCTCTCTCATGTGCAACCTTGTTTCTCAGACTCTGCACCCCCAGCTTCTGATTCTTTAGTGGTGCACTCCAACAGACTAGCTAGCTGGTGGGTCCCTTCGTGCCCACTAGGAAGTTCTCCTTGTGAGAACCTCCACATGTGAAGGCCTCCCCAGTGGCATCTTCTGTATGGTTGCCATCTGCTACATAGAAACTTTCCACTCATCAAAAATCTCAGGGACTGGGATCTGATCTCAAAAGCTCCAGCTTTACCAGCTCTGCTACCAAAGGAGTCTCTCAGCCCATTTCTCTGGGCTGCTAGATTCCCAGGGTGGCACTCAAATGCCAAATCCCTGTGTTCTCCAAACTCCAGAGGACAAAGCTTAGGACCTGTATGTAGTCATATTTAAACTTATTAAACTTGAGTTCAAAGAACAAGAATATTCCCTCTCTGTCCCCATGGAGGGGGCTACCAACATGCCATTGACTTCAAAATCCTCCTCACAAAATCAGTATTCAAAATCTTGTCTCTCCTTCAACAACCTGGTATTTGATGTGTGCAAGTTGTCTAACCATTACTTGGTCGCCAATTTTGAAACTTCCTCCTCATGGTGGGTCTAGCACTATTTTGTATCTGATATTTATCATCTTGGCTCCTCAGTCAAAACTTTGATTTTAACATACTGTTTTACATTCTTTTATTTTGGTGATGAAATAATCTATGGAGAGTGCTTGGTACACAGAGGCACTCAGAAATCATGAGCTCCCTTCCTACCTTCTTCCTTTTAAAAATTCTATAATAAACTGTACTGAGCATGTAAGGGAAATGAGAATACATCCATTCAACAGATATTTATTGATTATTGATCACAGTTTCTGCTCTGTGGGGTTTGTCATCTACTGGGAGAGACAGAATATCTTCTTCCATTAATAATAAATAGTACATTGCACAGTGATGTGCAAATTATTTATATGGCTCTCCACTGCACTCTGGGCTCCTTGAGCGAAGGATATTCAGCATAACCCTTAAAAAAGTTGTGTTGAGTTGAACTAATAGAGAATACTAACTGAGCCCCTGTTATGTACCAGATACAACACTATTTTACCAGATAGGATATTCTCCATTTGTTCTTCCATTTGACCTAGTCTCTCTTCTACCCTTCTCCCTGTTCCAGGAGACTAACCTATCTGGGCTCCTTTGCCACCTGAGATCTGGTTGGCCCTCATTGGAAGGTGAGAGAGTGAAGCAGTAGAAGGGAGGGGAAGAGTGAGGTCAGGGATTTACACTTCTGGCTCTCTTCTTCCAGTATAACTTCAGGTTGGTGATATTCCCTGATCAAAGAGGTCATAGTAGCTATTGAAGTGCACCTCTCTTCACAACTTTCTCTTTCTGGAATTTGGGTAACTGCTTTTTCTCATTGTCTTTTTGGATCTAGTGGTGATAACAGCCACTGGGTACTCTAGGACTCTTTTTGAGGTCCCTACACATGCTCCTGCTGGTAAATATTTTAACAACCAGGTCTCTGGGGCAGGGGAGGTAGGGGGAGAAAGCCCTGATTTGTAGCATTTGTCAATTTCCGTGGTGCAAATATTCCCACCACGGCTGATTTCAGAGTACCAATGGGATATCACTGGGCATGAAGTTGGGAAAAGATCCACTGTAGAATGTATTATATAATATTCCTACCACACAGATATAATAGACATTAAATATCTGCAAGAGCAGTTATGATAAAATGTAGTAAGATAATTAGGAAGTAATGGATTTTAAGTATTTATTACCTTTGTTCTAAATATAGTTTATTTAAATTTACACAATTTTGTTAATAATGTCCATGTTTAACAACTGGCTTGCAAAAAATTCCTGAAAATGTAACTTTTACTGCTTATGAGCTGGCACCAACATACTACTTCCTGCTCTGCCCTCATCTCCCAGAATTATGGTTTTTTAAAAAAGGTTTATTTGTTTATTTATTTTAGAGAGAGAAAAAGACAGGGAGAGGGAGGGAGAGAGGGTTTGAAGCAGACTGCAGGCTGAGCATGGAGCCTAAGTCAGGGCTTGATCTCGTGACCCTGAGCCAAACCCAAGATTTGGATGCTTAACCCATTGGGCCATCCAGGCACCCTTCCCAGAATTATCTCAATATGCTTGTATGGTGTGGTTGCTGTTGGGACCCTAATTCACTTCTGATCACCTTATTTAATTTATGCAACAATTTTTGTGCATCAGGTGCTATTACCTTTATTTCAGAAATGAGGAACTTGAGGTTTAGAGAGATTAAGTAACTTGCCCTACATTACACATGTAATAAATTCTGGAACTGACGGTGACTGAGTGGCTCATTTGGTTGAGTGTCTGACCCTTGATTTCAGCTCAGGTCTTTATCTCACTGTCCTGAGTTTGAGCTCCGCATAGGGCTCTGTGCTGCGTGTGGAACTTACTTTAAAAAAAAAAAATCTGGACCTGAAATACAAACCCAGGCTAATTACAAAGTTGGTGGTCTTCACCAGGAAAGCAATACAAGGCAGAATGTTTTAAAGTGATCTAAGAGTATTTGGAATTATAAGGGAAGGAAAAAGTATACGTGGGATTTGTACAGAGATTGAGGAGGGGTAGAAAAGAAACCAAATACTAGAGGGTGCTGGATGGGCAAAGGCAGGGAGGTGGGAGTTTTCATAGATTTAAGCACAATGGGTTGAAGCTATTTATGGAGTGTAGGGTGATAGTAATGGAAAGTTAATAACCAAGCCTGTGGAGGCTAACAGGTTATTTTGAAATTGTAGAAAAAAAGACTATCAAGTTTAGTCAGAAAAACATCTCTCAAACAAGAAAGGCAAACAACCCTGAAAACAAGTACCAAACCACAAATGCCAGAAAGTACTTCACTCTGGCATTTGAGTCCCAGAGGAAGAAAAAAAAAATCTTATTACTTCCTAAAAAAATGTAGATATTGGGATATTGATGGGACAACTTTCATTTATAAAGTTATTATAAGAGACTGTGGTTGTTAATGGATTTTTTTTAACCTGTTCTCTGGACACTGAGCAATCAGAGACTTTACTTACCCCATACCCTTGAGATACTGTCCTCCAAACCCCCTTTACTTGGAGAGTACTTACTTATCCTTAAAGATCAACTCCGGTATAAAGAATATTGGATCCAAATGGCAGATTGATCACATGCATTTATTCTTGGAAACTGAGCACTGATCTGCAGGCTGCCCTTCCACAATCCATGCACACAGGGTTTACCTCACTGGGGAGAGTCCTGTGCAGCCCAAGGAGGGCTGGGAGCCTCTTGGAAACTGTGGCCCCTTTGGCAGGGAGTTTTGGGGGGAAGGAGGAGGTCTATAAAATTTTGGAACATCAAAGCTAGAAAGGGTTTTCTCTGGGCTAGTGCCTCCTTGGTGGTCACTATAAATAATGATAGGCCAAGTACTTTCTAGTACCTCCCTAAACTCTGAAAACATCAACTATTTACCTGCTGACGCCCGCTCAGGTGAACCAAGACATCAATATTCCTGTCTTAGCAAAAGTGGTTTTAGTGCACAGTGGTAACACTGGTTATCTTGTAATGATCAGAAGTCCTGATTGTTAGTTTGACTCTGGGTAACAAAAAATGAAAAAAATCATCAGGGATAAAATAGCAGTAGTGGAACAAAATAAAAAGTACTAATAACTAAATAATGGCAGGCATTTTTATGATCTCATTTCATTGAGGAAGAAGTTGAGACTCAGAGAGCTGAATGAACTTTTTTAAGACAGTAAGTTGTCTAGACCAGTAAGTAGGGTTGAGACTTAAATTCTGAGTGATTAATACAGAAGGTGAGTTCTTGACTATTATTTAAATGTTATCATGAGGAGGAGGGGGCTTCTACATAAACCATAGGAATAAGAGGAGACTTCTTAATGGAAGAAGTTAGAAAAGTAAATAAAAACTGCAATTATGAGTCTAGATTGAACTGAATTCAAGTTTCTAAGAGTCTCTAATGACTTAAAATCCCAATGAGTTGACAGGGAGATCAGTAGTAGCATGTGTTGTAGACAGAGCCCTGGACAGGGAATCAGGAGAGCTGGATCTGGCCCAAGTAGCTAGATCATAGTTGGGAAAGTCGTTTCCCAACTGGACCCCTAGCTGGGCCTCTCTCTCTAGCCATATAGATGGACTTTCTGTAGCCAGTTTCCTGGGGAGCAGATTCTGCCAGGTCTCTCAAAGGCTGTCCCCAGAACTGACACAGCATCACTCTTGCCACATTCCATTCAACAAAGTAAATCACAAGGCCAGCTTAGATTCCAGGGGATGGGAGATTGACTATCTGTTGATGGGGGCATGGGGAGGGCAGCATGTGCATACAGGAATGGAGGAAATGTTGGCAGCCAAGTTTAGAGACCAGCTACTACACATCTTATGAGCAAAGAGTTCCATGGTCAAGTAAGTTTGGGAAATCTGGATTATACACAATTCAGAAAGGTTTCTTAATAGTAAGACTTAGAGTTGTTACATGCTAATTGAAGTGCCGAGAAGGATATAAAATTGGTAGCAAGTGTGAGAGGAAGCAAAGGGAGGCGTATAATTATTGCTTTCTAGCCGAACTTTGCCCTTCCTGATCTTCTTATACAGATCAATATGAAAAAAGTGGATAAAAATATAACCAATAGGAAATATTTATGGTTAAACTGCTTACCGCAGACAATTGAAATCTTTATGAGATGTAGAATGTCTTTAGGAAGTTGTGAAGGATCCCAACTAGCTTTAGTATTTTCTCTGTCGTTCATTGGAAACAGCCACTTTTCTTGCTAATTAAAGCCTCCTTCAGCACAAATTGAGATTCTGGACTTGTTGCTGAGGAAAAGTCTATCTCATTGCTAATTAAAATGATTTCTTCCTGCCTTCAGAATCAGGTCTTTTTAATGAGTTCCAATTAGCTGTGGGAAGATAATGAATTTTGGGATGACTTTTCAATTCCTTGCCTCATATTAAGCAACAAGTGTTGTTTTCTTGACTGTCTGGTCAACTATAAAGCACAAAAAAGACCCACTGGGGTGACTGATGCCCTGGAGAGATATGGAAGCTGCCTGGTGTGGAGGGAGAGAACAGACTGTGGAAACTGCCTGACATGGCTGTGAATTCCTGCTCCTCTACTTACACAAGTTGCCTAAAGTCTCTGATCTCAGTTTGCTCATCTCTAAAATGGAAATAAAAATACCCAAATTACAAGGTTTGGGGAGAAATGAAATATGATGTTGTATGTTTGCCTTTTTGTTCCAACCATTCACTCCACCAACATTTAGTTACTGAGTACCTGATGAGGGGCAGGCAGTGGACTATGCATAGAAAAACTCTTGTAAAGAGACTGACCCAACTCCCCAGCCCAGGACCCCAGTCTTCTGCTTAGATGGCAGACAACATGGAGGGCCAGTGGCTGCATAACAATGGTGAGGAAAACCTGAGGACAGAAGCCCCTGTTAAGGAAGTGGGACAGAGACTGAACAGGAGACTATGGCATCAAGAGTATTTTTAGAATTGCTGAATCACTATATTGTACAATTCTACAGTTATAGAATGGAATTACTATATTGTACATTCAAAACTAGCGTAGCACTGTATGTTGACTAAACTGGAATTAAAAAACTTAATTGAAAAAAAATATTTTTAGAGATGAGCGATACCAGTGAGTCTGCATATTGGTGTGAGCCAGCAAGAGGAGGACAGACTGGTGAGGGAGAGCCAGACTACAGACCATGAAAAGGCAAATGTAGAAAGATCCTAGCGTCTGTTGATGAGCTGCCCTTTGACAGACGAGCAGAGGGTGTAGGACACTTGCCAACGCCCTTTTCTGAGGAAAATTCCTCCAACAGCTCTGACATTCCATTGCCCTTTTCGTCCTTTGTGCTTTTCTCCATGGACTAGAGGCTCCCAGCTCTTCCTTCCCAAATTCATTCCCCACAACGGCCACCAGAGCGAATATTCAAAAATACAAATCTGGTCTTAAAAGGTGAAGTAGCTCCCCGTCGCCCTGGGGATGAAAGCCACACTCACTCACCTCACACGTGAGATGTTCTCTTTCTGGCCTTTCTTGCCAGCTTCTTCAACATTTTATCAAGCTATCTATGTAGCAGCCAAGCCTGGCTCCTGGCATTTTCCTAACAGTGCACTCTCTTTCCCACCTCTATGCTTCTCTTCCTGCTTCCCCACCTTTTCCAGCTCCTTCCTTCCTCTTCTACTAGCATACTCCTGAGGCACAGCTCAAATGCCAGGCTTTCCTGATGCCTCCAATGAGAATTCGTTGTTCTTTCCTCGTTCTCACAGCAGCTGCTGTTCTGCTCCCAGGACAATGCTCCACCCTCCAGGCTGGTGACACAGCTTTGCCCACCTGCCTTTCCCACTGGATTGTAAGCTCTTGAGGTCAGGGGCCATGACCAATTGAATTGTGTAGTCCTGTTCCTCTCCACTCAGATGAAAAAATATTTGTGGAATGAATGGTTGCTTTCTGGACCAGGCCTCCATTTCTTAAGAGGAAAGCTGTGAACACCTGCTGTGTTGCCTGTTTAGCTCTCCTTCTTTTGGGGTCTAGAAATAGCCCTCATTCCTTGAAGGCCTGCCTCTCTTCAATTCCCACCAGCTGGAGTTGGCTCCCCACCCCTACCCCAGGCTCCCACTGCAGCTCCTTCTTCATTAACGTGAGCTGCCTGGCAGACTTCCAGAACACTTCTTGATTAAGTTGGTTAGAGTTTATGGTTAGAGGGGAATGGGAGAGAGTTCATGGCTCACTGTGTCCTCTTGGCAGTAGGAAGGAAAGGGTTCTTTGGGTTTATGTGGTATGTTTTGACCTCTCTGGTTTCCATGATAGTGTCTATTATTTCCATGACAATATTCCTTGTCCGCTACAGGGATGCTTGCCCCGTGGGCATTTGTGTCTGAAGTCAAAGCTGGTGTTGCTTACACTCTGGTCTCTCTAGGCTTTGGCAGAGGCTGCAGTAATTCTTGGCTGCCAATCTCACCTCTAAAACCTCCACTGAGCCTCTGCATATCCTCCCTTGTCTTCTGGCTGGGGTGGGATGGGGTGTAGGGCAGGGCCCATCCTTCTTAACTGAGTCACCTCTCACCACAGATCTCGGTTGAAAAGCTGGCTCTCAGACTCAGTTACCTCTGCTTCCCCTTCTCAGGGCCCAGTGGGAACTCCTGGCTTCCAGTATTTCCCATGGAAAGAGAGGGCAGCCTAGGAGTGATGAGCTTTGTTTGGCCCTTTCTGACCATGCTGTATCTTGAGTTTTACTTTGATGTGGCTGATCTCCAAGTTCTTATGGATATATTGGGGTGCTTGGCCCACAAAGTGACCTCCTCCCAGGATTCTAAATAGGAGGGCCAATTAGTGTCCTAATTGTTCTCTTCAACTTGCCAGAGTTTCTGCCGAGGGAGAGGAGCAGAGCACAGTCTGATTGTCCATTCCTTCATCTTTCTGCTTCCAGCCCACCTTCTATCTTCAGTAGCCTTGGATTATAACGGGTGGGCTTCTCTTTTACTTCTATTTTGCATACTTTCTTTTCTGTCGCTAGTTTTTTTTTAATACATTATTCCTCTGTGAAACAGATTAGACTATTTATTGAAAGAGAGAGTGCATGAGTGGGGGTGGGGTCAGAGAGAGGGAGAGAGAGAATCTTAAGCAGGCTCCTTCCTCAGCGCAGAGCCTGATACAGGGCTCCATCTCACGACTTTGAGATCATGACCTGAGCCGAAATCAAGAGTTAGATACTTAACTGACTGAGCCACCCAGGCACCCCTCTGCCTCTAGTTTTAAGGCCTTCCCTTATTTATACCATGGGAAAAATTCTCTATCAGGATGGTATGTAAAATAAGAACAAAAGAAATGCTGACTTTCAAACCCATTTTGCCTTGTTTTAAAATGTCGGTAGCTGATTACCACCTTATATTCCTTCCTTAAGAATCCAGTTTCCCTTCTGTCAACCCCATTCCCCACCTTCTGCCAAGAAAGGTAAGTAACTTGGCTAAGGAGAGGATCAGGTTATGTGGATAGAAAGCTGCACTAATATTTTCCAAATATTTCCTCTTATATCTTTGACTAAAGAACCCTAATTTATACAAGCAGCATGATACACACTTCACAATTTGCTTCTGGATAATTTCATCTCTCCTTTTTTCCAATGCCTTTCCAACTCAAGGGAGTTGAGCCAGAGGATAAAGAGACACAGATGGGACCATCACCTTGGCAGTGAGTGGGAGCAGGAGACTCAGGTCAGGTTTGGTGAGCAGAAGCTAACCCCTCCTCATGATGCATCAAGTGAATGTAAGTACCTTGGAACCCAGGAGCTCCCCTAAACTGTCAAGGTCATCAAAAACAAGGGAAGTCTGAGAAACTGTCACAGCCAAGAGGACTGAAGAGACATGATGACTAAGTGTAATATGGTATCCTAAATGGAATCCAGGAGGAGAAACAGGTAAACACTAAGGAAATCTGAATGAAGTATGGTCTTCGGTTAATAACCTATTATAAACATTGCTTCAATTAATCAGGACTAGTTAACAATAGAAGAAACTGGTTGGTGGATATATGGGAATCCTCTTTTTTTTGGTACTTTTCCTATAAATCTGTTCTTTTATTGTTTTAAAGATTTATTTATTTGAGAGAGAGAGAGAGGAGGGGCAGAGGGAAAGAATCTCAAGCAAACTTGCCCCACAGAACACGGAGCCTGATGCAGGGCTTGATCCCATGACACTGAGATCATGACCTGAGCCGAAATCAAGCATCAGATGCCCAACCGACTGAGCCACCACAGGGGCGCCCCTAAAACTATTTTAAAATAGCTTATTGGGACACCTGGGTGGCTCAGTCATTAATCGTCTGCCTTTGGCTCAGATCATGATCCCAGGGTCCTGGGATTGAGTCCTGCATCAGGCTTCTTGCTCAGGCATCAGGCTTCTTGCTTAGCGGGGAGCCTGCTTCTCCCTCTGCCTGCCACTCCCCCTGCTTGTGCTCTCTCTCTCTGACAAATAAATAATTAAAATCTTTTTTAAAAATTAAAAAAATAAATAAAATATTTCATTTAAAAGTGACTAGCATTGCAACATGTGGCATGATGGGAAAAACATTCCTGATAAACAGGCATCATTTTTTGTCTCTCATGTCATAACTGGGTATATTCCTTTAATTCTTCAAGCCTGTTTACTTATTGTATGGGGGCGATAATGCCTTTGTCACAAAGCTGTGGCAATGATGAAATGAAATAGTGCATCTGAGGTTCTGTGCCCAGCACAGGGAGAGCTCTTGATAGCTTCTTTCCCTTCTCTTCCTCTCTCCACCCCTCTCCCTTCTCCCTCTTCCTCCTCCTCACAGCATAAGGCCAGATACAGTGCTCTGTAGCTTTGCTTGAGGAATAGTTTAAAAAAAAAAGTTCATCTACTCTTTAAAAAATTCATTCATTCATTCATTCATTTGAGAGAGAGGGCGCCCGTGTGTGAGAGAGTGGGGCGGGGGGAGAAGGAGAGGGAGAAGCAGGCTCCCTGCCTGAGCAGGGGGCTGGCACCAGGCTGATTCCAGAACCCTGGGATCCCAAAGGCAGCCTCGATTGAGCCACCCAGGTGCTCCTAGTTTGTCCACTCTTAGACACCTTTTCTTGCTTTTTGTCCCTCAGTTCTGATCATGTCCTTTGATAAGCTAATTCCTGCATTTATCTTTGCTGAGAGGTTCTTTCCCAATAACATCTTTGCGTTTTTGACAAAGTGACTCATTCCTGACGTGGGGCAGGGGGACAGTTTATCCAGTTAGGAGACAGATGGCTATCTGCTTGTCCATCCCGCTGGCCTTCTGGCCCTTTGCTGGTAATCACTGCTCCAAATCAGATCCTTAATTGACATTCACAGAGCCTGTCTGGAGTAGCCAGAATGGACATTGAACAAGAGAAGCTGAAGCCTGATCTTGAGACCCAGCTCTGCTGCCAGCATGTGAACTTGGGGGACACTCCCCCTTTCCCTAAATCCTAATTTATTCATCTCTAGAATGGGGAGGCAAGTGGACTTGTCTCTTTCACAGTGCGTGAGGATCAGTGAATAAACATAATAATGACAGCTAATACTTGCTGGAAATCACCTGGCAGGGCTCAGGGATTGATGAACTTTTTAAATAGCTTTCTCCTCACAGCAGGTGCTATTATCAGGTTTCAATGAGAACATTTGCCCTTGGATACGTTAAGGGCCTTGTCAAAGGTCACATGGCTAGTAAAGAGGAGGGTCAGAATTTGAACCCAGGTTTGCTGGTCTCAAGTCCATGTTCTTCCCCGTGATGTTGGATTGCCACTTTGTGGTCCTTAGAGGCGCGTGCCAAGGATTGCCTCGTCAGGTGGTGCAGTGGAGATAATCAGTCTGGATTTAAACATAGATCAAGTATTTTGTATAGAGGACTTTTGCAGTCCCTCCCTCCACACTGGAGTACTAACAGACTGGCTGGGTTCCTATGTTTCAGGACCACACCAAGCTATTTGCTTATTCCAAGAGATATCTCTATTCTCCTTTTCTGCTATTTGCTTTTTTGTTTTTACCATGGTAGTTAGTAACTCACTTTCTTGATTTTAATGAATTTTTTTCCCCAACGCTCCTTTCTTCACGGTTGATTCAGTTTTGTAGACTAGTGTGTCTTATACTTTAACCTGCATGGAATCACTGGGGAATCTTGTCAAAATGCAAATTCGGATTCTGTAGATCTAGGATAGTGCCTAAAACTCTATTTCCAACAAGCTTCTCACCTGGCTCACAGACAACCTCCATGGACATTTCCCTCTCTAGACCAATGTTGGGGTGGACTGACCCTTGTGGTTGTTATGAGTGCAAGATACCTTCAACTGTAACCATCAGGAAACTTTGAAAGGACAAGGTTTACTACTCACCTATCAGGGAGGGTGCAGCACGCCCTGGGAGGTGGAGACACTCAGGAAGACTGTGAAGAGGGAGGGAGAGAGAAAGGGTGGGTGACCAGAGTTTTGCAGGCTTACTCTTTACTGATACATTTAAAATGTAGGAGCAAAAGTTAAAGCTCCAGAAGGGAAACACAATCGGTCAAAAAGTCAGTTATCTAATACTAGGAGCGGTCTCTCAAACAAAGGAATTTGGGGGCGGGGCCTGGCCCCTTACCTAGTCGCTGTAGCTGGTAATGTGTTTATTGGAGACAGCTGTCTGGGAAGTGGCTGCCTTGGCAATCTAAAACCTTAAAGTCAGACACTTGCATTGCAATTTAAAAAAAAACGTGTGGGGCTTACAGTGTAGGATGAAATATGGGGGTTAACAGATTCAGCAATGCCAGAGAAGAGACTCAATTTTGCCATACAGATTTTTCCCAGGGTGTGAGAGCAGGTGTGTGTCTGACTCCTAGATGTCAAGGTTACTCTTCACGCACTCACTGGTCTGTTTTAAAGCTTTTCTGTTTTAATTAGCATTTTTTTAAATGCCTCAGCTACTAGGTTTATATTCCTTTAGACGACAGGCTGTGCCCTGTACATTTATGTTTTTATTCCAGCATCTAAATAGAGCCTGGCTCCAAGCAGGTATTTATTGTTTGCTGACCAAACATATAAGGAATGACAACTAGATAAATAAATACAAAATACCAGCTTCTTTGCAAATGTTTTCCTTGTAGGGCATTTAAAATTAAGCAACTGCTGACCTTTCTTTGCATGAAATGTTGACTTTTCATGTATTCACTCCAATTTTTAATGTATTTATTGACCCAAGTTTAAAACAGGACATACATTCTTAGAACTTTATACTCTGAAGAATTTTAAATAGTCAAAATTAAACCACCAGTTGTTAAGAAAAAGGACTATGGACATGAAGCCAGATTTAGTGGCTGTAGTTAATTAGGTTGAATAACATGAAGGACCATGAGGAGAGATTGCCTTCATGGGGGTGGGGGGAGCAGGCCAGTTATTCATGACAGAACTGCCAGATAAAGAAACATAGGGGCACACAGATTCCTACAGAAAGGTTACTATCAGTGAAACAGGTGTGACCCACGAAAAAACCAAACAATTCATTTGGAATCCAACTTTTTAACTTGCTGGTGTTATATTTTTGTTGAGTGGAAATCAACTGTTCTTTCTGAGGGACCCTAACTTTGTTACAAAGAAAATATTAATTGTAATTTGTTATCTAGAGCTATAAGAAATTCGACAAGTTTAATGTACCCCTGAAAATAAGGTACTTTTCTTCCCTTCTCCTTACAGATGGAAGTAGAGTCAATTGCTTTTTGCTAAAATGAAGCCTATTTTATGTGTTTCTCTCATTGGACATCAGCTTTCTGCTGTGCTGTGTTCACCCAGGTCCTCCGTTGGAAGCCTGGAAGAGCGGATGTTACCTGAGTCCATTGTCCAGACAAGATGGGGAAGCAGAACCAAGAAGACAGGCCATAGACAGGAGGGTGGGAGAGAACTTGTGTCTCTCTCAGGCCTTGCTTTTTTGGCTTTGAGTAGTTGAGACCAGTGCTGTTCTACTGATGTGTCAGTATTAGTTGTGAAGCATGTTGCAAATCAGTTATCCTTTAAGTTTTTTTTTCTTACCTGAAAGAATACCTCACAATTTTAATGCCATTTGTGGGAATTATTTTAGGCAAAAAAGAAATTATTTTGGTATAGAAAAAGAAGACTAAGCATCATACCGTGTATAAGCCATGGGTAATTAGGGCATGCTAATTTTACATAGAATCTTAAAATACTCAAATACAAGACCAACACATTAAACTTAAGATTTACATTTTCCTTCTGAAGGTTGTGGGCCAGGCTTTGGAAACTGAAAAGGTCTATGCTCACTTTTGCGAAGAGCTGTTAACTCTTTGGTTGCTTTACTCTAATTTAGAGCATTGGCTTAGATATCGGTCTTTAGTAGGTCCCAGGTGCCTGTTTCAAATTTTGCTGGCTGTCTCAGTGGCCTGAAGAGGGTCATGTGATTCTGAAACTAGGACTTGTGAGGAGAAGCTAGGAGACGGCCTAGAGAAGGAATTAATATTTTGCAGTTCTCAGCAGTGGCACGCTGTCTTCAGAGAGCTGGCTGAATGCAGGTCAAGGTGCTGTTTCTCAAGCTGTGACTACGAGCTACAGTGAGAAATACATTTTACACCTGCCACAAACAACATGAAACTATATTTTTTTGCAGTATTCCACACATGCATTTGGAGAGAGCTGTTACGTCTCCACCGGAATCATCTTTTTTTTTTTTTGTATTAAATGCTATTTTAATTTTTTTAAGATTGAAATATAGTTGACATATAAGATAATATTAGTTTCAGGTGTGCAACATAATGATTCGACAATTATACACATTATGAAATGCTCACCATAAGTGTAGTCACCGTCTGTCACTATACAACTTATTATAATATTATTGACCTTCTTCCCTTTGCTGTACTTTTCATCCCTGTGGCTTCTTCGTTTTATTCCTGGAAGTTTGTACTTCTTAAACCTCTTCATCTGTTTTTCTTCTCCCCTCGTCTCCCTCCCCTTGGGCAATCACCAGTTTGTTCTCTGTGTTTATGAGTCTGTGAATATGAAACAGTATTTATCCTTGCTACACGGGAGGCACTCTAATTTCTATTTCATTAAAAAAAAATGCTGGTTTATGACCTACTGGTGGGTGGTCAGCAGCGGTTTGAAAAACACTTAGAGCCTGGCTACTCCAGCGTAGTATCACCTGGGAGCTTGCTAGAAATGTAGGCTCTTGGCTCCTGCCCACACCTACTACATCTGCATCTCACGTGCTTTTATAATTGAAGAGTAATCCAAGTATTCTAGCTTCGTTCCAGCCATGCTGAGGGGAATTGGGGGTGAGGTATGGACCCAACTCGGACTGTCACATTAGAAGGGGGAGGGGAGCAGCTTCATGATAGCAGTCGTGCCTTCTGAGATGTCCCTAAAGGAAAGGTGGGTCACAGAGAGCAACTAGTGGGGTTATGAGACCTGGCAGTTCAGACCCATAGACGACGTCGTGCCCTGACCACTTCAGAGACCTTGGCTCTGGTTGTGCTGGGAAAGCGGGGGGAGCCCCCCTGCTGATGTTCCTTAGCTTTGTTCCCCACCGAGGCTTTTGCATTCTGTCACCAGATGCTTTAGTCTCAGAATAACTACAAAGACCATAGACTCATAGCAAGACCCTCTAAGGTTCAGGGATGCACAGTCTGCTTCTAGTTTTTGAGACTTCTAGACCTCATGTTTTTAAAATAGTTACACTGAAGTTAAAGAGGGAAACAAAAAGTCAAAACCTACTTTAGCTTCCCCCACCCTGAGTAAACACACCCATTATTGGAGTGGATCTGGCTTTTGGGTAGTGCTACCACTCGTACAAAGCCTGGTGAGACTGTGTAAAGGTTAACAATTGAATAATTGTTGAAAGTTGAGGTGTGCAATGGGGTTGCAGCCTCAGTCAATGCCTTTCTTTCTTTTCTTTCTTTCTTAAAAATTTTTGAAGACTATTTATTTGATAGAGAGAGTGGGAGAGCACAAGCAAAGGGAGTGGTAAAGGGAGAAGGAGAAACAGGCTCCCTGCTCAACGGGGAGCCTGATGCCGGGCTTGATCCCAGGCCTCTAGGATCATGACCAGAGCCGAAGGCAGACCTTTAACCCACCGAGCCACGCAGGTGCCCCCAGTCAATGCCCTCTTAGGCTGTCTCTGCTCACTGCTGCTGAGCCCCAGGGTCAGTGCCAGGACACCTGTTGGAGACTCCTGTAGGCCCCCAGTGATTGCCATGATGTTATGACCAAGTCTGGTTTCTCAGATGACTGATCTGATTATATAATAGTTTATGGTGAAGCAAAACATACGCCATAGAGATTGCTTTAATGGCAAACTTTGCTCTTTCCACGGGAGGACTTTGTTTTGGTCCTCCAGCTGTCAGACCTACGCTGTCTAAATGTCAATATGACAAGGCATATGTTTCACCTGGTGGGAAGAATTTAGAATATTATCTGGCATATTCAGGTTCCTAAGCCTGATGTTTTTGGCATGTTCAGGTCTCTGGAGCTGGTACATTTTGTGGGCCAGGGTACATGAATAATGACATCTCCTCACCAATTTGTGCCTTTCTTTGCATTATAAATATTAGATAAGAAAAAAAAATATTTTTCTCTATTCTTAGTATCTTCTGGAATCTCACAATTTTGAAACTGGGGAATAGATATTTTTTCCCCACATAAATGTGAAGGTCTTTAAAAAACCTATCTTTTAATGCATTGTTCACTCTTGGCCAAATCCTGATGAAAAGCAGGCAAGATAGTAACCAAATAGTTAAAAATATGTGAAAGCACTACTCTGGGCTCCTCTCAGCACTGCCTGGGCTTCTCAGAGGAAACCTCCTCTAACTACACTTTAGCTCTGAAATCAGATACATTTGATAAAAATAGAAATGGATGATTCTATTCTTTATGAAGCAAGACAAATTATGCTTTGGGAGAAAATAATTTGCTATAAAGTATAAAATGTTTTAATATTTATATCTCGTAACAAAACCATGACATGTTTATAAACACTCTAGCAGGCATTTTTACAACGGGGCCACCGCTGACATCTAGAAACGCAATAAATATGCACAGACACACTGAGTATGAAATATACATCTCGATTTTATAATTGTGTGTGCTTTATTTTTTACACAAATGGAATGGAAGTGTCGAATATTTACACTTAACAGGAGTGTAAGCTGCGCAGTGTCTCTGTAAACTCCAGCCCAGGCAAGGAGAATTTCCCCCCTCCCTCCCACCCTGCACTACAGCTCGATGGAGAAACATCCTGTCAGAGAGAAGCACAAAACTGTCATATTGAAAGGATCTAACAGGTACAGCCTGGTGCACTCAGAATTTAAGACACACTTAGGAAATACAAATTCAGAAAGGAGAGAAGAAAAGTTTGCCATCCCATTGGGAGTCAGCCTTGCCATTTGGTTGTCTGTCCTCATGAGTTGCTAGGGAGATTCTGTATTCCACCTTGTAGGTGATCTTTGTCTAAATCATCCACCCATCTTAGCTTGTCCTCAGCTGCTACAAGAAACTGCACAGCTGTACAAGAAATGATTTCCAGAGCACAGTCTTCAGTGAGGAAGGATATTTACAGACTGGAGTGTGTGTGTGGGTTTCCATCCACATTCATTCATACCCAATGTAGTATGTGTATACATGATATACATACCACACAGACCATACATACACAGAACTAAAATGCATATTCCACAGCATTCTGGAGGGAGATCTCTGGCCAATCAGTTGCCAGCATGTCACTCCACATGCTTTCAGAGAAATGTCCCCTCTTTCCCCTGGGAGTGACAGATTATCATGATCAGCTTAGGAACTAGCCTGAGTCCTTGACTTTAATACTTTTGTAGGAATTTAGGCAGGACCAAGACAGGAAAAAAAGAGATGTTATTTCACCAGCGAGTCCATTCAATCTCACCAGAGCAATCACCAGCTGAAAAGCAGAGGGGGCTTCACATGAAAATGGAGGGGGGGGAACTTATGAGTGGGAAAAAATGTCTCTCTCCAAAACAAGGTGATGGCATGGCTTCAATGAGAAGAAAGAGGTTTGCTGTCAGAATGATTTTGGGGCCAGAGTCTGCCTTTATAGAGAGGGAGTGTCCTCAGAGCCACAGGATGGTGCTGGGAGTGGGCTCACTTCGGACCAGCCTTCAGGCAGAGAGGCACCCAGGTGCCGCGGGGCCCAGAGCGCATGCATCGTCGCTGCCAGGGCAGCGGTGCAGGCTGGCTCGGTGAGGCGTGCTGGAGTGGGCTCCAGGCCAGGGCCTCACGCTCAGCTTTGCTTTCTGGGCTAAGTGAAACGGTGACCCACAGAAATTGTGTCATCGGTCCAGTGTATGGACTTGCTGTCCGAATCAGCCATGAGCCCTTATAGGATAGAAAAATTACGGAATGGGGTATGGAGAGGAGATGCTCAGAGGTGTGAGGGGGAGAGAAAGGACAGGAAAGGAGGGGAAAGGGGAATGAGAAGATAGGAGAGTGAAGGGGAGGGAGTAATGAGAGACTGCAGAAGGAAGGCAATGCTCGGGGAAGACAGGCCAGTAGGAGAAAAGGAGAGGTGCACAAAGAGAGAGATGGAATGAGATAGAAATGGAAGGGGGAGAGTAGAGGAAAAGAAGGAGGGAAAACCAGAGGTAAGAGCCACAGGAGGGGAAAGCTTTTCCCTGGCTCAGAGTCTGGAAGGGCTGGCAGTAGGATCTAAGACAGCTCACAGGCACCTGAGTGCGGCTTCTTAAAGATGGGCTCACTGAGCAGATGGAGCCAAGCCAAGAACTTGGGGCTTGGGGGTGGGGGTGGGGAGAGGCTGGCAAAGAAATGGCCAACAGATCCTGTGGGAGGAGAGCAAAAAACAAATGCCCCTGCAATTAGCAGACAAATGCGATTTTGATTTTGGTAAAGCTGAGACCCCCGTGGTGCTACACATTGTACCAGAGCATGAAAAATAGCACCAGTGACACGATCTGGCACTTTTCCGAAAGGGCCCAGCATGTGAAGGTGACATTGCGCCCCCAGCAAGCCTTCAGATTGGAGAGAGCTCCGGACAAAGTTTGCAGTGTTAGCACCAGTCTGGCCCCAGGCTCCAAGTGCATTTGCACCAGATGTAATCTGGGTAACTTTCCTGCCATATCCATACAATCATCAGATTTGCTGCAAAAATACACCAGTTCATTGGAGCCATAGAGACCTCAACATTGGGAAGCGCAAGACAACACAACAAATGGAGGTGTAAATTCTATAGGAAAAGACCCTCTCACCAATTAGCTTGGTGATTCTTCAAGCAAATATATATGTATATATATATTTATATAAATCTACATAAAAAAATCAGTGCAAATGCCAATTCTAATCTGGAAGCATCTACACTAGGAAAATAAATAATTATATTACTACAAAACCAAGGGTTGGTGGTTCAATTTGATTGTACTCAGCCACAGCAATACTTAATATTAAATGGAAAGCACATCACACGACCCGCGGAAACATCTACTCATTAATGACAGTCCTTTAAATAAATGGTTGCATGCTCAGTTGAGAAACCAAAGAAGTTATTATGGTGGCCTAAAAATAGAGCTGGGATCAGGAATGGCATTCTGGTGGCAGGAAACTTCTGGCAGCAATATTGATGAAAGTAGGCCCTGACCTGAAACTGACGAATTGCAGCCACGGACATATCTTTAAACGTTTTGAGTACTCTAAGGAAGTCCCCCAAATTTAACTTTCATCAGAGGGAAAATGCATTGCTAGCCCTTCCATTGGCAAAGGCAGCCTCAAGACTATAGGTAGATGCATAATTTTGCATTTCTGTGTTTGTTTTGGTGACTGCAGCGAGGCAGACAGTGGTAGTTAGTGTAAGATGAACAACACTTGGTTTTGGAAAGAGACCCTCATTCTGAGCTCTGATGATGTTCTTACTGTGAAGAAGCCCCATCACTGCTGATGGCTCTATCTCTCGCTCTCCCATCCCAGCCTGCATGCTGGTTTGCTGCACAGTGTGGCAGAATCCCTGCCAGGTCTGGATGTACCCCAGAAATAAGGCGATGGGGCTTAGTCTGGGCATGCATAGAACCCAGAGTTGAGTGGTTATTGAGATCACCAAAAAGTCTCTCTCTAAACACCGTGGGCACAAGCAACGCTGATGTCATCATCAGCTCTAAAGTGGGATATAGGCTTCGGGAGGTTTTTTTTTAAATCATCATTATTATAATTGCTAAAAAATAAACTTGGTCCAGGTGCAGCCCCCAAGAAAGGCAGTTCAATTGGTTGAGCTCAAAGTTGTTAATTGTCTTTCCTTGTGGTTCTCTTTGCCCTGTACATGGAAACAAAAGTCTGCACCTCTCACCCCCCAAATATATACTTCTCTCTTCCTCAAAGAAATAGTGCTTCTTGGGACAAATCTCTCCATGGCTCAATACCATCTCTGGCTGTTATAAAACCCTCAGTTACTTGTGAAGCAGACAAAAAAAAAAATGCAAAATCCTAATTACTCATGGTTGGCCAAAATACTAAATGATCCTTTGAGAACTGCATGTAAGTAACTAGGAACAAAGTTATTCAACTATTTGCATGGCAGGTCCAGGTTGTTTAATAAGGTAAAAGCAAAAACTTCCCTTTAGATCATTTGCATGAGTCTGACTCTGAAAGCCATCAGCTTAAAATTGCATTAACCAAATGTCTTCCAAAAATACCCACGAGGGCAACTCATTAAGGGATGTGCTCCATGAGAGTGTGTCACTAATATGGAAGGGAGATCATGGGAGGTAAGTGAGGGAGAAGTCTTTATCAGACTTTGGAAGGAACTCAGATGCTCTTAATGGATCATTGGCAACAAAAGGGAGAGTGCAACTTTCAGTTCTTGAATTTGATCATCTGCTGATAGTGCATACATTTAGTCTTTCAATTAGTCTTTACAAAATATTTCACAAAACTTTTTTAACCTATAGAAATTCGTTTCTATACATTTAATATATTTTTATTGTATAAATTATTCTCATCTTTAGTTCCTTCTTTCAGTTTATAAATGGCAAAATAGACAATAAACAATCATAAAGCTAACCTCAGGTGGAATCCCTTCCTCTCAGTGAGGTCAGTCCTCCATACACTTGTGAATTTTATGAAATGCTCGTCTTTGTAGATGCCAGTCAAAGAAACTACACACTTATCCTTCCCTGATATTATGCCGTCTCCAAAAGGACTCTTTTCCTTTTTCCTTCTTTCTTTTGCTCATTAAGAAATCAAAGAGTGTGCATAGTTATAAAATTCGAAGTGTACCAATTACAGATGTGGGTAATGGGAAGGTTGGTGAAGTTCAAGTGCTGGCAACTTTTCTTTAAAGCAAAAGACACAGAGAGCTCAGCAGCTAAATCAGCTCTGGACATCTGCTGGGGTGAGGAGGCTGCCCATCTTTTGGGCAGAAAGCCTGTCAGAGGTTCATCCCTACACCTGGCACTTTGAGCAAACCGAAGCCTTCCTGCATACTGCAATGTCTTTTCTGTCCCACCCTGTGGCCCCTCTGTTTCCTTCATGGCTTCACACAGTTTGTGTTGTACATTCATAAGAATTCACATTGACTGCAAAAACATAAATGCAACAAAAACATAAAAGCCTCCAAGTAGTATATTATATATATTTTGTTCTTCTAAATGCTCTTCTGTCATTGTCGGAGGTGCAGTAGCTAATTTATAACTTTTCCTTTGAGGGAATCCAGATGAAAGGCCCAGACTGCTCTTCAATAACAAGCTTGCATTGATTATATATATCTTCTAAGGTGTCTCCTTGGACAATAGCTAGAACAAGAGCAAACACGCCAGAGTTAGGAATCATTCCCTGCTTGGTGAAGAACAGTCATCAATCACACAGCAGAAGCTCAAACCAGTGACGGACGAACTCATCTGGAAGCTTCATATTACTTTTCATTAGTAAGAAAGAAAAAGTGGGAAATTTACTTAAGCAAGGTCACATCAGTGATTAAGAGGAAAAAAAAATGCTTCCAATGCCTGTCCTGGATCGGACACCCCAGTCCTGGAAATGCATCCCAGTCTTTCTACCTTCTATATGTCTGTCTGTGGTTCTGGACAATGAATCATTTATATATTTAAATTTTATGGGTGCCTACTCTGGGCCAGGCACCGGGCTAGGCATTGATCAATTTTCAGATCAAGATCTCCCTGCTTAGCAAAGAACGCTGGCCTTTTATTCTATATACTGTATTTACCTTGGCATGTGCAGAAATTTAGACATTTCCGACATAGAGGAAATAATAAGGTTGTGGAGGCAACTTGAGTTAACCACTCCAACCCCCAAACCCTTAGTAGGAAACCCCACTCATTCTCCAAGTAATCTGCTAAATTGATATTTTGCCACAACAGGACTGCTCTCATTGAGAATGCCTTATGGCAGCTACTTCTAAGAAACATAAATAAGAGGAAATATAAACAAACAGCTACCCTGTGAATTACCCAGAACACCAAGTCACCTGAAGCAAATTTAAGTATACTTCATAATCTCCTCTGAACTAAAGTTAGCTTACAGAGAGATCTCCAAAACAGGTCAGTATCATCTACAGGACATGAGGGATTAACAATGAATTGCTACTAAAACATAGTTTAGATCTTTGAAAACAACCCTGAGAATGTACTGATTACTGTATTTTATTTCTGAGTGTGAACCACCAGTCAAAATGTGCATAACTGTGATTTGATGTTTATACCTGGATGTTCTTTTAGGATAAAACATGACTCATACATTTATTATGGATCACAATTTTACTTAAGATTACCCGGCTCAACATACCTGCAAACTGCTAAGCCACTGGCATTTTCGTATTCTGAGTAAGACAAATGGTAAAGCATCTAACTTCTCATAAGGAAATTCAGGAGGAAATTTCTTGCTGTTAAACCACCGGTGTAAGGCAATGTCCACCCAGTTTGATTACTCTTTGCATTTGATCAGTGTATCATGAACGTGGGTAAGAATAGAGAACCCGGTATACCTGGGGCAAGAAAATCTTCCTCTATTCCCCATACTTCATGTTTCCAAGGAAATATTTAAAAAGAAAAGCAAAGTTTTGCCCTGGGACTTCAGATGGAATCAATGGAAACACAGGGAAGTGTTTCAGCATCTTGTTCAATCGCTGCTAAGGGGCGCAGACCTGCCCGTCACTGAAGCAGAGAATGGAGCCCTGAGACTGCTTCTCACGAGGCAACGCTCTGGCTGTTCCCTAATTGAACCCTAATGGTTTCTTTTTGAAGTTTTCTGATGATATCACGGAGGTAGTTTAATGCCTAAAATCTTCTTTCTTCTTTTATTTTTTTTTTAAGAGAGGGAGAGAGGGAGGTGGGGCAGAGAGATTTCCAAGCAGGCTCCATGCCCAGCGCAGAGCCTGATCCTGGGACCCTGATATTTGACCTGAGCCCAAATCAAGAGTTGGACACTTAACCGACTGAGCCACACGGGCGCCCTACCTGAAATCTTAATAGCAGCAGTAGCTCAGTGCCAACTGTGGCTCATGCTTTTGCACAGGGCCAGTGGGAACCTAGAGCTGGCTGTGGCTGAATCCAGAGAAGACAGAACCCAGAGTTCTCAATCAGATAGGAAAAGCAGAGGGAAGTTAGGGTTTCTCAGTGGGAAGGTTTTAGGGCCCAGCTATACCAGGCCCAGAGCCTTCCCTAATGCTAAATGTCAGACAGTTGATCCTTTCTCCGCAGTACAAGGGTAAATGAACTTACCTGTAAAATATTCTCCAAATTCTTGTTCTAGCTTAATTGCACGATCATAGGTTTTCTTGGCTTGTTCCTCTGTTAGACGCTTATTCATCTCCCTGGGAAAATGAGGGTTTGATATTAGAACACACAGGGAATGTGCCAAATCCTGGAAAATTAAAATGTGTGGCGAAAACGAATCCTGCAGGAAGCACGGTGTAATCTTACTAGTGGCTTCCTAGTCCTTATTTGGGACTCTTCTTTGCTGGAATAGTTTCAGCAACAAGGACCCCCTTCCAGAGGGCAGTCTCTTGGTTCCACACTGGATTGATGCAGAACGGGTCTCATTATGACTTCCAGTCACTGGTCCCTGTTCCGTCTTCTGCAGTCACACAGAGGAAGACTAAACCTCTTTCCTCCATGACAGGCACTGGGGTCTTCAAATCAAGTGCTCATATGTCCCTTGAGGCTACTATGCATTCAGAATAAACTGTCCTACTTCCTTCATCTTTTCTTTCATTGGACATGATTCCCAAATCCTAACCTTCCTGGTTACCCTTCCTTGGACTTTGTCTTAGACTATCCTGACCTCTCTTAAACGTGGCACGTAGATTCGAATGAAATCTTCTAGGGGTGGTTAGAGGTGGGGAGAAGAGATAGAGAGAAGGGAGGGGACATCATCACATTTTGTACCTCATCACATCTGAGAGAACTAGACTTGACTGTTGGTAGGTCCTGCTCTCCTAGAAACCTTTGAGTTCTCCACTCCCCATCCTCCCCATGGGCTGCTGTTCATCTTTAGTGTGTAGTAGGAAATATGTGGAGTGGAGAAACAGAAAGTGCTTCCCGAGAATTATGGAAAATGTGACAGGCTCCTTAGGCATGTGCATCTTTCAGGCTGAAGGGGCATTCTGCGGCTCTCCCTGCTCAACTTCTGCATAGAGTGAGGCATGTCTGCAGCAACAAGAGCCCTGAACTTCATCTGTTTTTTTTTTTTAATTTACTTGTTCATCTGAGAGCGAGAAATCGCACGAGCAGGAGGAGGGGCGGCAGACTCCCCACTGAGTGCAGAGCGATCCCAGGACCCTGAGATCATGACCTAAGTGGAAACCAAGAGTTGGATGCTTAACCAATGGAGCCACCCAGGCACCCTGAACTTCATCTGCTTTTATAATCAAATGGTATTAGAAGGATTGGCTGAGGGAGGAGGGAATAAATTCAGAGAGAGAATGTAACAATCGAACATGCTGGGACCAAAATATTTTCAAACAGATTATAAGCAATTAACCTCCATAGCAAATAAGGATAGAGGATCTTGGTAAGAGTCTCCAATGTTGACTTGGTTTTGTTGTTCTTATAGGAGAATGGGCTATAAAGGAATTATGCCTCTGTCCCTTTCCTTCTGTTAGTCTGTCAACTCTTGGTGTATATAAGTGCTGCTTAATCATTGTAAGATTATTTAAATCCAACCTCAAGCACAAACTGAGTGGGAAGGAAATGGAAAATAATCCAATCTACTGATTCCTAACCAGGGGCAGTTTCATCTTCCCATGTCCTCTAGGTGGTAAAATTTTTTGCCTACCAAACAAACTGTACTTCTTAAATAAAAATTATATTGTCTTCTCATTTTTGCTTAATCAAAGACATTTTATTAATCAAAGACTGACAATCCTTGCCTCTAATGATCATATGAATAGCAGTGTGGCTGCACTGGGCTGATAAAAGTCTAGCCAAGGGCAGAGGAATTTTGGTTGGCCCACTGGGATCCATCACAGGGGCACGCAGAATATTGAAAGCATTGCTGCTTTTGACTGCCCCTGAGGAAGCCAGAGACTGGGGTCTGGGACATGTGGCCTTATAGCATGTCACTGCAGCCTGAAGTAGTAAAGGGACTTGAGAAGGTAAAAGAGTAAATCTGATATCAGAACTCAAAGTTTGGGGTTCTTTTAAAACCAACTATTAGTCAAACAGAATTTCCATTACACCAAAACTTTCCCAAGGGGCTTTTTTTGGAAAAAAATTAAAAAACTGAAGTCAGGCATTAATATGATTCTTGACATGATCTGATGGCTGCAACAGAAAAAAAAAAAAAAAGGAATCTCCTGAACTCTTGATGTTGAGATAAACTCATCTTGTCCTGAGGGATAGTCTCCACGATTCTCCCCATAAATAGCACTAGTCCTAGAAGCTGTGAGTGGATGTCACCCTTGGATCCAGAAGATGCTGGGCTAAACCCAGGGATATCCTTCAAAGAAAGACAGGGTTTTGTTCCAGATGTCAAGAAATCATGTGGCTCTGGATCTTCTTTGACTTCCCCGGCTCAGGCTAGCCTGTGTTCTCTCAATTCCCTTTGCTCTTACTGTAGCCATCAGTGAATTTTCATTTTTATGCTCTAACATCTCATCTTTTATGTCCTTTGTCTCCTTGCCTAATCTGTGAGTTCACTGAAGGTGGAGACCGGGGTTTGTTCATCAGCATGTGTCATGGAGCCTGGCTCAAGAATTACTGTTCAATGACTGACTGAATGAATGAATGGAGGACTAGACAATTCGACAAGATTATGATACAATTGAAGACAGAAGAAAACATGGGCCACCGTGGGAGCAAGAAGGTAAAAGCAGATTGGGGTTGGCAAGGTCAAGAGACAGGGGAAACCTTCCCACTGCCATGGGGTGGGGGTGAGGAACAGAGGTCACGCGGTGGCACACTGTGAAAAGAATATCCCTTTTATCCACAGCCTTGATTTTATGCTCCTCTGAAGAGTCAGCTATGTATGTGCTAATAAGCTCTGTGGTTTGATGTGGATGATGCACTTGAGAAATAATGTGTGTGATGATGTATCAATGCCTAAATGTGACAGCTGCCATGCTTTTGTTCCAGTTGACCTAGCATTCACTCCTCCCCCGGGGAATGGGCAATTCATGCCAGCTTTGCTCCTGAAGTAAAACCCTTGGAAAAGAGGGAACTGGAAAGTAAACACCCAGCATTTAATAATAAGATCCCATTAGTTTGAATGTCACCATTATTGCACTCGAGACTCATGAATATGGCTGCAGCAAATTATGTCAGATTCACGGTACTCATTGTGGAATCCAGCCATCGGTAGGTTTAATTTTCCTTGGTGACAAGTGGCTGTGACAGCGCCCTGAGGCAAAACTAAATAAGTCATCTCATAGTTGTGGAAGGAAGGAGACCTTCTCCTACTGAGCACCAGATGGGAATGTCTCCCAATATCACACTGAAGCAAATGTACAACTGCTGTGTCTCCCTCAGGCCTCACTTCCCTGGGAAGCCATTTATCCCCCTGAGTATTTATGATGTGAAAACTTATTCTTCTGTTTCTGAAACAGGCCTTTAAGATGCTGTTCCCAGGAGGTGAGGGCCATTTTTCTATTCTTCTTCTTCATCTTAGCATTGCTAATAATATTTATGAGGCTCTTTACAGATTATAAATCACTTTTACGTAATGAAATTTGTGGTTGCTTAATTTACTCTGTGCACTACCCAACATCGTATCATAGATGAGGAGAGATTTCAAGCATGCTCTCAGGGATAATACTATCAAGAACCAGTATTTTATCATCAACACATAATTTTTTCCATGTGCCAACTCTCGGCAAAGCTGCTTGACATTATAATTTAACACCTAAATTCTCAGGGCAGAAGGTACTGTCAGTGACCTCTTGATTTTATTTTTTCATCCTGGTAAGAACCTTTGTCCATCTTTTATTTATGGGAACATGTTCTGCTTTTAAGACACCTCTCTGGCAATTTCCCCAGAGACTGACTATGTATTTAACTTAATTCTCTTAGGCTGCAATTCAAGCTGTTGCAGCTTGCTCTGTTTTTTCACTCCTAGACAAGACGTGGAACAAGGCTGATCCCGCCTGCAAGTAACTATTTCATCTCCGGGATTAAGTAATTTCCTTCTCTTTGGTTTTTCCATGTACATTGTTTTCCAGTATTCTGTGGCTCGCTTCTGAACCCTGTCAAACGCTCTAAGATCTTGAGGCCCAAATGGAGGCACGTTTGAGCAAAGCTCTTGCCAATAGACACACCAGCATTATCTCTTGTGACCTCTTGGAAAAAGGTACTTAACGTGCTTTGTGATGATAAAATAGTTTTCTTCTTTTTATAATGAAGTAACTTGAATTTTTTTGCACTTATTGTAGCTACTTTTTATTGAGTGATTACTATATGCCAAAGACCATACGGGGAGCTTTGTATTCATGATCATGTTTAACCTTTATACCATCTGTGAGGTAGGTATTATTAATGTGCCTAGTTTAAAGGAGAGGAACTAAATCTCAGGGAGGTCAAGCAATTTGCCTGCGGGGACATAACTGATCAGACGAAGGGAAAGGGGAAGGGAAAGAGAAAAACCAAATCTAGCCTGACCAGTTTTCAAGTCCCTGCTTTTCGGCTACTGCAGCCTAATGTTTGTATGGGAGGTGTCTAGAAAGCAATGCCAACAATTTCTAACAAATTGCCACTGAAAATATGTTACTTTATAGTTGGTTGTGAATATTTAACCAATTTGTTTAGTGATTTTTAAAGGAAGCTATTTTGCAAGTCCTCTGAAAAATAAAAAGAACCACAAAAAAATCCGAGTCCTACATTTTTGCCTTATTCATAAACGTGCGCTGGTATGGAGCTGTTGGTTTAAGTTATAGATGTGTTACTGCCATGTCACCAAGGATAGCGGTCTACATACATGAGGTTTTCATTAAGGAACAGAAGAATTCTATGCTAGAACTAAATAAGATGTCAATAGAAAGAGTCTAAAATATTGTCTGCTCCGTCTACAAAAACCCACTTGTTTAAAAAGATTTACTAATGGAGCTGCTTTCAGAAGAAAAAGACAAGCAAAGATGATTGCTTCCTATCATCTGAAAACCAAACCAAACCAACTACCTTCATAACAACAAAACAAAACAAAACAAAACAAAACAAAACACACACGAACACACACATACAAAACAACTTGTGAAATGAACATAAAAATCAAGAAACATTAGTGAAGACGTTAGGGAATTACTGACATCAGGTCTCTAGTGGTTCAAATACACTTTCATATATTTTTTCAAAAAGGAAATGCTTCAAAAAATCAACAATGGCACTTCTGACTTCTAAGCACTTATGACCGAGAGCTGTCAGCCCTTGGCTATATCACATGGACAGCCTCCCGAGTCCTCCACTTACATCAGAGGTTCCAGAGATTTGGGCTTAATGAAGATGGCAATGGGATAGAGCTGGGCAACTTGCAACCGCTTGATAGCATTTCCTGACACGTCAAGTATACAGTGTTTGCCCTGGTAGAAAGAGAAGAAAAATATGGAGTTAATCCAGAAAGAGTGATCATAATCCAACCAAAACAAACAAACAAAACAAAACAAAACAAAACAAAACAAAAAAATGGAAGTGTGTTTTTCGAGGAAAGTAAAGGGTACTGAATTTCTAAAGGTTGACAAAGGATCATTTCAAAGCATAAAAAAAAGTCGATATTCAGGGTCACCACTGAATGCTTTTGATAACTCGTATTTATTACTCCCTTACTAAGTGCCTGCCACTGCGATAGAGAATTTACATGTCTTACCTCAGCTTAATTTTCTTAAATAAATACCTGACATTTTGCACAAAGAAGATATGTAGCCTTATGTAATGTGATTGGGTCCACACTCATGAAGCTCTCTAAACTATCTCTGAAGATAACTGTCAACAAGAAATCCCCAAATCTATGAGGTAGGTATTATCAGCCACATTTTATAGAAGATAAGACTAAGGCTTAGAAATAATATGTAACTTGCTTAGTCTCAGTGCTAGAAGAACTCAAACCCAAGTCTTGAACACTGACAGAATTGTCTGTTGGAATAAATAGACACCTCATTGTCTCACCCTGACCAATGTTAAATCTGGAGGAGTGGTAATCACGTGCATTTGGAACAATTCCATAAATATTTGTTGAGTGCTTATATGTATCCTGCTCTGGATATGCTCAGTCCTGCGTAGCTGAGGATGGATACAAAAAGAGTTTCCTTCAATATTACATCTCAAGTGCTGAGAGAGTGTATGGCACAGTGTATGTAAATTTGTTTGTTACATGAAAACCCTATTACATATAGCACACCTCATTTAACTGGGCTTCCGCTGCAATGAGTGCTCAGAGCAAGGAGTTGCTTTGTAAAGTATTTCAGGAAAAGTAGATACATTTGGCAAACATCATATTCTAACTCCTGGGGAGAAATGGCCTCATTACCCTGAGGCCAGAAGAACTTTAGAAAAGAAGAGAAAAAGCATATTGTACAGATAGAAACAGTCCTAAATGAATAATAGGGATTAAAAACTT
This sequence comes from Ursus maritimus, assembly GCF_017311325.1. Lineage (NCBI taxonomy): Eukaryota > Metazoa > Chordata > Mammalia > Carnivora > Ursidae > Ursus > Ursus maritimus. Next base: position 20,351,216 of record NW_024424008.1, on the reverse strand, counting down.
TCTATAATGCCCACGTGAAAACAAAGAGACTCTAGTGAATACTTGAGCTCTTACAGGAGAAACATACTAAAATGGTTCAAACCCTATATCACTTAAGCCATAAATTCCAAGTTTGCTCTCTGTGAAACGCAACAGCTAAACAGAATGTCTAAATGCTGTTTGATTATTCACTGTCCAGTACATAACTTATATTAGGTTATATTTACATGTTCAAAGGGGAGAATAGATGCAATCATCGAGGAAACTGATTTGAAACAACATGATACAGCTCACAGAACCTAACTTTTGAGAGAAAGGAAGAGATGCAGCTTACTGTATTCTCAGATAGACATTAAAAGTTTTTTTTTCTAATTTTTTACCAGTACATCAAAAGGCTATGTCAAATCACATCAAATCAACCCAACAAATATTAATTATATAACAAATAGGATTGACTCTTAACTCTTGTCTTTTCTCCCATGAAATTGGTCCTCTGTATTGACAGGAGATCAGGATCTCTCTATAGGCAGATCTTAAAGCCACACTCAAGTGCCTTCCTATCCTGTTCTCTCTTGAACATTCTCTTCTTTTCCACGCCCTTGAAATTATCAACGGGAAGGGAATGGCAGTGTTCACACCTCCTCTAAGCTGGAATTTCTGTCAGCTGTAGGCTACGCCCTAGTCTCTTCATCTATCTACCCTCCATTATGTGGGTACAAAGTCTTCAGGGAGATAAAATGTAACTCCTGCTAACAAAAAGAATTGAGGACCCTGATTTAAACAACTGAGAGCAATAAAGCTTCCTTAATAAATTCAATGTTGTTTACTGGGGCCAAAGATAAGTGAGTTAAGGACAAAGTGAATCTCCATGAACTTCAAGCTGTTAAGTGCCTTTAGGTTTATAACCCCCACCTCCCCACAAGTTGGTCAGCATACCTTATTGAGATTAGAACAAAGATTAATGACCTTGGTCTAAAGTCATTCTCAGCTTAGAGGTCTTAAAAGGAATATTTAATCAAAATTTACAACTGCAATCGGGAAAGAGTAATGACAAAAAATGCAGTTTGTCACCCAGGAACCTTCTTTAGGGGAGGTATAAGATGATTGGTGGACATACCCTTTCTGCTACGAATCTCACAGACTGCACACTGGTTCCATATAAGTTGTCATTGTACTGGCCAGCTTCTATAAACTTGTGCTCTTGGATATCTTTCTCCATTTGCTCTCTGGAAATGACAAAGTGATAGTCTCTGCCATCCACCTCATACTCGCGCTTCGGCCTCGTAGTATCTTTATAAAACAAAAATAATAAAATTAAGGTAATTTATATTCATAGACAGCTTGTACACCTCTTCTCTTCACCATACCCTCAACATAGATATACAAAAATATGTAATATGGAGGACCATTACATAGTAAGAGGTACCCGTTAGCCTTCCACTGTAAGCAACTACAAAACTTGACAAGGTGTAGGGAACAGCCATTGTCAGGCATCAGACAACAGGCAGCCCAGGGCTGTGACCTTAAGACTGGAGAAACACACGAGGGGAACTCTACCTTCACTCCACCTCCATTTCCAAGTGGACGGTCTAGAGGTTATTTAGTGCTAGGAGACTCTACAGTAGAACTGGGTATTTGGTTGAGAACATGGAAAGGCTACAATTTAACATTTTATTTTATATTTTTTTAGAGAGGGAGGCAGGGGGAGGGGCAGGTTCCATGTCTAGCAAGGAGCCCAATGTGGGGCTGGATCTCACAACCCTGAGATCATGAGGTGAGCCAACATTCAAGAGTCAGTTGCTTAAGTGACTGAGTGGAAGGGCTACAGTTTAGAAGGTTACTCTAGTTTTATTCTAGACCCACCTTCACAAAGTGTAAAACCAAGTCAGAACTGAAGAAGCTGATTTGCCAGTAAATTATTACCAGCCAGAACAAAAACATAATGTTCTATAAAGAAAGATAACCAAATCCAGGGTCTCAATTACGTACTGTCACAATGTCAGTATGCAATAAAAGATTATGGGACAAGCAAAACAGCAAGAAAATGTGTCATAAACAGGAGGAAAAAAAGGACAAACAGTAAAAATATATTCGGGGATTTGAAAGATGTGAAATGAGATCTTTACAGGTAAGGTGGGACTAGAAGTCATCAACTCTAACCATGGTTAGAGATGACTGAAGCTCTTAGTAAGAAGAGAAGAGAAAGCAATCCTATCAGTATAAATAAAAGATGTTAAAATATTTCCAATCTTTCACTCGATACTCTTTTCCTAGGAATCTATCTTTAAAAAATTATCAAAGCTTCAGATAAAGTTTTATCCTTAAAGATGTTCATTATATTAATTTATAAATTAAAAATAATAATTATCACATGATTAAATTATACTTCAATTATAATTCGTAAGAGTGAAAAGGAGAGACAACCCAAAATACCCATAAACAAGGAATGATTATGATGTAATAATCATTTAAAATATTTACATAAAAATTGAAATAACGTTAAGCCAAAAAAATTCTATGTATCCAATATGTACCCAATCAGAGGAGAAAATGAAGAAAAGAAGGAATAGGTGAAAATCTAGGAAAATATTAACAATGATGTTATCTCTGGATACTCTGAAAGTCTGTATATTTTTTATTTTCTCGCTGAACTTTCTTTTTAGCATTTTCCAGGTTTTGTACAATGAACATATATTGAGTATCATAAAATAGTGCTATTAATTAAAACAAAAGAAAAAGTTCAAGGTGGAGGGGAAAGTGGGAATGGCAATTAAGGACTGTCTGGGTTTTTTTCTTTCCAAAGTGGAGGAAAGCACTGGAGACTGCTATGAATGGAGTAGGGTTTGACTTGATCATTTCTGTCTGGAGTCTTTCTCAAGATAGGTTCTTCGGCAGGATCTCTTTCCAGAGTCCTTGCTGGGAACCGTTTCATGAGCTACAGCAATCACCCTAGTTCCCCTCTGTTTCTGTACTTGCACACATGTGATTCCTGCTATTCCTAGGTATTCTGGGTGACATCTGCAGTGCTGAATGTAGGAGACACCTGAAAGCATAAAGCTTCAAAAATATCCATTGAGAAAGAAGTATTTGTTGGGATAGATTTAAGAGCTCAATTGAAATTTCCTCGGAGTTGGGGGGTGTGTGTCTGTTTAAACACACACACACACACACACACACACACACCAGAAGCAGAAGGCCTCCACGCATTTTTGTGCGATGCCATGGGAGTAAGGGGTGAATGGGAAGGTGTGGTATGCATGGGAGGCAGAGCCGATAGACTCTTATGGGGCTACACTCAGTGGGACCAGGAGACTGGGTGATCGTCCATCAGGACAAGAGAGCAGATTAAAATCTGTGATGGCCTAGAGGATAGATGAAAGTTTTACACGCCTTCTTGTCTTCATCATCTCAAATCCCAGCACTGTCATCACCCATGGAAAAGGCTGTTTTGTTTTGGGATTGACATGTGGCCCTAAGTCATCTGAGATGATTTTTAATACGTGGCTTTGTCTCTGATCTCTCTTATTCTATGGGAAAAGATGCTTCAGTGGCATTTCAATCAATTTGTAAGAACATCCTGATGCCTATCAATAATTCTATGCTATTTTAAAGGCTATGAGTTACAGAGAAAGGATTCATCCTGCCTTCTGGGGGACCACAGTTAGTTTGGAGAAAATAGTATGCTCACTAAATAGAAAACAATACACAGCAGCACTGATGAAAGTGTTAAGCAGAGAAAATTAAATAAGATGCTCAGATTAAAAAAAATGTTTGGATAATAGGTAACTGATAGTTTTTGAATCACTGGAGAGACCATTGAGGAACAGAATTACACTTTATCATCTCAAAGGAGGGGAGCCTTTCTTCTAGCAAAAAGAGAAAGGATACTTACGAGGCACACAGGAGCCAAATTTGTCCGGGAATTCAGATATCAAGTCGTCATTGATCCGATCCTTCATGGGGCCCAGGATAATCACTGGCCGGGTATAGTTTACTGCAGAGAGGGAAGGGAAGATGCAAATGAGGGGAAAGACATGGACAGGATTGCACAACTGCTCTGCCTAGGTGAGTCTTAAGGCGAATTACCAAACAGAACCAGTGAGGGTGTTACTTCATTGGTTGCCCATACAGTCCAGCAGGAGAAATTGATGTTTAACCCTCGGTATGTTGGCTGTGCCTACTTTCTGGAATTTACCAGTAGGAAAAAGCAACTGCAGTGTCTTTCAGTGAAAAGAAACGTTTGGAGGGGTTTTGCTTACTCTTAGGTTATGCCTACACAATGTCAAAACAACTGCTGAATTTAGTCAATTGAGTGGGAGAAAAAAGATTCCAAAGCAGCTATCTGGCCATTGTTTAGATAATGACTTTAAGAAGTAATTGTTAGTATAATGACACCTTATGTTTTTATAATTTCTTTTCCTTAGATCAAAATGCTCCCTATTCTCTGCTAGGGTTTTCCCAATTCCTTTGTAACAGGAAGGTAGAAGGAACTCTAAAATCCATTTGGTACAACTCTTCCTCCGATGCTTGAATCTTCTCTGAAATATCCTTGTCAATAGCCATTAGCTTCTGTATAAATGCCTCCCAGAGAAAGAAATGAAGCAGCCCAGAGGATGGCTTGTATTTTAGGACAGATCTGCTAGAAAACCTTTCTCAATACTGAGGTATCCGTCTCCCAGGAGATTTTATTCATTTGTCCTGTGCGTGGGGTTCTTTAATGATTTGCCGGTGCTCCTTCCACTCAGGACCACTCATCTGGAGGGCTACCCCTTTCTCCTGGGAGCTGACCCTGCCCATGCTTAGCAGGTAAGTTGTTCGTGCCAAAGACAGAGCAGAGTCTGGTCTGGGGACAGTGGGGTATAGCAGAGTTTATCCTCCTTAGTCCTTAACGGTGTCAGCTGATATGGCCTGGAAATCAGGAAACAGAGCATGCTGGGAAACTTACTTTCCTGCCTTGTGACAGGCTCATAAGAAAGAATGAAGTCTTCTTGCCCTCCTGAGAAGAGAAGAAAGGAAAATTACAGTGAACTAATAACCAGTCATATCCCACAGATCCCAGCTACAAGCCCTGCTCTGAAACACAGGAAACAGACACAGTTCAGGGTTCATTTTTCTTGCTCGCTCTCCTTGAGTCATTCCCCAAATCCCTCCATCCTCATAAAACTCTTTAGCACTATGATAGTATCAGGTTCTCGATGGTTATAACTGTAAGTCATGACGAGAGGCTAGCTACTTGCAATTCAGCAGGGCAGTGACCTATGAGACTGCCTTCTGTCTGACACTGAGAAGTGGAGCCCCTATTACTTACACTTAAAATGAAACCATTCAGTTCAAGGAGAGGGTCCATCCCATAGTTTGCTGCCACATCATTCCGAATTTCTGGACCTTTTATTTCATCTTCTATTTTATTCCCCAAAGAAGCACATTGTCCAAAAGCAAGTGTCTGCTTGGTTCATTTATGTTACAAAAACTTCATCAGCATATACCACAGGACACTGGAGATTTTATTCTAATGTTAACTCATCAGGAAAATGCTTGGTCAGTTCAAGAAGATAAAAAATTTGAGGAGGACCCTAAATCACTGATCAGAATTGCTGCTAAATCTAGCCTTCAAACTTTGGAAAGAGAACTGAGGAAGACAATGCAGTAAAAGTGTCAGCCCCTCCAGTGACATTTACTACAAGCCTGATTCACAGAGGGCCTCCAGTCAACAGATAAACATGGTAAGTTAATTGGTTTTAGGCAATTACTTTTTCAAACATCTCTTTTACCCAGCTCATGAACTGGGCACAAGATTAGCCTGATTCAGCTGTGAACTCAGAGGATCTACTCTTTCTTTGCATTAGGTCCAGGACTGACTGTGTTTTGGTAGGGAAATAGCTTAGGGGTATTGGAAAGGACTTCCTGTATGCTGTTCTACAGAGCAGTGTTATAGGAGGTAGTATTTCATGAAACCAAAGGTCAACACAACTTGTTGCTTTCTCTGCTCATCCCCCTTGAAAACCATTCCATCTGCCAATGTGCTCCTCCTTTAACAGGTAGTACCAGGAAAGGTGAGTTAATTTCATAAAAGGTGTTAATATTACAGACAGTTTTGATCATGAGAACGAATTTGGGGACATGAGGCAATATATGGATAAAGCTGTGAAGTACAGATGTCTTCCCCGGAGACCAGGTAGCTGGCATGGGGTAGGGTGAGTGTCTTACTTTTTCAAGTGTGAGAAATGGCCCCAGGCCCAAGTCACAACTCTCCTCACCCTTAACACAGGCTTACTCTGAGAATGGCCCTGCTAGGCTAAGCTACTTCCTCATGGCATAGAGAATGAGTCTTGGTGTTCCTTCTCAGTGACATCTACTCATGGCTGCTCCAAGAATGTTCAGGGACTTTTCTTTCATCTGGGCAGGGGTTTAGTATGTGAGGAGTCGGATTCACAATTGGTTTTGGCTTTTTTTTTTTAATTTGGGAAAATATATTTCCCTTTTAATAAACTAAACAGCTGAAATTTACAGAGTCTAGGCCAAAAAATAATGAAGGTGACTGACGGCTAAGATCCACAGTTATCTAAAGCCTGAGATATGTAGAGGTCATAGGAACTCAGAAGGTAAGCATGGAAATGGCTGGGGACAAAGTATAGCTTTAGGGGTAGAAACATGGCTGACTAGTACTGTAGTGTTTGACTAACTTCACAGGGAAACCTTTATGGACTGACTAAGAATCCTGAGCACAGGCTAACAAAGGTTTTAAACATCAGGAGACACTTATGCCTCTCTACTAGACTGGAGACTCCATAAAGGCGAGGACTGGCTTTCATTTACCATGGTGTCCCCAGTGCTTAACATAGAGAAATGTCTATGAATTTGCATTCTGATTTTAGTGGTAGGAAATGGGATGAGTAATGAGGCCAAAGATAGGTTTTCCTTTGTGTTTCTGTCTGTATGCTTTCACTTTGGGAAGTGTGGTTTTCTCTAAATAAATATAACACGTCATGTTCCCATAGGAATCTTTTTCCAATGTCCTTACAAATCATTCTGATGGGCTATTCTAAAGGCAAACCTTAAATAAGATATTTGGTGACAGTATGCTTCATTTGTGAGTCAGAAAACTAGGACAAAGCAACATAGCTTTGGTTAACTTTGTTGGAGAGTTCTGTAGTTCTTTTGTTTATCCATTGCTTTTGGGTTTACTTTCTAACTTAGAAAAGGCACTGGTTCTTGTTCAGAGCAGGAAGACTGGCAGATCGCAGTGGCAGCATCCTTATGTCAAGGCCCACCCCACTTCTCTAAAGACCCTGTGACAGTCAGGTACTGTGTTAGGGGTATCTGACCCGCAGGGGAGCTGTGGTGGATGGGATTATATCATAGCTGTGATCTCAGCACCTTAAGCCAATTTTTACTTTCAAGTTCGGGAATGAAATGCCCTATGGGTAAAGTGAAGGAGACTAAGAGGAGGAGGGAAAAAAAGCCACAGCAAGAAGGAAAGATAATTCATGTCTGTATGGCTGTAAAGGGCTTTCACATCCATTGCTTTCTGTTTCTCATAGTCATTTCTGTTGAGGTAGGTGCTCTGATGATCCCCACTTTACAGATGAAGGAGCTGAGGCTAAGAGGTGTTAATGGGGCTTGTTTTCTCAGTCAGGAAGTAGTGGAGTCAAGATTTAAAACCACGTCTTTTTTGACTCCTTGCTGAGTAGATGGCAAGAGATGGAGAATTTTCTGATGGGGTTGGGATGTAGGGGCAGACCTTACCAATGAACAAAGAATGGGTGGCAGAGATAGGAGCTGAACCCAGGGCCGAGTCATTGGGAGGCCAGAAGGGGCTCCATCTGTAAGCACCTACTGTTTTTTTTTTTTTGTGGTTTTTTTTTTTTTTTTAAATGCTGCTGTGTCATCTCCATACAAGAGTCATCCTTCGTAGTTTTTCTATTTTTTGCTCAGGAGGTGTTGGCACTTAGAAATAACAGCTGACAAAAAGGTACAAATTATTGCTTGGTCTTGTTTTGGCAAGTGCATGGCTGGAAGTGGGAGAGCAGCACAGTGCTGGGTGCAGACAGCTGCAGCTGTGGGAGAGTTAGCAGAAGCCTCTGCCAACAGTCTCCACGAGACCCTGTCTGAACTGGAAGCAAGTCACAATAGGGAGGATTCAGAGGAAGACCCCCATACGTTCAGATGATAGAGAAAAGCAACTTGGTGTTCTTTAGGAATTTTTGGAAACTAGAAAAGAGAGAGAAGGGAAGGGAAGCCCAGGGCAGTACATTTAATGTTCTAAATGTATTGTTCAGTGCCTGCATTGGGTGATGGGTGATTCTTAAGAAGAAATTAGGTTCTTACAGGCACAGAATGTTAGCTCTAAGAAAGGGCTTGGAGATCATGGTGTTCATAGATGGTGAATTTGTAGCACGTGGTGTCAATCCCCCATTCTATGCCGTTGGTGGGCACCACAGATTGATCACTGCCTACATTACAGCTGGGCCTCAATCCGGCCTCCATACTCTCCAAAACAATTCTTCTGGCAGCTATTACCCACTGGTCAGAGCTGGGATCTTGGTTCAAATCTGCTTGCCATCTGTGCTCTCACTCAATCTACTCAATTTACATAGGAGAGGCCTGAGGTTCAAGGTCACATAGTGAATTAGTGTTTCACTGTCTCCATAGGATGTTCAGAAGATTAAATCAGTTAATGTACATACAACTCTTAAAACCAGGCTTAGTGCACAGTTAAGGCTATATAAATATTTCTGCTTGTATTGATTTGATAGGTGGTATGGAATAGTTGAAAAGTACTGGATAAAACATGAGGAGGCTGGCATTACAAACTGTCTGGAAGAGTGACAATGTAGGGAATTCAGAAGCAAAATATCTCGATTAATCTGGCAGAGTGCCACCATATAGTGCAGCCTCTTGGAGCTTCAGCTTCCTCATCTGTAAAATGGAGTATTAACATGAGACATATCTCAGTTTTGTTGCAGAAACCAAGTAAGAAAATAGATAATGAAAAATTGCTTTATAAAGGCTAGAGAACTCGAGAAAATACAAGGGCCATCCTTGAAGACAGTGAAGAAAGGAGAAGAATATGGGCATTACTTTGACAAATTCCAATGGAAAAGTTTTGGGTCTCCTCTTATCAGCACTCAATTCCACTCAGATCGTTCCTTCAAGGTTCATGTTTTGAAACTCTTACTTAACTGATGAACACCAACAGCTTAGAAAGATAATCATCAGTTCCCCATACCCATCATGATATAAAGAACTCTGTGAGTTTTGAGGAAGGAAGGTCTAGCTGCAGAGATTTGCAGTCTCCATTATATCTATACGGTTTATTACTGTGTCCTAATACAAGGACATCTGAAAGCTAAGATACAAAAACACAAATACAAGCCTGCACTGTACTACATTGTTGACAGAGAGAACTCTGGAATTAGTCCATAATTAAGATAGTTTTGAGGGGGTATTTTGCATAATTATACAATATGCACTGTAATTAACTGCATTTTAGCTAGTGCTCGATGTAGTTGGACTTTGAAAAATTCTATTTCATAATCTTGAGATGGTGCAGGAAAGGTATGAGATGTTTATTAGAAATTGAGGTTTGTGTAAGTGTGTGTGTGTGTGTGTGTGTGTGTATCTCAGGAAATGTATAAAGCTTTCAGTTAAGTTTGTCACAACACATAATTTAAGGATGCAATGTGAATTGTGCCTCTAGAGCTATGTATGAGACATAGTGGTCTGGGACTTTGTTTCTAACCACTGACCATTTTTTAAAGCATTGTGTCCCAGAGTAGACATGGAATGGTTCTAAGAGTAAAAAATAACACCTGGCATCAGTGGGAAAGGGTCTTTTTAGTCTTTGTTTATACTGCTTTTCATAAAACATAGAAGTTTGTCATAATTACAGCAAAACTCAGGAATTCAATAGAAAAATGCAGCCTCTGTTGATTTCAAAATGGCAATTTTCTGGAAACCATGTCTGTTCCAAGTCTCTGGGCCTTTTTTCATGCCACTGCCCTGCCTGGAAAGTTTCTTCCTCAACCTATCTAGCTGGCACATGCCTCATCTTTCCGAAGCTCAGCTCAAAAGGCTTTGAAATCATCTTTGAAATCATCTCTGAAGCCTCTACTATTCTTGAACCAGACTTTTACTGTAGAAACTGCTACACATGGTGCATTTTTGTTTTTGTTTATTGGTATCTCTCCCCACTATGTGTGTGCTGAGTTCTAGAGTTGGTTGAGATTCATACTGGGTCTCATGGTGCCTTTGAAGAGAGCATGGTATATGGTACATGCTGAACGAATAAAGAAACACTCCTCTATAATTCCTTGTATTTCCATCCTGGGGAAAGAAATACCATTTTTTTCCCTCTAAGCTATGACAAAGGCTGTTTTCACTTTCATTCATTTATAAAGAAAGCAATCCGAGTGGCTGATCGGTAACCTCAGATGAGACCCAAACCAATGCTGATTACTGGCTCCACATTTGCTCTCATAATGTCATGGAGTCCAGTTTCAATTCTTCTCTCTTCTCATAGATAATTCAGGCTGCTTGCCAGTGGTTCCTTTATTCACTCAGTAAGTATTTGTGTGCACCCACCACTTGGTAATGAAGAGTTATTAATGTCATCTTAAAACACCTCTACCAAAAACCCTGTAAGCAGCTGAAAGCCTTGGCCCAGTTTTTCTAACTTAATGATTCTGGGAAGAACATTCCTACCCATGAAAGATAAAAGAGGGGCCACTAAAAAGGATTTCCAAGGAAAAGGTAGTTTTTGTATATGCATTCCATAAAAAGGAACGAAAGAACATGGTCTGATGTTTCCCCTTTCTGTACCTGTGTCTGCAGGATAGAAACACAACACTTAAACCTGGATATTAAAGAAACTAGGGCCATTGGTCCCATGAAACCCAACAAACAAGTTCTATTTTTCCTTATACTAAGTTGAGGGTACCTCACGTGTCAGGAAGGCAATCTTTGGTCACTTCTTCTTGGCCTGGTGTCTCTGTTTTAAAATTAAATGAAGGGAAGGGGAGGCAGGTGTTTCGCCAAGTTGAGATAACCATAAAATTATAAGAGTGAAGAATGTGAAAATGTGAAGGATCATGTTGAGAATAAGAACCCTTTGATTCCTGTCACCAAGAAGACTTGTTGTCATTCTGTTAAGGAAGAATGACAGGTGCTTCTCATATTATTTGACTGGTGCTTTGATAGGTCCTTCTCATATTATTTGATTGATCAAGGGTATCTCATCACTTTTTTTTTTTCCATTTCATTCTGCACTATGTTTCATCTTCCTCCTCTGGCCCCTACCTCCATCTGCCACCTTTCCTCTTTTGCGCTTTTTTTTCTATTTGCTACCAATCTGATTCTATGAAGCCTTTCTCAAAATCCACATTGAATTTGTCATATTCCAAGAATACCAGTTGGCACTCTACCACAAAAAAGGCATGGTATTTTAAAATACCATGCTGTAATGGAAGAACAAAAACAGAAACTCTTTTAGTTTTCAATTAATATGCTATTCAAGGGGGGAAAAATCCCAACCAATTTCTGTCATGGTGGCTGTGGGTCAATTGTATTGGGCCTGAACTTTTCTAATATCCCCAGTAATCACTTTTTGAGTAGCCCATTTCACTAAGTAGGACAAATAAATGTTATAGAAGCTGTAAGGATCCCCATGGTAATATGTACCTACGGTAGTCACCAAAACCCAGTAAGTAGGTGGTAAGAAACCACAAGAATGCATCCAAGGGATGTGCTTGGTGAATATTTTTATACACTAAGCAAATGGCTTGAGGTGACCAAACAAAGATAAAGACCAGGAATAATTTTTAGTTACCTACCTTTACAGAAAGTTAAGCTTTCTGAGCCAAGATTTGTTCACTTAAAAAAAAAAAAGTGAGTTCCTTCACCATTAGAGGATGAAACTTTTTCATCACTTCCCAACCATCAGAAATATAAAGTTAGATATATCATAGTATCTGCCTTAGAATATTAATCAAGGAGAGAAGAGATATAAAAGTTTACACTCCATTTAAAAGGAACACCGTAATTTTGCAAGATTTCTCTTGGAAAGGGAAGCTGGCAACAGAAAGAAAAAGGCAAAATGAGAAGGAAAATAAAATCATGATGACTTTTCAACCACCCTGCAGGGAGTTTTAATTATTTTAGGGGGCAGAATGTCCAAGTCCGCCATATTGAACTCCCCCCATCCCCCTTCTCTGGGAGAACTGCATCAGGAGGCCACAGCCGACTGAGGTTGGGACTGTTTCTGGTTATCAGCAAGCCTGCTACTGCTTGCACACATCACAAAAGAATCCACAGACGGCTCTAGTGCCTTTTGTATCTTTCCACATCACACGACGGTTTCATTTCAAGCCATTTGCTTTGGATGAAGATGATAAAGGGCAGCGATTAAAACACAACAAGAGCAAAAATCGGAAATGACCACCACAGGCAATGGAGCAATCGCAAAGAAAAGAACCACAAACCAAAGCAGTAACTTACGGTAGCTACTTTCGCTATCGCTGGCATTAGAAGAAACATGTTCTGCAAGAACAGCACAGCAAATTAAAGAAATACCAAGCACTGGAGAGCAGCCAGAACGTGAAGGAGTAACACTCATGCAAGGCTACTACAAGTGTAAGCAGGGGGCACGGGAAAGGCTGCAGAAGAGGTGGCATTAAGAAAACTCAGATAAGATACAAAAGATGAAAACTTTATCTCCATGTTACAGGAAGCTACTACTTGATTGCTAGGCCTTCTTTTTAGCAAACAGGAAAGTACCTTTAGTTACAAAAAAAAATAGAGAATGTCAATCTAACCACTTTTTTTTTTGCATACTTTTTACCCTGTTCATATGGGCCTGATTTTCCAGTTTCATGTGACAAGGGTCCATCTGTCTCAGCTGGATGTTTCCTGAAGCTTCTGGTGTGTAGGCACTGTTTGCTTACAAGCTTTTTGTTTCTCTGTGTTAGCCTGTAGGTATTCTGCGGAAATACTGCATTTCAGATTGCCAGGTGGTCCCTGGGACCCCGTGAAATTTATTTCTACGTAAATACTTCTTAAACGAATTCTCAGGATGAAAAGGGACGGTTGAAGACTTTTCCTGCTTCAGTGAGTGAGGAGAAAATCTTGGAGGAAGAAACGTGTCACTGAAAAATAGTTTATGAATCAGTTCAATATTTTCTGATTTTATTTTGAGATTCTTGCTTGGATAGCTATTAGGTTCTGGAGGAATGAAACATGCAGGGGGTAAATGGTCTGATACCAGGCACAGGTCCTGGCATGAAGCATGCTTTTAATTCTTGTGGAATAACTGGCTTGTACAGTGATATTTCACATTGTTTTTTTTTTTTCATAAAAAATACAGTTTAGCTAACATAATAGGGATGTGTATGTCAGAATTAGAGCTTTTATTTCCAAAAATCATTTCATTTGTACTCTGTATTAAGTTATAGATGATAAATTTGTTAACGTATCAAGTCCTTTGAATATCAGGTTAATTAAATGAGGAATATATGACTGATTTCTGAAGCTCATTAGCAGTAACTTCAGGCTTTTATAAAGTGACAACTGTACATTTTTAGAAAAAGGAAAAGAATATAGAACATTATTCTCTCTCTAATAGTAAAAAAGTGCTTTAAAATGTATTTGATATTATAGATTCTCACCAATTGGCTGCAGTAGTCTTTTTTTTTTTTAGCTTTATTGTGGTGTAATTGACAAATACATTATACTTTTAAAGTGAACAATGTGATGATGCGATACACGTATATGTTGTGGAAGGATTCTCACAATTGAGTTAATGCATCCTGGAAGGATTAGTTTTAGAGAAAAGCAAAACATGGGTTAAAATCACACAATCGTTTCTCTTTGTGTTGGTAATTTAGGCACACACTTTACAGGAGCAAAGGGACACTAGGGAAAGATGTGCGAATGACTCAGGGCAAATTTGTTTTCTGTTGTTGAAAAAAAGACAAGGTACACACCCAACAATGGTCTGTCTTCATAGACATGATTCTCTTAAGTACCTTGAATTGGAGATGACAGGGGCTTTTTGTTTTGTTTTTGTTTTGTTACTTTTAAAATAACTGAGAATGAAGCTTTGCTATCTATGCAGTGTTTTACTTAACTAATCTCTCTTAGTATCAAGATATTGTATAACAGAATTTTTCCATTTTGTAGGTAAAGAGAAATTGAAAACATGTTCCAGTGAAAGTTCAAATGATGGTTAACAATAGCGTTAATTGGCAAATAACTTTGCCTAGTGAAATCTGTTCAGTATTTAAAAAGCAAAACAAACATTTGCACATTCTGGATTTAAAAGGTCATCACTCATATTTTTGATATTCTAATAGCAACTACTTTTCAGTGATGTTCATTTATTCACAATATATATATTAAAATGCTTCTCCTCCGCACCCCGCCCCCACTGAAAATCTAGAAACTGGTGGTACTTGATGCTATCCAGATAATGTTGAAATCGATATTTGAACTTCAGCCACTAATTCAAGAAAAATTTCGTGACATATTCCATAGAGAGACTCAAAGATAAAGTTTTCATCTTTAAAAAGATCAGTAGTTACTCTTGATCAGATTTTGTTTTCTATATCTATCTATATCTAAAAAAAAGTCCAAATTAACAATCTGAAGGATGAAGCATATCATTACACAGGGTTAAGAAACAGCTCTTGAAAACAAAGTCCAGCTCAATGCTCTTTTGTTTTATACAAATGAAATGAACAGCTTCTAAAAATATTGCCCATAGCTATTAAATTAAAACAAAACAAAATAAATAAAAAAATGAGCATGTGATACAGTTGCAAAAGACACAAAACTGTTCTTATGTCATTGGTGCCTACACAGTGGAGTTAGTATTAAAGAAAGAAAAATCATAGCATAGTATATTAACACAGGATTATTAATTTTTATTGCTCAGTGCAATGAGACACAGACTAAAGGCATTAATAACTAGAAAATTTAAAGGTTTAATATACTTTATTTTGCAGTCTATACTATAAAACGAAGACCTGAATATGTAATGCAGCTAATAAATGACTGATAGAAAAACATATTAATACATATCTAAAACTTTATCATACAAACGTTTCAAGCAGGATCACTGCAAGTCAGAAAAAAAAATCAATCATAGTTAATAACAAAGAATTATCCATGAAAGATCAAATAGCTTAATGGTTATTTTTTGAGAAGGCATGTTCCCTTTGACCATAAAATAGCTCCTTTACTACTAGCAAAGTATGACCCAATTATGGAAGTTGGCAAGTTCATTAAATATTTCTGGCTACCAAGGCAAAAGAAAGGACGTAAAGTACATTTCTGCTTTCTTGTTCTAGAACATTTAGCTCACCCTTTCTTTCAACATGGCTTCTTGCTCTCTGGGAGGTGTTAGGCTGCAGAGCAAGAGATGCCATGGTTGGCATCATGACCATGTTGGCCACATCACATGGTCAGAAAGGGACGGTGTGAACTGCAACAGAAGTTACAGTGCCTGACACACTTTGCTTTTAAATGCTGACATGCAGAACAAAACGGCTGAAATTACTCTGTAGGAGCATTCACAGCTAGGTAACATAAAACTCGTATCTTGTGCATGCTAGGAGTGAAGGGCCCTCAAGAAAAGGAACAAAAGCCAAACTCAAAAGGAAAGGAAAAGAAAAGAAAAGTTACAGTGACCATTCCTGGGAACTTACTCAGAGTCTTTGTTCCATAACCGTCGTCACCTAATCCGGGGATGTCCTGCATGGAAGTCCCCAGAGAGAGCAATGAGAGAGGAAGAACAGCCACGGAAGAGGAAGGAAGAAGTCAGTGGAGTTGAAATGGATACTACCATGACAGACCGTGTTGCCTAAGCAATCTGGATCCCACTCTTTCTTCTTTTGAAACAACTTTAACCCCAAACTCCCTGGGCTGAGACTCAAAGATTTGTAAAGCAACTTAAAAGATGGAGAGTTAAAAAAAAAAAATCAGAAGATTGTTACAACAAAAGAGGAAGAGTCACCAAATGCCATTTTTGCCCACTGTTAAAGTTGCCACAGAAATGTACCACTCAGAACAATGCTCCACTCCCAAGTTTCAAGACAAATTCTTAGATTTAGTATCCACCAAAAATACAAGCTCACTGCTCAGTGAGTGCTTAACATTTGCTGGGAGGGAAAGTGTAAACACAGGGCTTGTAAATCAATACAGAGAATTTAATCGCTCAATGAGCTAGAATTCAAAAACATACACGTGGCAATGGAATCCAATATTTCTGTTCAGAAAAGAATTTGTCTCAAGCCCTCGAGAGCTGTATGACAGAAAAGGCAAACCAGACCCAGCCCTGGTCACAGAAAGATGCTGACTGGAAGCAAAGTCCCAGCTTCCTGAAGTCCCTCTCCAATGCATTCTGCAAAGAAAAGCCACATCAAGGGAAGGATCCAGACTGCAGCCAAACACTGGTCACAGTAGTAAGCCCTGACCTGCCTGCCTACCATGTTTGTTTGCCTAGGCGTGTGGCGTGGGGAAGCCTACATCATGCGTGTTGCCCGTGAAGAATTTTTTTCTCTTGTGTTGCATGTGACATTCTCTTCGAGAATCTACTTACGTTCAGGATCACTGGTTTCCTGCTCACTCTGCTCCTTGTTCTTGTAGAATGGGAATTTTCGTGAAAAGATGAAGCTCTTTTTACGCTTGTCATTGAATGACTGTGAAGGAGAAAAGGCATGGGGCAAAAACAGGGGACGTCTAATTGTTGTCACACTCATGCTGACAAAACAACTAGTTTGTAAAAGCAGAGAGAGCTGTAGTGACGCAAGTGGATAGTCTAAAGAGGTGCCAGAGGCTCCCTGAAGGCAGATTTTATTTTCGAGGAGTGTAAATTCTGGATGATGACACCTTGGAAAAAGTGCCTCTTAATGAAAAGACTGGTTGCAGGTAAATGACGATGGAGGAAGAGTCTTAAATTGGAAGCCAAAGAGCCAGAGCCTCTGTCCTGGCTCTACAACTTGCTAGTCCATCGCCTAAGACAGCTAACTGAATCTCTCTGAATCTCACTATCTTCTTCATCTGCATAATGGAGGATAATGATAGCAGCTCTTAGGATGTGAGACTTAAGTGAGGCAGGATAAGCATAACATGCTATACAGATGTCATCTTTATCATCAGGTAGAGAAGACTGTCTTAGAGATACTAGACACATTGGTGCCTGGATGTCATTTTAGTAAGTTGAATGTGAGTTACTTCGGCTTGGGTTTAATTGAAAACACACAGAGAAGTGTGTAGATTTATGATATATGATATTTATAGTATCACACACAGATCTACGATAATTATTTATTCAAAAGAGGTTTTAAAGACATATGAGCCCCACCCCCTCATCCTGGAATAGGGGGGACCAGAGGCACAGACAGACGGAGTCCCTTGCTAATATCACAGGTAGTTGGTGATAGCTAGGACACTGTCAACCCAAATCTGATAGTTAAAAGATACTAACTTGATATTCACTCGAACAAGGGAGAAGTAATGGTTACTCGTCTATATTCTGACATGATAAAAAATACTATAAGAAGGACTGTCCTTAAAAATGTAAACCACTTCATGAGGTTAAATGAGGCTGAATTAAAGGTAATACAGATATGCATAAGATAAGATATATATTAGAACTTATTCATTTGCTTGCCTAGAAGACTCCTTAAGAAAATTTCATTTATTCTCACTGTTGCTGTTATGTAAATGCTTTGTGGGGTTTTTCTTTGGGAAATGTGTTCACAGTCATTTTATAAGCTATAGGCTCTGCAAGTCTTAGTAATTTCATATTCACTTATCATTTAAAAAATATGTTTCACCAGCTTGATTACCATATTTATTTGACTGGCTCTGAGAGTCACTCTCCAAAGAGCAAGATTTCTTACCATGTAGGTATTAAAATGAATGTGCCGAAGACTCTGAAGGTAATTTGACAAGGGGTATTCCAAAATAGTCTTAGCAATGGCAGCTGGTAGGAATAAATGTAAGGCCAGCAGGGTGACTACTTGGAAGGAAAAGCACTGTTTGGATATATATAATTTATCCATTGGTGGGAGTCAGTGGCATGCCCTTATGGGTTTGAAGCTTGACTAAATAGTGTAAATAACTTAGTTTCTTCATATACTCATGTGCTTCTGTATCAGATATCCATTTTGGAGGTCATGTTTATTTAGGAAACATTAAAGTGCTAAAATGTTGGTGCTGTCATTCAGTAATTTATTACTTTTTTGGGTGCTAGGAACTTCACCAAAATCAGTGGAGCTTAATTTTTATGTCACATTAAGAAGGTTTTAAGAATAACAATAAGCCAAATATTTAATAATTTTTGAAATTAGGGAACATATTTTATATGTAACATGTCAAGTATTAGATATACATTCTCACGGTAAAAAGAAGTACTATTTCAGAATTTATTACTCTGCTGACAGCACTTATGCTCAATATAGTTTTGTCAGAACTTGTCATTGAGGATTGTGTCCAAGGACAAGGCTGCGAACTGCCCCCTAAATTTTCCCAGCTAAAAAATGGTAATTCCTTAAAGGAACATTAAATATTCTTGCATCACTCCAGTTTCATGCCACTTTTACTTTTCAAGCATATTTAAACTTCAGTAACTGAAAATAAAAGAAAAAATTATGTAAGAATTAATGACATGTGTATTGCAAGATATGTTAGACATTTAACTTCAACATCATGGATGACTTGTCATGCCAAAAAAAAAATTACAAATTCTCATGCAAATATGAAACAATGCCCAAAGGAGTGAAGCCTGGGGTGAAAATGTAGACACAGATGGACAGTGTGGAGGCGTCTGAGGGCCAAAATGGGGCCACATGCAAACCACATCATTTAATTTGTCTCATGGGGTCAAAGGAAAATGAATATGTGTTGTCTGGGATTAATTCTTTTTTCTTTTCAAAGCAAGGATCTGTTATGTGTTAACATTTCCCAAGTATGAAAATGTTGTGTATCATGAGTCATCTGATTGGGATGTAATAATATTTAGCACCACATCTTTAAAAGAACAGAAAATACATAATAATTGCTCAAAAATAAAATTATCTATTGTATTAGTCTTATTACCCAAAGTCATTTTGTATTGGAATGAAAGAGAAGGTCATAGAATCATTGGTGGTTAAATGGCCTTACATTTTGGACACAAAGCCAAATCACAACTTCTGTTCACACTCATAGACTTAAAAGTCACACGTTTAGGGCCTTAGCTAAACATTTCAAATGTAAGAGGTTATAGGTGGTTTATAATGCTCTAACACTAGTCTTTATTTTTTTATTAGACATGTATAATACCATTATATAAGCTTCTGTTGTTGGCAATTTTTTAAAAAAGGAAAATCTGTTAATGAGTGTTAGGTGAGAATAATAAATTAGCACTTTTACTATTTATAGAACATATGGCTCTAAAGCAACTGAAGGCTGGTTTACAGCTCTGTTAATCATACTTGATCAATGCTATTTTTTTCTCTACACTGCTGTATCTTAGGCCTTGATCTAATGCTCTCATGGCAGGAATCTTCTCTGAATACCGACTTTGAAAATACCAATCACATGTGGCAAGTGGCAAGTTGGCGTATCTAAGAATTGACCTGAATCTTTGAGTTCTTATGTACAAAAGTGATACAACCACCATTTATTGAGCACTTATTATGCCCCAGACTTGGTTCTAAAAGCTCTACATGTGCTAATCTCCACGCTAACTTCAGGAGTTGGTATCATCATTATTCCCATGTTACAGATGAGGAAACTGAAGTGTACAAATCTTCTGCTACTTGTCCAGAGTCATATAGTTGATGAGAGGTAAAGTCAGGATTTGAATTTGCAAATATTACTGGTTGGAGATATTGCTGTTCTTATGTGCAAGAAAAGCTTCTGCAATCCAAGCCTGTTTCAAATTTATATTTAAAGTTATTAGCATTTGACCTTCATGCTACCATAATCTGTCATCATTCCCACAGCTTCACTGTTCGGCAGTTATTTATTTGAGCCATCAGAAGCTATTAGATTCAACAATATTTTTGTGGGTTATCTTGCTACAATTTTTTTTGATACTCATTCATGTTTTTGAGGGCTCTATTCTATTGTTTTTATTCTTACGGTAATGCAAATAAATAAAATAAAAAGAATTTCAGTGGGACAAGCTATGAATGGCAATTAAAAGGTAAAAACCTATAGAGACAAAGTAGATTAGTGGTTGGTTAGGGTTGGGGATGGCATACAGAGAGTGGGAAGTGACAGCTGATGAGCATGGTGTTAGTTTTAGGGGAGATGAAATGTTCTAAAATTAGATTGTGGTGATGGTTGCATAACCCTATGAATATACTAAAAAACACTGAATTGTACACTTTAAGTGAGTGAACTGTATACTATGTGAATTATATCTCAATAAAGTCATTAAAAAAAGGAACCTCTCCCCAACCCCTACACCACAGGATGGGAGGAAACAAACACATCATATTTTAAATTTTATTTGGAGCAAATATTTTTTTTTATCTTGAATCGAATGAATTGAAAACACCCTCCCCAACCCTTGCAATCAATCAGATACACGTGCCTTGTTTATCTGATTCTGCTGTTCCTCTGTTAAATGAATACCTTTCATGTTGTGACAGACATTAGAGCACCCATACCAGGAGTCAGCATATGATCACTGTCACTCAAAAATCTGTAAGCTGTTAGGTCAAGTGGCATGAAACTGCTCGGCATGACCCTAAGTTGTAATGGCATTGCTGAACTGGCTTAAGATAATACATGCTTCATGAAGGAAGAAAGAAAACGAAACAAAAAACTCAAATTGCTGCTTCTTTGACTTGAATCCCATGTTCTCAAAGACACATGAGTGAATCGATGTATTTTTGTCCTTTTCATGCTGAAAACTTTAAAACTAGAGGTATGTTTCAGTTTCTCTTCTCATATTTCTGTTCAAATTGTTCAAATATCAAATGTTTCCTGCTCTAAAATGTCACCTTCGTGATATGAAAGTTCCCTGAGAAGAATTTTGATTTAAATTTGAGCCCAGATAACACAATTTTTGGGCCTCCTTATCTTTTATAAATGCTTCTCTCCTCTTAATTCATTCTTGTCCCCCCTTCTTTAAGATAATTGTATTCCTTTTGGAAAGTTGTTACTATAAATTTGGGCCATTGCTTTGTATTATACATATCTTGTTTTTGTACAGAAGAGATTTATATAACAAGAGAGGTTCAAAAACAAGTGAGAATGAAATAAAGAGATTGTTAAAGGAAAGACAAGAGTTGGCTTGAGATGCATTTGTTCCCAGAAACGTGTCTATATGGATGTGTGTACACATATGTGTCTAGAACACTGTCCAATTCAAAAAAGGTTCCACTTGCAATCCTAATGAATCAATTGATCTAGGCACTGAGCACCAATGGCTGGTAACATCACACACACAAAAAAGATAATCAGATGATACACACTTCCTGATGGGAGAATAAAATATTCTGTAAACCTCTATTAAAACAAAACAAAACAAAACAAAACAAAACAAAACAAAACAAAACAAAACCCTTCTCTCCCCAGTGAATCTGAATATAATTAAACCTTTCATCCAACAACTAGTTTATAGAAATAAAGAGATAGAGAAACATGATAAATTATATTATAAGGAAAATCTGGAGCAAACTCTGTAGGACAAATGACCTGGTTTCTTATACATAAAAATGGAAAGAAAACAAAAAAAGAATGGAGGGAAAACAGATAAATCAGAAGAGATTTAGGATGGGTCAACCAATTACAATAAATTTCACTTCTGGTTTAAATAAACTGTAAAACAAAACAAAATGACAAAAAAGCATTTATGGTATTTATGAGTCAATTTGAGACCTGAAACCCCCCCTCCCCAGGATATTTGTTAATTTAGTAACTGTTAATTTTTATGTGTGATAATGGCATTGTGGCCAAGCCATACTGAAATATTTACAATTGAAATGATTTGACACACTGGATTTGCTTCAGAAAATATGAAAGGAACATAATCTGTGACTACCCTCAGAATATATTCTAAAGATAGAATTATACAGAAATCTTGAACTTAGCAGTTTTATTGTTAGTTGAATTCTGAAACCATTTGGTATGTGAGTAATGAGCAAATGAGTAAACACATGGATGTTGCTGGGAAGTGGGGTTGTCACTGTGAAAGAGTGAGCTACAAATGTGGGATGGGGGAAGGACAGGAAGAATCTTATGATGGTGAATAGTAAGTAAAGGCATCTAACATAAACTTAAGGTTTTCTAAAAAATTTTATTTCCTCCCTGTGTCCAGTAAAGAAAGAAGCCTAGATGTACTGATACTCCAGGAGCAAAAATCATATCTGGTGCTCCGATTTTGTTTCTAAATACCATTTTTTGCAAAAAAAAAAAAAAGGAACTAGTGTTTTTTGAAGAAATGGCTGATCCCATCAGCAGGGAAAGTATAAGGTGAGTCTAAAACATTTTGTTGGACTGGAAAGTAAGAAGTACGAAACATAAACACAAAAACAATGCAAAGCTTAAGAAACCTAAAACTAATGGTGGCATGTCAAAAGGACACCAAAGCCAGTTTAAAAGGGATCGAACCAGCCAAATCTAGATAATTTAAATATTAAAATGAATAATGGTAGTAACTGAGTGTAACACACTGAATTAAGAAAGAAATTCATGAGTCCAGGCAGATTACCTAAAATACCTAAGTTAAGTAATCAAAAATGAGAAGGAGGAGAAAGTTCTTTGTTATAGTAGAATGACAACTATAAGAAGGAATGGGAAAGACACAAATTCACCATTTTTCAGCTACCATAATAATAATCAATTCAGGCAAGAATCATTAGTGGGTGCTAAGACTACTGGTTGAAAGTTTATTGAGGAACATGATATTTATCTCCTCGTAGATTATTTAATTATTAAAAAGGTGAGTAAAGGTGCCTTTTTGGTGGAGTTACTTGGCAGATACCACCTTAACCAAGTGATCAAACTTAGCATCATTGAAAAGTGGGATAACCTGAGACCATGTGCCTCCTGATGGAAAGCACTGAGAAGTATACAATATCACTGATGTAGTATTCCTGCCAAAAATGCATTAGATGAAACTAACCCGGAAGAAATAATCAGAAAAATTAAAATTAAGAGACATCCTCTTAAAATGCCAATGTCTTGAAAAACATAAAAAGTTAAGGAACCATGCTAGATCAAAGGAGGTTAAGGAAGTATGGTTCTGGATTAAGTTCCAGATTATAACCAAAAAAAGATGGTAATTTTACAAATATACCTCATATATCTCATATATATATGTCATACATATGAGAATATGCAAAACAAGACTGACTATGATTTGATAGTCGTTGAAGCTGAGTAATGGGTACAAAAGGTTCATAATTATATTCTTTCCATATATTTTATAAATTTGAAATTTTTCATGATAACTTGTGCCATACACCAAAATTTCTACAGCTGAATTGCAGAGCCAATTCTAAAGCTGAAATTATAAAATTCTAGGTGAAAATATAGAATATATTTGTAATCTGAGATAGGCAAAGATTTCTTGGATAGAACATAAAAGCACAAATGATAAATAAAAAAATTGGTAAATTGGATTTCATCATAGTTAAAAACTTTTGCTCTTCAAAAGAGGTCATTAAGAAAGTGAAAAGGCTATCAACAAACTGGAAACAATATTTATAATACATATACCTGATAAAGGATTTTTAGTTAGAATATTTAAAAACTCCTACAATTGAACAATAAAAAGAAAAGCCATCTAATAAAAAATGGGCAAAAGACTTGACTGGATACTTAACATGAGATATACAAATGGTCGAAAAACATGAAAAACATCATTAGTCATCAGAGAAAAGCAAATTGAAACCAAAGCAAGATACCATCTCAATACCCACTACAGTGGATAAAATTAAAAAGACTAACCATATTAGATGTTGGTAAGGATGCAAAGCAATTAGAACTCTCACAGAAATTGTTGGTGGGGTGTAAAATGGTATAGCCACTTTGAAAAACAGTTTGGCAGTTTCCTATAAAGTTAATCATATAGCTAACCTATGATTCAGAAATTCACCCTTAGATATTTACTAAGAAAAAAACATATATCACAAAAAGGCATGTACAAGAATATTTATAATGACCCCAAATGAGAAACGACCCTAATGTTCATCAATAGGTGAAGTCACAAACTGTGGTATATTGATACACACAATATACTGTTATTGCTACTCGGCAATAAAGAGAATTGAACTACTTCACCAATAAAAAGCAACAACATGGATGGATCTCAACAGCATTATGCTGAGTGATAGAAGGCAGATACAAAAGAGTACTTATGGAAGACTTCAATGATAAGAAGTTCCAGAACAGGAAAAACTAAGCTGTGGTGGTAGAAATCAAATCAGTGGTTGAGAAAGTAACAGACTATGTCTTATCCATCTTAATCATGGTTAGAACACGATCCTTCACCAAAATAAAATTTCAACTTAGGCTACTCTCTTTAAACTTAGGCTACTCTCTACTTCTACTTCTTGACTCAGGTGGTGGTCATAGGCATGCCTTCCTCTTGCCCATCTCATGAATAATTGGATACATCTTTAAGGTTATACTCAGATGTCCTACCAAGGCTGTCACAGTGAATGCCACTCATTTTTACATATTTCTCTCCTCCTACTACATTATGATCTCAGAGCAGGTACCATATCATTTTCATTTCTGTATCCCCAGGATCTAGAGCACGGTAGGTACTCAATAAATATTCATCAAATGAAGGCATGAACCAAAGTTTTGAGTGATGATTCCTATTGGTAATATGGGGAGAAACTTTTGGCAAAAAAGAAGGAGAAGAAGGAGGAGGAGCAGGAGGAATAACAAACATCTGAAGAAAAGGGGGAGAAGTAATGGAGGAATAAGACCATAGGCAAATGGTGATATTTGAATTTATTGCTTTTCTCTGCAGGTATTATTTCTCAGAATTCGTTTTTCTCATGAATTTTATCTCTTAATTCTATGCTCTAGAATCTGATTTATTTTTAGTTGCTGTTTATTACTAGTAATAAAAATGTGGTGGCTCAGCTTGTATGCATTTTTGCATAGTATCACATTTTTAGCTCTATGGTCCATAATTGCATAAGTAGAAAGCTTAAAGGATTTTAGTAGTATTAATACTTTCAATAAAATCACCATTTAATTTTCCTTTCCTTTTTTTTTAAAGATTTTATTTATTTATTTGACAGAGAGAGAGACAGCCAGTGAGAGAGGGAACAGGGGGAGTGGGGGAGGCAGAAGCAGGGGGAGTGGGGGAGGCAGAAGCAGGCTCCCAGTGGAGGAGCCTGATGGGGGCTCGATCCCAAAATGCTAGGATCACATCCTGAGCCGAAGACTGAGCCACTCAGGCGCCCCATATTTTTCTTTTCTAACATTTTTTCCTAATTAAGTTTTATTCCCTTTCCTAACTAATAAGCTAGTTTGTTAAAAATACTTTTTCTATTAACAAATAAAGCATGTCTCTTTTAGGGAAGATTTAAAAGGAAATAGAGGAAAAAGTTACTTGTCATCTCATTATGAAAAACAAATCACTTTTAGTATTATTGTTTCTTTGTTTTTAAACAAATTATTCTGTTTAAATTTAGTTGCATCATATGGTCTATAGAATTTTTATTTTTATTTTTATTTATTTTTTTTACTACTGTAACATGTAGTAAAGTCTTATGGGAAAATGTTTTGAAATTAAGCTGTATGACCTTAGAAATGCTATTTAATCTCTTGGCCTCAGTTATGAGTATTTAAATGTGGTAATGTGATAAGCTCTTATTATAGTGCCTGACACTTAGTAAAGCTCACTAAACTGGAACCAATTATTTTAAAGAGGACTTAAGCACCTTCCCATATCATTAGGGACTCTTTGGAAGCATCAGCTTTCATGAATACAAAACAATGGAAGAAATCAGAAATTAATAACAAAAAGAAATTTAGGAAATCCCCAAACATGTGAAAATTAAAAAACAAAAATCAAAAACAACAAAAACAACACTCTCATAACTAGCCAATGGGTCAAGGAAGAAATTATAAGACAACTAGAAAATACTTTTAAATGAATGAGATTAAAGGCACAAGATACCAAAATTTATGGGATACAGCTAAAGCAGTACTTAGAGGGAAATTTATAGCTATAGAATGCTTCTATTAAAAAAGATCTGAAATTAAAAAATCTCATCTTCCACCTTTAGACACTGGAAAACAAAAGAACTAAACCTAAAGCAAGCAGAAAAAGGCAATAATAAAATTAGAACAGAACTTAATAAACTGGGGAATAGAAAAACAAACAAAAATCAACAAAACCACAAGTTGGTTCTTTGATTAACAAAACTGATAAATCACTAGTTAGACTGGCTGAGGAAAAAAAGAGAGAATCGTTACTGAAATCAGGAATGAAAGGGGTATTACTGCTAACCTCACAGACATAAAAAGAATTATAAGGGAATACTATGAACAGCTTGATACAAATAAATTAGATAACTTAGATGAAATGGACAAATTTCTAGAAAGACACTACCAAAACTGACTCAGAATAAAAAGAACTCTGAATAGATTTATAACAAATAGATTGAATTAGTAATTTCAAAAATTATCTGTAAGAAAAGCCCAGGCCCACATGGCTTCAATGGTGAATTCTGCTAAATATTTAAAAAAGAATAAATGTCAGTTCTTCACAAACTCCTTCAAAAGACAGAATTCATTCTGCGAGGCCCCTGGCCCCCGTTACTCTGATATCAAAATTAGAAAAGACATCAAAAGAAATGAAGACTACAATGGGGCACCTAACTGGCTCAGCTGGTAGAGCATGTGACTCTTGATCTCAAGGTCTTGAGTTAAAGCCCCACAGTGGGCGTGGAGCCTACTTAGAACAAAACAAAACAAAACAAAACAACACAAAACAAAACAAAACACCAAAAGAAATGAAGACCACAAACCAATATATCTTATAAACACAATGACAATTTAATATTTCATCAAGTGAATTATTATAGTTGGCTTATGCATTCCTACATTGTTTTCCATTTTTAAGTACTTTATATGTTGCAATGACTATAACATATTTTGTTTCAAATTATTTCTTTGGGATAGATTTCTAGAAGTTGAATTATTGAGTTATTGTTGATAGTTAAAAATTTTGATGTGTTCCCAAACTGCTTTCAAAATGATCTGTACTGATTGACATTTTCACCAGCAACCATTTATTCTTAATTTATAATTAGTCCCAATGATGTGTCCTATCTGCTTTTCTTTTCCCACACCCCCTATGCTCTCCTTTACAATGTAAGCCTTCCATGAAAAAGCTACATTTTGAATCCATTAGCCAAAAGCAAAATTTATTTAATCAAGTTAAAAGAGAGCACAGGTACATCCTACAACTGAGAAATTAAGTTTTAGTTTTTCCCTGTCAAATTCTCTGCTTAAAGACTAACTTTTCCAAGACTGGTTATTTGTCACACAAGTATAAGCTTCTAGTACTTTTACATTAAAATCTAAAGCTATGAGACAATAAGTTATGAAAATAACTACATTTACACTTCACAGCATCATAACCAGAGACAGTAAAATAACTGGCCAAAGTGTTTTTCCTGAGTAACTCACAAGTGTCGTAGCAGCGCCACTCTGATCGATTTAAAAAGGAGACTGATTTCAGCCATAACCTGTTACTATTGACAGGTATTCTCTAAATGGCCTGGAGACCATCAAACTTGCTCCTAATTTTTTTTTTTTTTTGTGAGGTTGGGGCAGGGAGGTTATCATTCTGGATATAGGGCTTTGCAGCTAGGTTAAATATGGACCTATTTGCTAAGATTCAAAATATTCCAGGATGAATGTGGACATGACCTCAAACTGGGAGAATGAAAGTATCAGAGAGTCAAACATCAAAGATGGCGCCGTTGTGCTCTGTTGTCTACTATAGCTGAGTTTCTTCCACCCACCACCCTGCCTTGCAAACCTGAAACTGTCTGGTCACTGGGTCATAGCTACAGTTGATAGAAAGACTTGAAATGGCTTTCTTCAAGTTCACTGTAGCTGATGGAACCTTCATGCTACTGTCAGCTAGTGGGTCACTCATGCATTTATTTCTTTTTCACTTTATTTATTAATAATTTATAATTTTTCATTATTCATTTTATCGATTAATATATTTATTTATTGAATGACTACTGTGTCCTTCTATGTGGCAAGACCTCTGATAGCCCCTTAGCAATCTGGTCTGCACTGAAATAGATCTTGATATTTGTGACTAGTGCTAGAGATGATAAAATTCAGTAAAGCATTCTGACAATGTGTCATTCTCTTTTTTCAATTTGTGCACCATTTTGTGTGGTAGACTCCATAGGAAATTGTAGGCTATATATGATTCCAATTAATTGCTTCATAACTCTAGACTTGTCCAGCATTTCATCTTTTTTTTTTAAAGATTTTATTTATTTATTTATTTGAGAGAGAGAGAGGAAGGAAGAGAGCACAAGCGGGGTGGGAGGGGGAGCAGAGGGAGAAGCAGACTCCCCGCTGAGCAGGGAGCCTGATGTGGGGCTCTATCCCAGGACCCTGAGGTCATGACTTGAGCCAAAAGCAGACCCTTAACCGACTGAACCATCCAGGCGCCCCCAGCATTTCATCTTTAAGCCACAAAATACTATGGCTTATATAACAACGCATAGGGTTCTGAAAACAACACTAAGCGAAAAACCAAAAACCTTTATTCCCAACTTTACTCACTTTCACCATATTCTCATCAGTGGGACACATTGGAATTATTTTTAAATTCTCATGTATTAGATAGAAGACTGCGGAGCAGAATAGTTCGAATAGTTCTGTGGATCAGAAGTTGGTCACACTGCTGATTTCTTCATTTCCTTGTTAATGATTTTTAATTTTTTTCCCTTTCATTTCCTCTTCTCCCTCCCACAGTCCCTCATTTCCCTCCCTTTCTATCCTTCGCTATTTGCTACAACTCAAAGGTTCTTGTCAGTGCCTGGAGGGCTAAGTCTCCACACTGTGGCTGTCAGCATATAACTGGCCTCAGTAGGAACAGTAGTGAGCACAGGCAGGAAAAGCTCTAGGACTCATAGATGGGAGTCCAACCAGCTGACTGACATTAGACAAGAAGAATGCCTTTCAGAAGCCACAAAAGCCAGCAAACATCTACAGGGAGTCAAGAATCAGACTGAGCAGAAAGAGACCTGGTTTTCCAGTGTGTCTTGGGCAAGTCACCTCACATCTCTGGGTGTTTCTCCATCTGTAAAACAGACCACCCAAACCCTGAGGTTTCTTTTATTTCTACCACTCATAAATTCTGAAACCTCATTCAACATCAAGTTAAATGAATTCTTTTTTTTCCCTTTCTATTTTAGCATTCTCTAAATGCATTGATAATTGAGAGAGTTCTCTTATTCTTATATTTTTTCCTCCAAAATCGGGAGTTTGACAAAATAGCTGATAAAATCCTAACCTGAACAAAATCCCATATTAGTTATCCTCAATGAACTTTAATTGAGCACCCACGAGGTTAGGCTTATTCTGGCTGTTTCAGTCCTCTCCTTTCTCACCACCCAGAGTCATCCAGTTTGGGACTTAAGACTCCTTTAATTGCCTTATTTATGTTAGTTTTATGTTTCATCTTCAGCCTAACTCTGGTAAGGAATACGACCTTGTCTTAAAGTTTTCTTTTGTACTTCCCACAGTGCCCCAGAACGATGCATGGAGCAAAGCTGGTAACAGGGACTTGGTAATCATAATAACATTTAAAAAAATTCTATCTTTACTTTTTAAAGTAATCTCTACACCCGATCAATGTGGGGCTCGAACTCATAACCCTGAGATCAAGAGCTGCATGCTCTACCGACTGAGCCAGCCAGGAATCCCATAATAGCATTTTTTAAAACTAACATTTTTTAAATGCTAACCTACATAGCAGGTGCTTTTATAAGTGACTTACATGGACTCCCATTCTAAGTGTTTTCCAAATATCATCAGCTTCTATTTAGTGGCTTGAAATTGTGTCCACACTTTATACATAAGGAAATTGAAGTATAGAGCGGTTGATCACTTGCTCCAGGATTTACACAGCTATGATTCATGAGCCGAGTTTCATTCCCAAGTAGTTAGCTCCAGAGTTGAGCCCTTAACCACTATGCAATACTTACTGCCTTTCTTGTGACTGTTTGCAAAGATTCCAAGTATTTTTTGCACTCTACTTTTGGCATATAGCCCCAGTAACCATTGCTGAGAACTTCTGCCAGCAAATGACTTTCCATGGAATTTTTTACTTTATTTCTGTAACATAATCTCTGTTGCTTTATTCTTTTCAAATAAGTCAAGCAATGAGATTTCCATGACGGCTCCATGAGGGGCTATGAGAGTAGTGAATGCCGTGTAATAGTATGAAGTACTAGGTTCACTTTCAGGAAGCACATCACTCCTCAGTTTCATTTCTTCATTCTCAGGAATGCCAGTTCTTCTGCAACTTCCCCAAGGGTTCCTCTCCTCTTTACTGGCTGGTCTTACAGACGCACACTGAAGGTGATGTGATCCCACGAGGCCAGCAGGGAAGCTATAAACTGATTTACCCTACCCGGGTGAGGAGAAGACCCTTACTCAAATCCATACATTGATTTATACCAATAGAAAGTAACAAAACATTGGGGTGCCTGGGTGAATCAGCCGGTTGGATGTCTGACTCTTGATTTCAGCTCAGCTCATGATCTCAGGATTGTGGGATTGAGCCCTGCATTGGGCTCTCCACTCAGCAGAGAGTCTGCTTGAGATTCTCTCTCTCCCTCTCCCTCTGCCCCTCACCCCTGTGCATGTGCATGCATGCTCTTTCTCTCAAATAAATAAATAGATAGATGAACAAACAAACAAAATCTTAAAAAGAAAGTAACAAAATATTGTCTTTCCCCTTGTTTTCATTACTGTCTGTAAGAGCACTTCTGAAGTTACTCATGTCTCATGGACCTTCTGACAGAATGCTCTCCTAACTACTCCAGGCCCCTCTATTCTATGCAGTTACTTCCATTTATTCATGCACCAAATATATGCTGAGCATATGTATAAGCCAGGCACCGTGCTCGGCACTGGAGGTGTAATAAACTCCAAAGGACCTCACAATTCAGTGACAGAGAGAGATTCTTAAGTTACTAGTACGCTGTGACAGTGTGTGCAAGGTACTAGAGAGGCATGAGGAAGGCAGAATAACTTCTGCTGTGGAGGTGAGCAGGAGGTGAAATGTCAACTAGATATTGAAGGATAGGTCATTGCTCACTAAGTGGAATAGGAAGAAAGAGAGTGAGGTTATTCCATCAGCCAAAGAAGTTAGGCAGAGTTCTTGACTGCTCTCTGATAACCCAAATTGTATCTGTTCTCCAATTTGAATGTAAACTCATTGATAATAGTGGCAAATATTTATTGAGCTCTTTCTCTGAGTCATTGTTAATATATGTCTTATTAACCATTTTGTACTAATAATGTCAATGAATCCTCCCCACAATTCCATCACACACACACACACACACACACCCCTCTGTCTATCTGTCTATATTATTACACGTATATAAATGAGAAAACTGAGACAGAGAGAGGGGACATCATTTGCCGAGCTGGTAATTGACAGAACCAGATTCAAACTCAGCTCTCTCAGACTCCAAAACCCAGACTTCACTACTATTTTGTTTTCTGTTTGTCTTTTTCCAGGGCTGAGTACAGAGCAGTTGCCTAAGCAGTGTTGGCAGAGGGAAGAACTGGTCGATAGCTAGGTGTCTGTGGCAGGGGATCTGTGCTATGTTGTTTTGCAGGCAGGAAGGGAGGGACCAGTGACTTCATTCACAATCTGGTTTGTTCAGATGGAGCCATGTCATGCTACAGGGTGAGGCCAGCAACTCTATCTCCTCCCAGGTATTTATTAAGTGAGGTTTATGCACAGGGAAGAGGTAAGAGCCCAGTCTTGGGGTCAGAGAGGCCCAGGGACACTGCTTCTCTGCTAGTCACACTTTTTTTTTTCTTTTTGAGAGTCTTCCTTATTAACAAGTTTGATTCAATTCACTGGCCATGTGTGCTTGGGGCTAGGTATTTAATGTTTTGAGGATTATTGTCCTTA
Organism: Ursus maritimus; assembly: GCF_017311325.1. Lineage (NCBI taxonomy): Eukaryota > Metazoa > Chordata > Mammalia > Carnivora > Ursidae > Ursus > Ursus maritimus. Next base: position 20,319,076 of record NW_024424008.1, on the reverse strand, counting down.
TCTGTATCATAAATTTAATAATAATGTCTACTTCATGCCATCATCATTATCACCATCATCATCATCATCACCACTGGTAACACATGAGGCTCAGAGAGGTAACTTGCTTTGCTTGTGGGGCTTGTCTAGTGCTGGACAACAGGCAGACATTCAGGCTATGTGTGCTTTGAAAACCAGAGGAGAGACTCCTGGCCCGGCCCCTCCTACCTACCTGAGCTTAGCAAAGTCATTTCCCCTCCCTGAGCATCAGCTTCCTCTCTGTCAGTCAGGGAGATAAATGAATGACCTCAAAGGTCCTTTATGCTGTGAAGATGTTTCCTCCTCCCTCTGACCATTCCACCCTTTCCTTCCCTCTTTTAGCTGGACTCTTCCAGCTTTACCCTCTTGGATGATGACTCAGCTTTGGGAGCTAACAGTTTACTCTCGGTCTCCCACGATCTGATGTCAACGGCGGACCCAGAGCACAAGACGTCACTTGCAGCATTCATGTCTCAGGAGGAATTACAGGCAAACTAATATGTAAAGCACAGTAATAAATAGTATTCTTTCTAAAGTTGTGCCTGGTTGAATAATATTCACCCCTTGCTTGCTTCTGGAAGGAGGGATGACTCACAAATGAAGGCAAATCCATTACAGTTGAAACTGCTGGGCCCTCAGCCAATAGCCCCATTTTAGCAGGTCACAGGGGTTAGAACTCTCACCGTGAGTTCAGTGGTGAGGCAGGTGAGGGAGAGGTGTTTCTGTCTGGGATACTATTGTTCAGCCCATGCTGAGCCTTCTGTCTACACATTTCCTTTGAGGAGCACTTCAAATGCTATGCTAGTGGACTGTGTTTTCTAAGTCAAGTACAGCTCATGAGGAGAGGATATCTTAGTTCTAATGTGAGAGATATGAGTAGCCCAAAGATTTTTCAATAGTTCTTTTTTTGGAGAAAGAAAAGTTGAACATTGCTTGCCAAACTTCAAATACAAGCTGATAAAAGTGCAGATTTTCACTTGGCGGGGATCTGAACTCCTCTAGGATTATAGAGTGTGCAGATAAAAACCATGAAAACACACACATACACCTCAAGGGAGTAAAAACACCTTCAAAACCCCCAACACTTCTGTTTAAGAATACCCTATTCCTCTCCCTCCCTCCCTTTCTCTTACACACACACACACACACACACACACACACACACACACCCTTCCTATTCACGTTGGCTGACACAGCCAAGCAGGTTCATTGTTATTTCTGTAGGAGACACCAGGGATCTCAGGGGGAGTCTGTCACTGTAACTGATGGTTACTTTAAAGCTGAAGAGAATGCTTCTTGTGGGAGGGAGGATTTTTTTTCCCTCAGCATCCACCAGAAACTTTGTAATCATCCTTGATTCCTTACTTGTGAATTTCTGTCACTTTTTCTTCATTCTTCCTCCCACTGTCCTGGTTCAAGAAGAATTTTTGCAGCTTGTTTGCACATACCATTCACATAACAATTGTGTTCTGCTTGTGAGAAAATGTATTTGCATCACATACAACAGTGCCAGGAAATAGCATCTAATAACATTATTACCCCTTATCCACTCTCATTGTAGGGGATGAAGAATGCAAATCCTAGTAGGAGATACTACATTTGACAGCAATATCCATTACTTGAAGACTCCAAAGAAGTGGGATACTAATACCTCCTCCATCAGGGGCTATTGTAGTGCTGAATGCAACCGTGCACGTATGGGCTTAGCCATGGTAAGTGTTCAATAAATGGTAAGTATTTTTTGTTCTATAAGCATTTATTGTTTTTGCCAAACACTATATTCAGGGCTCCAAAGGCAAAAGTGTCTGGTGCAAAGTGGGAAAAGGGACCCCCTCTGGGAAAAGGAATTGCAAAAGCTCACCTTCTCAGGTTGGCTCTTGCTGAATTGTATGTGGGATGAATTTTGCCCTCCAGGTGTGTCCCCTCTGCAGCAATATGGCTCAAATAAACATTGGGGACACAAAATGTGGGGCTCACAGTTTAAGCAAATCATTACCACAAAGTGTTATAATTGCTACGACGAAGGTGTATATAACAGGGCACTGAGGAGAGCCCAGCGAGGGCCACTGGGAAGCTGGAGAAGGCCCAGGGGCACCATTTTCAATGGGGTTTAAAGAACGAGTAGGAGACTGCCCATGGAGCTAGAATAGCAAAGCTCCGTTTGGGCAGAGGAAAGGCCTGCCCAACAGGGGGCGCAAAGCCACCTCTTTTCCACTCCACTCTTCCCCAGTCCTGCGAACTTCTCTGGATGGAGTGTAGGATTTAGGGGTGAAGGGGGTTCAGACAAACTGTGGGAAGATACTTGGGAGGTAGCTCTGGCCTGCACTGTGGACCCCTCAGTTACATGTGGTACTACTGAATGATTACTTCTATTCAAGAAGTAATCAAGCAATGCATGATCAGTATAAATTTTTGTACAGAAATCAGATGTAGAGTTCAGAACCATTTTTTATCACTGAATCAGCAACTTCAAGTACTTGGATTATAAATTTTAAAGAAGGAGAATTTTGCAGCTGACAGAGAAGCTGCAAAATCTACTCATCAAAGTGTTATGCATTTTCATCACAGGGAAGATCCTACTATTAAATGAAAAAAAAAAAAAAGCAAGCTTATTCCTTGGATCTCTCAGCCCACAGTAGATTAAAAATAGCATAATTCATTTTGGATGGGGGCTAGACAGTGGTGCTGCTCCAGGCTCATCTCTGCAGACTTTGCCAGGAGAGTACAGCTGAGCACCGCACGGTGAGGCAGGCAAGGAAAACTGTGGAGATTGGATTCAGTTCCAGAGGGCATCTGTAGTGTGGTAACTGAGCTCCTTGTTCATTAAGCAACTCCTAAGGGGTCCGAGCTGGTGGGGTGGGGGAGGGAAGGCGAGGAGTGAGTGCCAGCCTGGGACCTCCGCATTGGTTTTGCAGGGGACATCCCGGAGGCAAACAGCGGTGTGAAAATGGAGTCTTCACCTAACACCAAGCCCGTACAATTCAAAAGAAACTTCCACATCGCAGGCGCTACCAGGTTTACATAGCAGGTGAAGACTTAGCATTACTGAAGCATCACCAATTACGTTAGCACTGTGATTTTGAATTTTGTTGCTGTAATATAGAAATACTAAATATATATGGCATTTAATTTGTAAATTTATTTTAACATGATAGATGATAAGAGCTATAAGCATATGGTATTTGTACTTAATTTTGTTTCTATATATTTAGGAAGTATCATCATAAAAAGATTTAGTCAACATTAGGGGAGACCAGAAGGATTATTTTCTTTAAGATTTACTTATTTATTTTTAGAGCGAGAGTACAGGGGGAAGGACAGAGGGAGAGAATCTCAAGCAGACTCCCCACTGAGTGTAGAGTCTGACACCAGGCTCGATCTCACGACCCTAGATCATGACCCTGAGATCATGACCTGAGCCAAAATCAAGAGTCGGATGCTTAACTGACTGAGCCACTCAGGCAGTCCTGGATTATTTTCTTTAAAAGAGGCTCCTATGTAGTCCTCACCTAATAGGGTTGTTGTGAGGAATAAATGAGAAAAGTCCTTATAGTGTATTTAGCAAAATGCCTGGCTTATAAATACCTTCAGTAAATGATAGTTACATTGTTTTCACATTTTAGAAATAGTGATCAAAGTCAAATCCTGTATGTACCAAATGTGCACTTTGTCCTTTACTGAGAAGGGGGTAAACAACAGAAGTTTAGTCAGCTCTTGGGGATCACTTGGGGGAAAGGAGAGCTCTTTACTTTTAACAAAACAATGGTCTCATTTAGTAGCAATCATAAATTGGTGTATTTGTTTTCTTTTTTTTTTTTTTTTTGAAGTTTTTTACTTACGTATTCTCTCCACCTAGTGTGGGGCTTGAACTCACGACCCCAACATCAGGAGTCACATGCTCTTCCCACTGAGCCAGTCAGCATATTTATCCAAATCTTTCCCAGACCATTCAATGTTTGCCAAGAGCAAGGGCAAAGGCTCATGCTTCTTTGTTTTTCTCCTGTCCCTAGCATAATGGTGGTCATGAAAGACAGCTTGCACACCTTTGCTGAATAAACGAAATGGTATTCATGTACCTCCAAGGGACAGCCCTTGTCTATGTAACTGCGGACAGGCCACTCATGTCTCCCGCCCCTGCCTCCTCATCAGTGACGTGGATAATGTACCAAAGTGCTGTGCAAATATGAGGACAGATTAACTAATATTCATGAAGAATTTCTCAATCCCCAATGAGTCTTAGCTAATGTTGATCTATCACAACTCACTTTCTGCTTTTAACCTGGAAATCAGTCTAAAATTGGTTTCATTTTTTAAAAAATTTCTTTTAGCAACAGTTTTACTGATTCTGCCCTGGGTGGGTTTCCAGTTCAGTTCAGTGGTTAATTTAGTATCCTGCACAAACTGGTGCTGGTTTCTAACAACAGGTGTATGTATGCACCAGAAGGGAGGCTCTGGGACGACAGAGGCCGGGCCTTATTCATCCACGTCCCTACTCCGTAGCCAGAGGAGCATCCCATACACGGGGAAAACTCAAAATCTATTCATTGCAGTGAAAGGAGAATAACACTCAGATCAAGAGAACCTTCCTTTAAAGGCAGTAATAGATCGTTCAGTTCTCTAAGCTGCAGCAGAATCCATGTGGGCTGTACCTTCTAATTTACATAACTTTTCTCTCAATACGTCACCTTCTTTATTCTCACATTATTTAATTTAATAATTATTGATTGAATGCCATGAACTATTTTAGGCCTTAAATAAGTCACATTCCCTGCCTTTAAGGAACTTGCAGTCTACTCTCCAGATTTTATTATTATAGCTGAAACATCAGAGTGTCAGAAAGAGAAGCTACTGGCTCCAAATTACATCGTTAGAAAAGCTAAATACAGGATCCAGGACAGTTACATTTCAGAGTCTACTTTTTTTCCCCCCTAATGAAAGGGTAAAGTACTTAGGTATTTTTAATGAATATTAGGAACACAGCAGAAGCTGCTGTTGAAATGTTTCCGATATTACATGATCTGTCATTAAAAAACAATTTACTCACACGTAAACAGTGCACAGTTGAAAAGAGGCAAGATATACATACTATCTTTGCTTGCTAAGAGTCTAATCACCATAGTGAGGAAGTCAGATGACTGGGTAGTCACTCCTGCATCTTTATCTTTCGGTATTGATGTTTTAGCTTTCGGTGAGTTAAAAACTTCCGCAAAATGAAATACGGACAACCTAAGGTGCCACTCTGGGCCTTTTGCCTTAAAGAGTCAGGTTAAAGGAAGCTCTGTAGTGAAGCGGAATGGACTCATGATTAACTTTAAAGTAGAAATGGGTTTGAGCCAAATTCTCTGAATAATACTTAACATTCTGAATTAATAGCGGGAAGAAAATTTAACAAAAGCTTAGTGTTCTCATCTGGTGAAACTATACTTGATATTTATATAACCACAAATTATACATCTCCTATTTATATTACTTTAGCCCTAGTAGCATCACTAATTGAGTAGATAGAATTAGCTATGCTAATAACATCTAGAATGAGTTCATACATAAAAATGCCTTAAAGAATCAATTACTCTAGTTTGCTCATGCAATATGACATCACGCAGGGCCCAGCTCTGCCACTTACTAGCTCGACGGACTTGTAGACTTCAGTTTTCTCATTGTAAAAGGAGCGTATTAAGAATACATACCTCACAGGATTTTTGTAAAAAACAAATAAGCAATGCCTACTTAAAAACAAACAAACAAACAACCCGTAGACAATAAAGCAATCTACAGATGTTCAGAATAACTGGTGTACTGAATGAAATGCAGGGATTCTAGAATTTCCCATGGTAGCTACACAATATGGCAGAAAACTCAGAAATACTCCTGACTCACAGCAGTGGCAGGGGCAGGAGTTGGGGACTGAGTGAGATCAGTCCTGCTGCCACCTCCCCCTTCCTGCTTAACCTCAAGGTCAGCAAGCACAGAGTCAAAAGCTTACCCATTATGCAGATGGGTGTAGGGCAAAGTTGCAGGCAACTCTCCCTTCCTCTCATCCGTGCAAAAGGGGTGTTAGAATCTAAGGAATAGAGTACTTTGAGGAGGTTGCTCATTCTAGCCTTATACGGGGATGAGTTTGAGATAGGTGCATGTGTGGGTAGTGGTGGGGGGTGGTAGGCAGGGGGAGGAGATAGACTAATATTTCTAGGTACTTTATACACATTATCTCTTTTAATACAATCTCTAGTTTTACACATGAGGTAATTGAAGCTTAGACGTGTTATGGTAACTCTGGCAGAGTTGGTCAGTCTATCTGATATCAAATCTTTCGGCTATGCTTATGTCCCTCAAATTTCAGCAAGCCTAAAGAAACCCTTGGGGAGCTTGTTGAAATGCAGCTTTCCTATCCCCATCCCCAGAGGTTCTGATTCCAAAGGACTGAGGTTGAGCCTGGGCACATTCATTTTCAATAAGAGTCTTAGCTAATGTTGATGTCAGTGGTCCAAGTGACACACTTTTTTTTTTTTCTTCTGCTAAATATTTTCTGGTCTCTTCTTTCCTCTCCATAGGTACTCTATGGACCCGGGATGGCCTTCTTTGTGTCTCACCTGCATTATCAAAATGGACTCCTGCTTTCTAGGGTTGCCTTCTTTTGGAAATTGATTCTACACAGCCGCAGGGTGATCTGTGAAAACTTTAATCTAACTTCTGTTAAAATCCTCAACTGTAGACCCCTCTGAGAACCATCTTCAGAGAAACTACAAGTACTTCTTTATAGAGAACGATCTGTGTGCTCCTCACATGGTTCTCAAGGGACATGGGAGCTCAAGGTTTGGATAAATGTGATCATCACGTTCAAAAAAAAAAAATAGGATGAGTTAGCAGCTCTCCCCAGGATGGTCTAGGGACACTGAAGAATTCTCTGGACACAGCCATGTTTTTGTTCTTTATATAAAAAATGCTAATATGGTTAAAACCACACTGTATGCAGGATGGGGAAAGAATCAGAGGAGAAATCTGAGAGCTGGAAGACCAATAAGGAATCTGTTAGATGTTCTAGAGTAAGGAAGTGAAAATAAGCAACCTGAGGAGGTGCCTTTTCTGGGTGGATGAACTCTGAGGAGAAATGCTGCTTTCACGGAGTGGGGCAGTATGGTGCTCCTTCCACTCCACTTCCCTAAATCTCTGACTTACTCTTGGACATTTGAGCTCTTCACGGGGCTCCAGTCATCCGAAGACTAGCGCTATCAAGGAGGTTTCTTCTGAGGGTGGTAATGACCTTTCCCTTGGAACTCAAATGTCACTTTGAAGTTGTTACGAAAGCAATCCTTGTAACTCACCCCGGTGAAGCAAACATAATTCCTACTTGCTAACAAAGCACTCACTGTCAAGTCACTTTTTTGATAAATGATACAATGGCAGGCTCTGCTGCTAAGTCTGTGTCCCAGAAAAATGATTCTCAGTGTCTTTATCTGTACATGACATAGTAGGAATCAATGGTCATATGGAAACTTCCAAGAATATATGAAGCAGAACGGAGATTTCTCAGTGCTAGCTCCAGTTTGATTCAGGGAGGCTGCCATGATCCTATCACCATAGCTCCGTCTCTGTCCCATGCCCTCTCTCACGGTCAATATCCCCTCTTAAAGGAAGCTCAAGGCTTGGGAAAATAAAACAGAATAATATTAGGAACCACTAGGTCAGATATCCAGGATGACAGTCCTCTCTCAGATCTCTTTAGTAATCGTTTCCTATTTTTCTTTTCTTTTGCCATTGTTTTAAGTTCAGATTTTCAAAATCTCACATCCAGAACGCTGTGATAGCTTTCTCAAACATTTCCCAATCAGTCTTTCTCACAGTTACCAGATTGATCTCTTGGAAATCTACTTCTGATCATTCACTTTCCTTTCCTCCAAGAAGGGAGGATTGAGCAGACAGAATGTTTCTGGTGGACACCATGCTAGGTACTAGGGGCACAGATGAGTAAGTCTGGACCTTTGCCAGGGAGTGACATTTGGGCAGCAACACAAGTACATTCAGCGCGCAAGTCCAGGGGAAATCACTAGGTTGGGTTTGGTTGCAACCATTAAAATTCTTCTGTCTACAGGATAAAGTCCAGGTTTCCTAGAAAATTTAAGGCACCAGAACTGATTTGAGTATAACTTTCCACTTCTGAGTCCTTTTATTCCCCTTCATAAATTGTTGCTTGCAATGAATGTAAACAATGTTTTCCCTCTTAAGTATCCTGTATCCTATTCCTATCCCATTGTCTGCCCTCTTACAAATTTTACTAATACTTCAAGGTCCCCTCACTCCACCCTCCAAATTCAAATTCTCCCAGCTTCCAAGCCAAAATCTCCTCCTCTGAACTGCAGAGCAAGTTTCTTGTCCCTTTTGTTTAGTATTAATCAGTTGTTCCCTATGGGGACTCCTTCTCTCCCCTAGTATCCCTGCTTCTTCAGGGCAGTGACTACATCTTATTCGGCTTGGTCCACATTGCCTGGCAAACTGCTTGTACTGGCATCTAATAAAGGGTTATTGAATGAGTAAATGAACACATTTACCAAGACTTATCCCTCTGGCAGGCCACAATTAGAGGAAGTGTGCAGCTCCAAGCTCACTTCAGAGTTCTCACCCAGAAAGATGTACATCATTGAGGAAACCAGCTCTGTCTCTCAGGATTTAAGCTTATGCCCAAGTCAGTTTTTGACAAAGCTGAACCCAATTCAGTATACTTCTTCATTTTTCTTAAAATGCACCAAGTGACATGGTTTTAATAGGAAGAGGGCGTGCTGTAGTAAACAGATTATGGGCTTTGGAATCAGTCAGACATGGGTTCAGATTTCTTTGCCTCTCTAAGCCTTAGTTTCTTTCTTTCTTCCTTCTTTTTTTTTTTTAAAGATTTTATTTATTATTTATTTATTTATTTATTAGAGGGAGAGAGAGAGAGCAAGGGAATGCACACAAGCAGTGGAGAGTTGCAGAGGGGGAGGGAGAGGCAGGGGCAAAGAATCTCAAGCAGACTCTGTGCTGAGTGCGGGGCCAATGCAGGGCTTGATCTTGATCTCACAATCCCGAGATCACAACCTGAGCTGAAACCAAGAGTCAGAGGCTTAATCGACTGAACCACACAGGCGCCCCAACCTTAGTTTCCTCAAATCTGTAAAAAGGGAACAAATAACTTCCCTTCACATTTTGTTGTGGGTATTAGAGATTATGTGAGCTGAGTTTTTGCAATGAACATTCTTACTACTTCGAAAACATCTATCACCTCGGTTTTGTACCAGCCTGTGACTAAATAGCACTAGTTATTTACTTATAACCTCCTTTACTTTAGAAAGGATTTACGGTGCAAAGGAGGCACTTACACATTGCACATGGTTGGCATTTAGTAAGAATATCGATACTCTCATACTCTTTCAGATGTATCTTTCCCTTCTTTAAATTATAGGGATTTTAAAATAAAATGAAACAAAATTTAGCATAAATCACTAAATATGCATTGAATTTCAATGGAGAACAGCTCGATTGTGAAGCTCATACAATTTCCTAAATGTCTCAATAAGTAATAGAATGGTTGATTATGAAATTGATGAAAAAAGTTAAAAGACCAATGAAAGAAATTAAGGGAGTGATTAAGTTTTCACCAGAGGCCAGTTTGAGTGGAGACTCCTTAGGAATTAACTGACATTCTCAGGGAAGCCTGCCTGCATTGGGATCTGGGAAACTGAGATAGTTCTCAAGGAGACCCATCCAAACAGATGGCCGCCTTGAGCTTAGGGGTCTGGGTAGGCTGGAATTATGTGGGTTACTGACACAATTGTCCACTTGCCCTTTGCATGTGTAGACACAAACTTTGTGAAGGCATGTGCAGTGGACAAAAAGCCTGGGCACTTCATTTGTAGCAACTGAGTACTTTCAAACAGAGAGCCTTAGACTTCCTCCTAGATGTTCTCAAAATTCAGTGAGCTTCAAAGCTCAAACCAGGCTTTCCATACAAGCTGCCTGACCTCCCAGACCTTCCTGGTCAGCCCCATTTGCTCCAACCACCACTACACCAACCACACCATCCATCTGGTGTCCCTGGTCTACTTGGCCTCACTCTAACATGCCTACAGTTTCCAACTTCATGTTCATGCTCTATCCTGTATGTGGCACACTCCTACTCAGACTTCAAGATCTTGGTTGAGTACCACCTTCTTCTGGAAGCTTTCTTTCTCTCTTACCCAAGGCATGATTAGTAACTGTCCTTCTGACTTCCAACAAAATATAGTATGAAGAAATGGACATTCTGCTGTCGAAATGTTCTGAGTACAAACCTGACACCTGTACCTATTAGCTGTGTGATCTTAGGTAAACTAGCTCATCTTCTTGAGGCCCAGTATCCTGACACTTCAGATAAAGACTGTGAGCTCCCTAAATTTATGAGGATCATCAGTGATGCTGTATTGCTAGGCTTTCTTCTATTTCTCTTTGCGAGCTCCTTGAAATGAGAGACCTTGCCTTTTTAATTACTTTGTTATCCCTCCAAGGCAACTAGCACAATGCCCGCTGCTTTATAGCATTCAGTATTTTTAAATCAATGGACAGTTCTGGAAAAATAACTCAAGCACTGATAGGTCAGTTGAAGTCTAAGTTCTTCTATGAAGTGCTTTCTGGCCATTCCTACACCCATTAATTTGAATTTTCATGGTATACATATTTCTAATAAGGCCATTGTCACCACCTGCTTCATCCATACTAACTGATTTTAAGCTTCTCCAGGGCAGCAACCATGGCTTTCCCTTTGAACTCATGTTTCACAATGTGTAAATGCCAGCTGATGATAAAGTCCTTTCAAATATCCCACTCTCTTTCTGATTCCAAGTAGTTTTCTTTCTCAGTGTTTTTTTTGAAAGATTTTATTTATTTATTGGGGGGGGGGCACAAGCAGGGAGAGTGGGAGAGGGAGAGGCAGACTCCCACTGAGTAAGGAGCCCGATGCCAGGCTTGATCCCAGGACCCTGGGATCATAACCTAAGCCAAAGGCAGACACTTAACCAACTGAGCCACCCGGGTGCCCCTTTGTCCTCAGTTTACGTTGAGTTTATCCCTAGGTCCCAGACAGGCTTCTGTAACAATAACTAAGTTCTGTAGTCCATGTCCTTGGGTCAAGGTGAGTGGCTTTTCCTGACCCAACTTCTCAACTCTCCCCACAGTGAGTCTCTCTCTTTCTTCAGCACATTTTCTCTTAATCGTCTTTTATTTTCTACCCTCGGCAAGAGTCTTCTTATTAATGTATTTTTTTCATGGGGATTTGGAAAACTTTGATTTATTATTTCTTAATTCATAGGCTCTTGAAGAATTACTGCTGGAAGGCACCTTAAAAATCATTGAACCTAGGGAACCTCAAACAGAGAACTATTCTCAACATTGTGCTAGGCACGGATAGTCAATCATGGAATTTTTTTTCCTCCTGCTGAGATCATACATGATCTCAGAATCATTTTCAACACAATATTCCATGTAGAAATTATCAGTCCACAAGAAACTATCAATCCACCATCACAATCAATCCATCATATAGGTAGTGAAACTTGCCTGACATCCTTGATGTAGTTCAAAGCTGCTATTTTGCTAATGAGGCCCGAAGAGCAGTGGTGACTTAATAATGAACTCAAACTAGAACCTAAGTTACTTGACCCTCATGACTGTTGGTCCAGGGTTTCCCTTTTCACACAGTCACCCGTCCTCCTTCAATAGTCATTCAAGTCCTAGAATTTATATCCTATTTTTTGGCATTACCTAATAGTATTTAACAATATGATTAAAAAGCATAATACACATGTCTTAGCCTTATCAAAAAGACATCTGGGCCCTCACAGATGTTATAAGCTTTGAAGACAAGGGCCTGTTTTACACTTTGTATCTTTCACAAGTTCTAGCCCTGTGTCTGGCACATGGCAGGTATTCAAGAAAAATTTTCTGATACGTTCCATTATGTGTATGAAACAAACAGGGGCTCTATCCTTAAATTCTCACTAAGAATCAGTGAAAAATCCTGCTTCCTTGCTTATAAATAGTATTTATTTGAAAGGACTCCATGCATGATGACACATACCCTCCCTTTTTTTTTTAAGAGGGACACCTTATGTTTAAATAAATTCCCGTTTCACCCGAATGTTTTAGGGGAATGAAATTATTGTATCAATGACTGGGCTGCCCTGTGACACTTCTATTTCAAAATACAAGGGGCAGTGTTGTGGTTTGGGGCTCAAAAGTCCTGAGAAATGACAGCCTTTCTTCTTTTTGTTTTTCATGGTGACATCTATTGACCATAATCTGTGGTTCTGTGTGATGCTCACAAGACAGAATTGTTAGGACAGAAAGATAAAGGCAAGGAGATGAAGAAAAAGCACAGGAAGAGAGAGCGTAGGTAGGGGGCAGCATTTTACAATACAGCAATGAGATACTTGTTTTATTACTTAAAAATAGATTTTAAAAGCTGTACAAGCCACAGCTGACATCATACTTAATGGTGAAAGATTGAATGCTTTCCCCATAAAGTCAGGAACAAGACAAGAATGGCTGCTCTTGCCACTTCTATCCAGTATTGATCTGGAGGCTCTAGCCAGGTCAATCAGGCATGACAAAGAAATAAAGTGTCATCCAGATTGAAAAGGAAGAAGTAAAACTCTCTTTTTAGGCATGATGATATTGTATGTAGGAAGTGCTAAGGAATCTACGAAAAAAATTATCAGAACTAATAAATAGGTTCAGCAAGGTAGGAGGATATGATTGATATAAAAACTATTTACATTCCTATAAACTTGAAATGAACAGAATAAAAATGAAACTGAGAAGATAATTCACATGCAAAAAAAAGAAGACATTGGAATCCTACCTCATATCATATACACAAAACTAACTCAAAATGGATCAAACACTTAAATGGAAGAGCTAAAACTATAAAATTCTTAGAAGAATATATGGATGTAAATCTTCATGACCTTGGATTAGGTAATGGTTTCTTTTGTATGACACCAAAAACACAAGTAACAAAAGAAAAAATAGGTAGACTGGACTTTATCAAAATTAAAAACTTTTGTGCATCAAAGGACACTAGCAAGAGACTGAAAAGACAACCTACAGAATGATAGAAAATAACTGGAAAGCATACATTTGATAAGATATTAATTTTCAGAATATATAAAGAATTTCTACAATTCAACAATAACAAAAAAGCCCAATTTAAAAATGAGCAAAGGATCTGAATAGACATTTCTCCAAAGAGGGTATAGAAATGGCCAATTAGCACATGAAAAAAATGCTGCACACCAAGAGTCATGAGGGAAATGTCAATTGCAACTACAATGAGATACCACTTCAGACCAAATAAGCAGAAAGACATATAATAACAAGTGTTGGTGAGAATGTGGAGACACTGGAACTCTCATACACTGATGGTGGGAATATAAACAGGTACAATCACCTTGGAAAACAGTCTGGAAGTTCCTCAAAACATTAAACATGGAGTTATCATAAGACCCTGAAATTCTACTCCTAGGTATATACCCAATGGAAGTAAGAACACTTGTCCACACAAAAATATATACACAAATGTTCCCTGCAGCATTATCCATAATAGCCAAAAAGTGGAAAGAACCCAGATATCCATCACCTGGTGAACGGATAAATTAAGTGAGATGTATCTTTACGATGGGATATTATTTGGCAATGAAAAAAAATAAAAGTACTTATATATGCCACACTATCTGTGCATGAGAACATTATGTGAAGTGAAAGGAGCAGTCACAAAAGACCACATAGTATATAATCCCATGTATATAAAATATCCAGAATAGGCAAATCTATAGACAAAATAGATTAGTAGTTGCCTAGGGCTGGGTAGGGTGGAGGTGGGGGTGAGGCTGGGGGGCAATGGGAAGTGATGGCTACAGGGTTTCTTCATGGGGTGATCAAATGTTCTCAAATTGATTATAGGGATGACTGTCTAACTAAATATATTAAAAACCTCTGGATGGCATACTTTAAATTAGTGACTTGTATGGTATGTGAATTTTATCTCATTAAAGCTGTTATTAAAATAGATACATGTGCACATAATACTTTAATTTTGGTGATTAAATTTCACTTGTCAGTTCTCTTCTATGTCTGTCACAACAATCCATGTATTCACTTAGATGACCCACACATGTATTTCCATGACAACTGTCTTAGCTTTATAATATGTAACAGACTACACATATTTGTGAAGAACAGGTAGGTATTTTTTATAAAATCCATCCTTTTCGAACAATTAATTTAAAAGAAAAAAATTAAAAAATGAAAACACTAAACTATCTTTTCTCTTCTTCAGTGTAATCACTACATCACCTTCATCAACACATCATTTCTGTGGACCACTGGCAGGTTTACCCCCAGTATTTAATATATTTACCACAAATCTATTTCATCAGAGAATACATGATTACTTTTAGCAGTACATTTATAACAGTACTCTACTGTCTGGTAGCTCCATAATTTCTTTGTTACTGAAAGCCTAAATGTTAATTATAGTTAAACCCTTGGCAGCCAAGAGAACTTAATATTTCAGTTATTTTGTACCTACCCCTTTTGAATCAATCACTCCAGGTTTCGCATTAAACTTCACTGTCTTCAATCGGGCACGCTCCTTTCTTTCCACCCTAAAGAAAATTGAAAATACAGAGTTGATCACACAGCAAGGCATTTATGAGTAAGTTCCTTACTAAATGAAGAATATCTCTTCTTATCCTACAGCTCAAATACAATACATTCTAAAGTACTCCCGTTTCTTTGTTTGGTAAAAAAAAGTCTTGGTATATTGTCTCTAAGAGGCTAACACATCCCTTGAAACTTCTGTGTGATGTCTACTGAATCACAGTGATTGGAAGAAACAAAAAAGGAGAAAAACTAATATTAGTTACTTAAATGCCTGAATAAATCAACCAAAAATCTATTATAAGAAATCACAGTCCACAGAGATGAACACTTAAGTGGAGACTAAATAAACTTCTTTCTTTTCCTTTGTTCACCTGTGCACACTTCATCTCTCCTACTCTTTTCTTTTGGTTTCCTTTTTCTTCCCTTCCCTTAGCAACACTACAGTATTTACCTTGACCTCAAAACCAAACAGGTTATGGGTAATCTTGAATTTTTTCCTTTTCCCCAGTCCTGTTCTCCTGTCATCTCTGCAGATTTCATCATTGTACCTGACACTTCATTCATTCATCAAAAACTCATCGAGTGCCTATCATGTATCAAGCTAGGAGTTGGGGAACAAAGAAAAAAAAATTAAAAAGCATGACTGCAATAAACACCCAGGAATGTGCTCCCGGTAGGAACAAAGACATAAAGAGACTGATAATGCTGTAGTAAGACTGTTGACAGCAATGGGGGAGGGGCATCTATCTCATTGGAGGATGAGAAGGAGGGGGTAGAAAGCATTGGGGTGGGCTTCCTGGAGGAGGTGTCAATTTATGTGAAACTTGAAGGACAAGAAAGAGCTTGCTGGCAGGAAAAGTTCAGGGAGAATTTCTCAGACAGAAGGAACAACACATACTATGAGGATATAAGCAAGTGAAAGATTGTGGAAGATTCTGGTATGGGGTATATACAGGATGGGATGTACGACAGTGAGGTGGTGAGGTTTCCTTATAAAAGATACCCATCCACACTAGGGACTCGGGCTTTTTCCTTGGGGAATCTTCATGAGTTATGAGAGGACATAAAGCAGAGAAATGACCAAATGGGTTAGCATTGGAATAAATGACCATGGTGGAGGAGGAAGATAGGCTGGAAGAGAGAAGGGACAGTGGGAAGCAGGAGGCCTGCTGAGAAGCTACTGCCACAATCCTGGCCAGAAATGATAATGAGGTAGAAGGGAGGGAAGGGTTTAAGGAACAGTAGTAAACTAAAATTGGTAGGACTTGTGCCTGTTTGAAGGATGGGGTTGAAAGAGGTAAAGAGAAGCTAAGTATATCCTTGACTTTTGTTTGTTTGTTTGAGCCTTTCGAATTAGACATGATCACTCCTTCCTCTAAGACACTACAGTACTTATTTGTATCTTCATGTTGTATTATCTCTTGTTTCCTTGTGTTTATTTTCCCAGCGCACATACAAAGCTGTATATTCCTTGAGGGCGAACCCATATGTCACTCTGCAGCACCCTGGAGCAAATCCTCAACAAACTGCTGTTAACTAAAATAATCTTCCATGCCTTGTTTTGACTTGATTATTTGCTTAAATATGGCCAATTCTAATTTCAAAAATGGGGAAAGAAAAGAGAGAAGAAAAACCCCAAATCTACAGAAATTAATGGTTTATAAAATCTAAGCTATTCATAGATCAATAATTAACAACATATTGCTTTTTAACTGAGAGCTCTTTTGTGTTCCCAGTTGAAACACCGTGCAGATCGGGGTTTCTATAGTTACAGAAACAGAGTTCCAGAATATATTTCAGTGCAAGAGGAGAATATTGGAGTGGAAACAGCTGAACAAAAATTTTCATATCTAACCTCAGATATTAAAGCAATATGTTCCACTGAGAGTTTCTACAGACCACAGTTGGGAAGAGCACAAGGAAGACTTCAGAAAAAAGGTAAGCTGCCAAGTGGAAAGATGCTCACTCAGAAAATGCCTGTTCTGAGCAACTTTAGCTTTTCCCGGTTTTAATTCAAGTGCAAATGTTAATTCATATTCATCTCTTTGGATCCTTCTAAAACCGTTCTTACAGCCCTGACTTTATCCTGGCTTCTTTGCATTAACCAGGATAATTATGGGAAACACTAGTACATCAGATGATGCCAAAATGACATGCAGAGGACACATGGTTATTTGATCAGACTATGCAAAAAATTGTGCACGGACCCACAGAACTCACAGGGCTCCATACATGTATTAGGCTGAAGTCAGGATTCTAAGAACAGTTTGGACAGAACATTCTAATTTTTACCCCCTGGTTTCTAAGCTCACCCTTTTCAGATTTCTTAAGAAATGTCCCTATTAGGCTATCTTTACTGATTCATCCCTTAAATCTTAAGAGGATTTCAGAGAATGTTAAGTCAGATGGACACACACACACACACGCCTATTATCTGCTATGGTTTATTAATCTTCAAACAGGCAATAGAAAAAACCATTTTTAAAGTGTTATTGTAGGTGGCATGGTTTTGGCTCACTCATGAAGGAAGTTGGAAAGTTTTGCTTTCTCTTGGGGTTGGAAGTTTCATTAATGATCATGATGATACTACAAGTGTTGGCTGAAGTTTTTACACATAATTACTAGTAAAAAATTCCTTTACACTTACAACGTCTCATTTGGTTCTCACAATAACCAAGTGATGTAGGTATTACTGACCCCATTTTATGGCTGGGAAAGCTGAGACTTGAAGCTTGCCAAGTTTATAAAGTGGTAGAAATAGGGCCTGAACACACAGCTACTAAAAGCTAACCTGAGTGTCTGTTCACATCTACTCAGTTTGGGAAACAGCGTTCAAGACCTTCCATGTTTCTCTTTTGCAGTGGGAATTCTCACCATAAATGAGATTTTGGATGAGTCATACACAGTTTTAAGGCCAATACAGTTCTTCAGAAATCTGCATTAAGTTTTTCACAAATGATAACCAACATTCTCCCTTGCATGCCCATATCCCAAATGTCCTGAATTAAATAAACCATAACCTAATCACTTACATAACACCATACCATAACAGGCTGGGCTTTATATATATATATATATTTTAAGAGTGTGAGAGCTGGGGAGAGGGGGAGGAGGGCAGAAGGAGAGGAAGAGAGAGAGAATCCTAAGCAGACTCCACGTCCATTGTGGAGTCCAATGCAGGGCTTGATCTCGTAACCCTGAGATCATGACCTGAGCTGAAATCAAGAGTCGGATGCTTAACCAAATGAGCTACCCAGAGGCCCCTGTGCTTTAAAATTTAGAATAAATTTTAACACTGAAATTTAGGTTAGCTAAATGACTACATGCAGCACTATAAATATTTAATCATGTCATAAATATTGAATTAATTTCTCTCCTTGGCAGTCTTTTTGCATTCACTGTAACCCCATCATAGTTTTGCTTTCCCATCACAGAGGCCCATGTCAATTACCTCTCTCAGTGGTAGGTGGCTGTGTCTTATGTTCTCTCCTACCTACCTCAGCCCCTTCCTCTCTTCTAGTGCTTCTTGGGATGCAGGTGGATGGTTTACTGCTCAAATGAAGAGTTAGGGCTGGGAAATAGGGCTCTAAATAATGGTGTGTTCTTTCAAGCACTAAAAGCTCAAATACAAAGAAAAGAAAATACCCATCATTTGAGTGTGTACAAAGTATTCAATGTTGTTCTAAGCACTTTGCCTATATTATCAATAACTGCACAATGATCCAGGGCTTAAGATGGAGCTGGGCATATAGTAGGTGCTTAATGAATCTTTGTTTAATAAATGAACAAATGAATGAGCAAATGCATGAATAAACCCTCAAGCAGCATTCTTGTGAAAATTGAGGCTCAAGAGTTAAGTGACTTGCCCTCAAGCAGTGTTTTTAATAAAACATTATTTACCAGTTCATGACTTTTTCACTTGGTAAGAATCTACAAAAGTTTAAAGTTTAGCATCACCTTCTCTAATTATGTTACTAAGTAAGACTCTTTTGTCAGAAATAGATGATATTAAAGCCCACAGGTCTTTACCTAAGGAAATGGTGGACCACCTGTATAGAAAGACTGAATTGAGATGAGAAATACTGTCTTACTTCTCTCACACTCAAGAGGCAAGCAATTAATTAGATTGTTTAAGCAGAAATAATATTCTCCACCCTAGTTTGGTCACTGACCAAAATGCTGAAAATATAAACTGGATGGCAAAATCTGAGCAATCAATTCTGACAGCTAGCATCTCCAGGGAGTACCAAATGGTCATGCTTCAATGAGCCCAACTGTCTCCCTCTGCCCTCTCACCCATTTCCCATCTGGCATTTTCAGGTCCTGGCCAAACACATAATGAGGTCAGGCTTGGAGCACTGGATGGTGGGAGCATCATTTGGTGCTGGTGTTCCTGCACCCGTGCTCTACAAGGATGGAAATGCCATCCATGTGACTGGCCATAGACTCTGTGTGAAGGCTAGGTGAGTAAACCTTAATGCGATGCTAGCTACAAACCTGTCATCTGAGAGCCCAGGTGACCATCACTATGGGGCAATGAATAAAGACTCAGATTAAGAGACTGTTGAACAAATCATATCTTGGCCACTCATAAAAACTACATAGTCTCAGGCAACAGTGATTCTATTCTAAGAGCCCAGGTTTTGAAATCATACAAGTCTGGGTTTGAATCCTGCATCTGCCACTTACTAGCTCTGTGACTTAGGGAAGGTCATTCAGCGTCTTAGGATCTCAGGATTTATGTCAGTAAGCTTAGAGTACTGACACAGACTTCAAAAAATTACGGTGAATGTTAAATAAGATAATATAAAAATTGTTTAGCCCAGTGTCTGATACATATTAAGAACTCTTAATTGATAATTCTAGTACACTCTTGGTAGAGTGTAAAGCCATCTGGTCTTGCTATCAGAGACACTTGGGTTCAGCCAGTGGTTAGCTGTGCCTCCTTGGGCAACAGACCCTCAGTTTCCTTATGAGGCTTTTGTGAAGATGAAATGAAATTGTGTATCTGAAAGCACTTGGCACCATACGTGGTTTGTGTGATCATCAGATGGAATTCGTCCTTCTGTCTGCTTGACCCTGGTATGGACTCAATGTGTTGTCCCTCATGAATGGATTAGTGCCCTTATAAGAAGAGGCATGAGAAATGATCTCTCTTTTAGCCATGTGAGGGTACAGCAAGCAAGCTATTCACAAACCAGGAAGAGGGCCCTCACTGGAAACCCACATAATCAGTGCCTTTTAATTTGGACTCTCTAGGCCTTTAGAACTGTGAGAAATGAATGTCTGTTGTTAAGAGTACCCAGTCTATGGTATTTTGTTATGGCAGCCCAAGCTGACTAGGACAGTACCTTTGGTTAGAAAGAGCCCTCATTAACCTAATAACAGTGTAGCTGTGCCTTAGTCACATGTTTAGTCCCACAAACATGTGATTCCAGTTGGGCTCCAGTGACCCAATGACAGTGCTTGGCACACAGACACTGCTCAAACAATGCTTGCTGATTTAAATTTTGCCAAGTCTTATTTTTGTAACTTTGTGGGGAAGGACTGCATATAAGTTAAAAGTATCAGTTCTGTTGGGGCGCCTGGGTGGCTCAGTCAGTTAAGTGGCCAACTCTTGATTTTGGCTCAGGTCATGATCTCAGGGTTGGGAGACTGAGCCCCACGTCAGGCTCCATGATGAGCGTGGAGCCTGCTTAAGATTCTCTCTCTCCCTCTCCCTCTGTCTTTCCCCTCCTCTCTTTTCCTCTCTCCTTAAAAATAAAGAAGAGTATCAATTTTGTAGCCTGGATTCAAAACCTGGTTCTGCCACTTACTATTTGGGCAATATCAGGTAACGTAATTAACCTTTCTATGCCTCAACCTCCTGATTTGTAAAATGGAGATAATGATAATCTAATAGTAAATCATATTTGTACCAACTCCCACTTATTTTGAGCTAGAGTTGTAAGATGCTAAATGTAGTGTGAAATGAGAAAGCCTTGCAGTAAGAACTCTTTGTGGGGTAGGATTATAAATGATTTTTATTTCTTCTTTTTACTTTTCAAAAATTTCCCACTTTCCTACAGTGAAATGTGTTTGTGTTACTTTTATAAACATATAAAATAATAATAACATTTTTTGAAAGGATTAAAATCCTAAGGAGAAAAGTTGACAGAAACTCATTTATGGCCATAAACACACACACACACACACACACGGAAGCTACTGTGACATTCATGGATAGAATGCAAATAAATATCAACATTAGAGTCACTAGACAAACTTCTTTTTCAGGCTAGCTGTAGTATGGTTGTTAGGATGGTATTTATCCAAAATAAAAAAGATAGTCAACTTGACAATAACGACCAGGAGGTGGAAAATTGCCTCAAGAGGAATAGCACTGAGAATGTTCCTTGGGGAGAAAATGAAGTATAATTGAACAAATGAAGGGCTATTGACAAGGCTGGTTAGAATCACAGAACCTCTGGGTTGGAAAGGGCCTGAAAAATTGTGTAGTTAACTCTCTATACAAAGCTTGAGTCCCTTTTATTATATTTCCTGACACCAGACCTTCTATTATCAGAATCACCCGGAGGGATTTACAAACAAATACAGATTTCCAGGACCCACTCCAGATGGACTGAATTAGAATATTTGTGTGTGTGTGTGTGCGTGTGCTTGTGCACCCTCTCTCTCTCTCTCTCTCTCTCTCTCTCACACACACACACACACACACACACATGCATACACAGAGGAGAGGGTCAGAGAGGGAGGGAGCGGGCATGTCTAAGCTTTTATAATGCTTCCTTGGCATGAAAACCACTGTTCTGGCTCACTATCTTCCTACGTAATCCATACCATCTCTACACAGCTCCAACCAGTAAAAGAGTTTCTTTAAGATGAGCTGAAATCTATTCCCACATAGCTTTCCTTCCTCTACCTCACTTCCATCCTTGGGGCCATATTCAATAAGACAGCTCTTTCTTCTACAGAGCAGCCACTCAGATAGCTCTGATGAATTAAATAGAAGCAAACCAAAATGCACGTTGCTGTGACTTTTTTTTTAAGTAAATGGAAATGGAAAAACAGAATATAAACTAGTGCTGAGAGTCACTGCTTTGAATATACACCCTTTGAGAAAACCCTACAAGCCACAGTACAAACTCAAAATGTCCTCTCAAAGCAATGTGAAGCAACTATTGTGGAGCCCAGAGGTTTATTAATTTATATTTATTTTTATTAAAAGGTTTTATTTATTTGACAGAGAGAGAGAGAGAGAGAGATAGAGGGTGAGCGCGCACAAGCAGGGGGAGTGGCAGGCAGAGGGAAAAGCAGGCTCCCAGCTGAGCAGGGAGCTGGACACAGGACTCGATCCCAGGACCCTGGGACTGTGACCTGAGCCAAAGGCAGGTGCTTAACCGATTGAGCCACCCAAGCATCCCAGAGCCCAAAGGTTTAAAGAGACCCAGAGAACTATGTGCTGGCAGGAGACCCACACAGGGGCATGGAGGGTAGGGAGGTTCTCTGGAGTTTCAGCAGCTTCTTTGTGACTCCTCCCCACTAACTATGAGGGAGCATCTGTGTGACAGTCAGCCTGCTGCCCTCTCCCCACATTCCCCCCGGGCTGTGTGGTCAGAGGCAGAGAAGGACCAGTCTTCTCTGGGGTGCTAATTCCCCACAGAGTGATTCTTGGGTATGAATGACCTCTTCCTCCTACGGTTTGTGCTAGCTCCGTCGCTGGATCTCAGCCTAGAGCACTCAGTTATTCTGAGGACTCTTTACAGAGGTATTTGGGGTGTTTGGAGAGGAGGAGAAAAGCCCTTTGAGAAACCTGTAGCTTGAGAAAAGCTGGTGACTGCCTTGAATAAACGTTATTCCTGACTTTAATTTCATAACTGTATCTCTTTACTGGGGTACAGACAAATGTTTCATGGACAGCATCTTGGTGCCAAAAAGAGGTTCATGGGAAGGAAAGTTCCTCCCTGGTCATGATCACTATAAGCTGCTGGAATGCATGATGGAGTTGGCTGTTCCAAAGTGTATTCCTGTCTTTTGAAAGCATAGTTGACTAAATGTTTAGAAGAGAAAGAGCATGGTTCTCTTGACTCAGGAAACACATACAGAACTAAGTATCTGATTGAGTGAAGGTGGGAGTTGAGGGGTGGGTGGGGAACAGGAGTAAACTAAACAGTAACAAACAGTTATAAACCCAGTCTTAGAACTCACCAGATGTTCAAACAACTCGTATCCCAAGCATCTGAATTTGAAATTAAGGTTTTTAGTTTTTCTGCCATCAATATTTGAACGTAATACATAGGTAGGACCTTCACTTAGCATATTGTACTTTATTTGGCTTTCACCTGAACTTTCTGTAAGGTTATCTGTTAAGTCTGAACCTCTGGAATAACATCTGAGTGTGTAAGTCAGCATACGTGCTGATAAGATGATCTTAAAACATGTGGATGCTGGTAAATGTTTTAGGAAGGTGGTGTAAGCTGATTCCCTTTCTTTCGTTATGCCTTACCATAGTCACCAGTTTTGGTAAAACCCTAATATGAGATGAGTGAGAATATTTAATTCATGTCACCTGTCACCACTGACAATTTCCCCACAGATTGACTATCCCACTCAAACGGTTATTTTGTGAACAGTTTGCCATATCTTCATCCTCCCTATTTCCACCCCCTAGATAGCTGAAAAGCAAACACTTTGAAATAGAAAAGGCCTTTTTACCTCCGTTTGCTGGGGATGACCCCCATCTCCTCACTGTCCCCCTCCAGCGTGACTCTCCTGGCTTGCCACCACTCGTCATCAGAGGCGTTGATAACATGGAGAATATCTCCATATTTAAAACTAAGTCCTTGACTTGGCAGCCCACTGTCCTTGCTCTTGTCATAGTCAAACATGGCTCTGTAGAAATGACAAGAGAGAACATCATTAGGAACTTCTGCAGCACAGATCTCAAATTCACCATTTTGATTACCCACTCTTGCCCTGAGAATCCTTCATCCATTCGATAGCACTCCCAGAATGACTTCCAGGATTGCAGTCTACATTCCCACTACTATGGTCACAAATCAACCTTAGTTCCTTCTTCTCCCTGGAGGCTACAGGGGCAGCCTCTGGACCCCTAAAACTGGGGTACTGCTTCTTTTCTTGGAGACCATCCTATGTGGCAAGGTGATAATGGGAGATGTGGCAAAGGCATTTCAGTACCTGAGATTATTTTCACTCCCACTACAATCAAATGTTAAAAGTCACTACAGAGAAGGAAATAATGAGGAGAAACATGGACATCTTTCTGAATGAAGCATTTTGTGTTATGAACAAATCCTCTCAGATGTATCAGTCCATACAACTCTTTCCTTTGCAATGGGGAAAAATGGTAACAACTTAAATGTCATCCCATGGGGGACTGTGATCCTTCCACTCACGGGACTATCAGACTGTTACTGAAGTTGAATGGTTGCAGTTTAATCACTGTATTATACACCTGAAACTAATATAATGCTGTATGTTAATTACACTGGAATTCAATTTTTTAAAAAAGAAAATGCGAATTAAAACCACAAAAACATAAATAAAGAATAAAATAAATTGAATGGTGGCAAAGGTTAATCCAATGGCATGAATAAATGCTCAAAATGCAATAATGAAAAAATATAATTACACCCATGTTTATATGTCTACAGATCAAGATTATATGAATAAGACAAATCCTTTTGCTTGCATAGAATGCTAAGCCTACCTCAGCATCCTGCTCATCACTCTGAATTGTAATTCTTGCTTTATGTACCATGTTTCCCTCACTAAAGAGCACATGCTGAGCCTTTGCTAAGCCAAACACACTGCAACATGTGTAAATTGGTGGGGTGAAGGAATTGCAAACAGAATGGAAATGACCAAGACCTTAGTAGCTAGGTGTTGCCTTATGTAGCTGACAATTTGTGTCAAATCTTATACTGCCTGCCTCCTCCTGTATCTCCCCTCACCAACCACCACCACATACATAGAGCATACAAGTTCTCAGAAGAAGCAGATTTTGCCAGCTCCCTGCTTATTCCCTTTTGATACCATTCTGACAATTTCCTTAGAGTGTAACCCACTATGCAAGCAAAACTAGACAGATCTGGGGAACAGATTTTTTCTAAGATCACTGAGGACCAAGTATGGTTCTTTTCCTTTCTTCCTTTCTTTTCCCCTCATGAAAGAAATGTCACATCTGCTGTCATGGCAACCAAAAAGAGCTGAAGACGGCATGCAGAGCTCTCAAATATTGCAGGAAAATCTGAATTACTTGCAACACACCTCCTTCTTCCACTAACTCTGTCCCTAAGTCATGGAATTGGGGAAGAGTTTCTCGGTCGAAGCTCCCAGAATGACTCACTTCCACCTTGACCATCTGCATCTTCCCTACTGAAGACTTTGGCAAAGCTCCACCCAGGCAAAAGGGGGCTGAGAGAGGGCAGAGGCGCACTTCTGATGCTCTTACCTGTCTGGTTGGGTGAGGTGACATAAATGAATGAGCACTCCGGAGCCACGGGTTTTTGTAATGCAAAATTAGTCCAATAACTACATTTGCACGGAGCTGCTATGAACATTAATAAGACATACGAGGCTCCCAGCTCATGGTAGGTGCAGCATAGCAGCTGGAGCATAGTGGTTAGGAATAGAAGCCCCGGGGTCACACTGTTCGAGTCCTTTCCTTGTTCTACTACTTCTTGCCAGTCATACAGCTCATTATCCACACAAGCTACTTCACCTTTCTTAGGCCTCAGATTCCTCATACATAACAGCAATGATAACAGTACCCCCATCATGAAACTGTTGTATGAATGAAATGTGACATAACGTAATACATGTAAAAATAAAGCACGCACAGCAATGCCTGGCACACAGTGATGATCGTCAAGTATGAACTGTCACTATCCTCTCGCCTTTCCCCTGTCAGGTGACGTTCATAAAAATCCTTTGTATAGATTCTACTCTGTGCAAAAAAGAGTTAACATAGCAAGCTTGAGACTGCTATTTTAAAAAGACCCGCCCGCAAGGATGGCTCTTGGCTGACATCTGGGAAATTAGATTTTGGGAAGGTTCTCACTATTTCCTGTTAGGAATGGCTCACCATGCCTAAACTGTTTGTATAAACAACATTTGAAGGGAACATTTGCTTTTCTTCCGTGAGTCCAGGAATTGTGGTATGGGCCAAGCAGAAGGTGACTACATGATCAGCCCCCAACAAAAACCCTGGATCCTGAGTCTTTAATGAGCTTCCCTGGTAGACAACATTTTACACCTAGTATCACAATTTGTTGCTGGAGGGATTAGGCATGTCCCATGTGACTCCACTGGGAGAAGGCTCTTGGAAGCGTATGCCCAGTTTCCTCTTGATTTTGTCCCAAGTTCCTTTCCATTTGCTGATTTTACTTTGTATCCTCTTGCTGTAATAACTCATAGTCCTGAGAATGACTATGCTGAATCCTGTGAGCCCTCCTAGTGAATCATCGACCCTTGGGGTTGTCTTGAGGGTCTAGAGATTGCAAATCATTTTCACATACACTACTCATTTGTGACTCAATCCATTCCACAAAGAAGGATGACGGATACAGTATTATCCCCTTTTTATAGAAGAGGGATAGACTAACCTCAGCATACAAGGGTCAGCAGCCTCAGGCTGGAGTGTGGGTCTTCTGATCTGGAGTCCTAGTGCAATGCTCTTTACTTTGTTCCCCATCAGAACCCCCCACCCCCACCCCCACCCCCAAGTCTGAGAGGTGGTGACAAGGTGGCAAGGATGATGACCCTGACGGCTACCACTACTTATGCTCATGTTAGGTAGCTTGGCACTTTGTATCCGTTGTCTTATTTGACATCATAAGAACCTGAAGGTAAAAAATCAGTACCCTCATTTTCCAGATGAGGGAAGGAATCTCAGGACATTAAGGCAGCTGCCCCAGGTCACATGTACACATGTGGTGGAGACTGCATTGAGAATATGGTCTGTCTGGCTCCAAAATCCACATTCTTGGACATTGCATTGTATGGCTCAGTTTCCCAGCCTGTTTGTCCTCTGGCCATGCTCACAATTTAGAAGTACCAGGAACTCTTCACCTCCCTTCAAGGCTGACCAAACTCCGCCACCCCTTGCCCCCAAATCCCCGAAGCTCCCTTACGGCTCAGTTCTTGTCTCAGTATTTATTATCCTCAAAGTCTTTGAACCTCTGGTTTAGCTCCAGGCTCCTTCTGGATGTAAAGTGTGGGGAGCGTAGGGAGAAAAGCCATCAGGAAAGCTGGCAGGTGGTCGCCAAGAAGGCAAGCTCCAGGGTCGGACTGCCAGGGTTTGCAACTTTTTAACCATGTGATCTTAAGCAAGTTACTTAGCTTCTCTGGGCTTTAGGTTTTCATCATTGTAAAACTGGCATACAGTAACACCACCTACTTCAAAGAGTTATGGTGAGGATTAAATGAAATAATGTATGGAAAGTACTGCGACACCAGCTTGGCACAGGCTGCGCTTGATAGATGGCAGCTACTATTACTATTATAATTGTTTTTCTGCAAAATGGGCTGGCTTTGAATCAGGGGATCTGGGTCCCCATGTGTATGGGAGGGGAGGAGAGACTGTTCCTGGTGGTCCCTACCAGGCCAGACATTCAATCTACTGTGCTCCGTTCTATTCCCAAAAATCCCCGAGGGAAGGTGTCCCCCCTCCTGCCTTGAGTGATAGGTGTCCCCGCAGAAGGGGCTCAGTAATACGCTCCTCCCCAGTTCTATTTCTCTCGGGCAACCCGCCCCTCGAGGATTACACTAATTTCAGACTTGTCAGGTCCTGGAAAACAAGCAGCTGATACATTTCGGCAGCTTCTGGCTCCTTTGGATATTAATGGATCTTCATGTCTGGGAGAACTGCTACGGTGCCCCATCACCTAATTTAAAAAGCGATAAGCTGTTTTTAATTTGCTTTATGTGCTAATTCATCACAGCAACTTTTATAAAATGCCATTAAGACTCACACTTTCCGCCTAGGGTGCTTTTAACAAGTCCATTAGACAAGTAGAATTAGAGAGGAATAATGCAACGTCTCTCTCATCCCTCCTGGACCTCCTGCATTTCACCATGTGGTGGCCCTTTGCCAACTGGGCAAGTCTAGGAAGGGGAGTGAAGCCGCTGCTCATCCTCGTGGCTATGCAACATGATGGGAGACACCTGAGCACTCAATGGAAATTGTGCTTAAGTGCCCCACGAGGTGCTAAAGACCTCATATTTATCTTCTCACTCAATGTATTGGGCAGGCAAGGCAGCATGTGGGTTATATGCCAAGCTTGGGAGAGAGAAGAGACCTGGGTTTATGTCCCAACTCTGCTATTCTTAGTTGTGAATTTGGGGCATGTTACCTAACCTCCTCGATGATCTCTTCACCATAGATGACCATTCCCTCAACTACGAAATGCACAGAATGATGGCATTAACTCAAAAGATTGTAACGAAGATCCCTCCATAGGGTGATGCATGTGAAATGCCCAACACCCACAGAGAAGGATTTCCACTTTGTTATTATTTCTGACAACAATCTTCCCATGTCAGCATTTTTTATCTCATAAAGGAAATGAGACCCAAAGAGCTGAAATGAAAAAAAGCTAATAAGTAGCAGAACCAGGATTCAAATATAGATAGATGTGTCGGAATCAAAAGCCCATGCTCCTGACTGTAGAATTCAGCTTGCAATTCCTGACAAGGAATGTTGTGCTTAGACCTCATCTCCAGAAATTTCATGATTTGGTGATCGCATTTATAATGGACTAGATGTCAGGAGAGAGGCATGAGTAGTTTATGGAGGGCACATTCAGTTCTCTCAACTGCCCCACAATGCACGGATTAGCCTTGTGTTGCAGATGAGGAAATACAGACTTGCATAATTTAAGCAACATGTCCAGTATCATACCAGCTATCATGTGACAGGGCAGGACTGAATGCAAGACCTGTCTGCCTCCAAGGCCTATAGACTTGCTTCACCAACCCATGCGTTGTTTTTGCAAGCAACCGTCTCCAACCAAAACCACCCATATTTTCTACTGGGCTTAGGCTGCAGTAATATTTAATGATTGTGGACCATAATAGCATGCATGTTTTCTGTGTTGGTCAGAGGATCAAGTTCCGGCTGAATCACTTTAAGGCTGGTATAGCAGAGAATCACAAAGGTAAAGAGAACTCCTGGGACCATGCCACTAGGAACTGAAAAAATTATTTGATGTGTCTCATGGTTATTGAAGATATAGTAGGGAAAATAATTCCCTAACCCCTTCTCCGAGAGGATGTCTACACCTTAATCCCCAGAACCTGAGAATATGTTACCTTCTATGGGAAGAGTATTCTTGACTATCTGGGTGGGCCCAATCCAATCACATGAGTCCTTAAAAGTGGAAGAGAAGGCAGAAGAATAGGTCAGAGAGATGTGACATGAGAGGTACATGGCGGCCATTGCTGGATTTGAAGACGGAAGAAGGTAATTTGTCATAGCAGCAATAGCAAGCTAATAACAGAGGACAAGAAAGAGGGTGATTTCATAGAGGGAAGGTAGAAGGCAAAATCCACCAGTTTGATGACCCTGCTAAAGTTTCTTTGCAATAAAAACAACTACTCAGCAACAATAATAACAGTCTACTGAATGCCTATTATTGGCCAGCCATGTGCAAAGCACTTTTGTGTTACATAATTTCATCTTATTGAGTTCATGTAAATAGCTTGGCATGTAAGTATGATTATTTCTACTTTGCAGATAAAAAACTTACGGCTTTAATTTCTTATACTTTATCCAATTCTCACAGAAACCCTATGAGATAAATATTATTTGTCCCTATGTTCAGACAAGGAAACTGAGGCAAAGAAGCAGCCTTTTCCTTCTCTGAAGACGTAAAGCACTCTGCTTGCACCTTTCTTGGGAAGCCTACAATGTCCAGTTTTGAATGGGAATGTGTCTTTCCTCTTCTACTGGATTAGAAGCTACTGAAGGTCAGGGGCTCCCAGGTCCAGCCTCTGCACAGTCCTTGCAGAAACTTTATAAATGAACAAATCAACCATCAGCTTACTCTCTTCTGTGCAGTGAACTTGTTTGGGCTGGAGAAGCTTTTGTTTCCATGACAACATTAAGACCCACAAAGCAGAGTGCTCTGACTCAATTTCCTTCCCTCCAGAAGTTGAGGCTTCTGCTTGATTAGAGGTTCTCACCTCTCTTTGCAGCAAGAGAAAGAAGAGCAGCAGAAGATAAAGTCTGCTCTCTACTCCATGCCGCTGTTCCATTGCTAAGGTATGCAGCTGAGGATCGTGCAAAAGTGTAGATATTGGAGTGAAGAGACACATTCAAGTGAGTACACTTCTTTCCACCTGAGTGTCACTGAGAATTGTCCACAACCAGTCTGGCCTTAGTTTATCAATGAACGGGCTTAATCATCCTAAGTATCAGCCCATTTGGAGAAATTTAATGAGGTGACATAGGAAAAGCCTTTAGCACACTAACTGCCAACCAACAGCTGCTTTACTTCACCTCTTCCCTACACTAGAAATGAGCGAGATATTTCTATAGGTATTGGCAGGAGATTATAATATGGTGTTTTAAAAATATAACATAAAAATACATATATTCAGTTAACTTTCTCAAGACATTTTCCCACCAGGGGGATGTGGGAAAGGAATCTGCACTGGGAGCAGAGAGATCTGAAATTTAGGTGCTATTATTTTAAAAATCAGCCATTTCCAGTAGTTTTTCTTCTTAAAAGCATTCATTCGCCCCCTCACGAATCTAATAAATGTTTCAAACACAGAGATGGCACCCTGGAAATAGAAAGAAGCTTGGATGGAGTTAGGAGAGCAGGGCTCTAGTTCTGGCTTCAACGAAATCTCACCATGTGATCTCAAGTTTGTTACTGAACCTCTCTGGGCTTCAGATCCTATGTAATCAACAGGCCCAAAGCACTTTAAGGCATGTTTCAGCTGTCATGTTCTATGCCTTTGTCTTGCAAGGCACTGCGGGGCAATCAGGTTAACTTTCCACGTGGCTGGTAATGTATATGTCTCCTAGGACTGTGTTTGCTTTGTGAAAATCGCTCCACTCTATGCCATCTCCTCCATCAACCCTGGAACTTCTTTCCCCTGCCCTCCACCCTCACTGGACATAACCTCTCATAGGCTCTTATATCACATTGTACAGTGATTTCTAATCTTTGCAAATTCTAGTTTGTATATGCATGGGGGACAGGGGAGGTTTATATTCCTCCTATCCCCAGGGCCTACCACATAGCAGATGTCCAATAAAAGTTATTTTCTGTTATTACACACTTGTCACCTATACTTCTCATAGGGCAATCCTTGGAATTCAGCTGTGTACATTCTTTCTGATGAAGGCACAGACAGTTGGAAACAACAGGAAAGCCTGAGCAGCACCTAGCACTGGCTTCCCTGCCTTTCTTAGGAGATGATGAAGATTCATGCAGTGTTCCTGTCTCTCAAGTCAGAATGCATTCATCTCAGGGTAGAAGGAAATACCCAGTTCTGTACTGATTACTTTTCATGTCTCCTCGAGGAATCATATGTGCACCTGTGGATCAGTCACCATATCCAGGCTGATTGAGGTCTGGTGCGGCCACTTAATTCCCCATCTATTTCAATAATGAATTGTCATTAGTGAAAAGGGTGGCTGAATCCACCCACAGATCAGTGTTAGTGCATGAGAACACATTAGCTTCTGCCAATCCTTGCTAAGAGGGCACCGACCAAGATGCTGTTTCTCAGTGATTCCTGAGCACACATAGGCCTTATAATGTGCCAGGCACTGCTCTAGGTATTGATTATCTGTGATTCAAGAGATTCTACTCCTTAAAGCGTAGGCATTGTCTCCAGTTGAGAGAAGGGTAAATGCACTGTGTGCCATGGACTGTGGTATCACATGGGTTAGGCCATCTCATCATTAATAACCTTATAAGGCAGGTTGTGCTCTGTAAAGATACACTTCTCGTCATGCCAGATTGTTTCCTTCTATGTCTGGAGGATATTGGGAAACCATCAATTTCTACTGTACGCAAGGAATCAGGCAGTCACTGTCATGACTAACGATGGAACTAATTGGGCACCAACTAGAGGTCCTCACAGCCTGGGCCTCTCTGCAGCTATGGCATTTTGATGATAATCAGGGAAGAAGCATTACTTCCAGGGGCAACAACTCTCTCTGAATCTCTCCTGAGTCACCAGTGCTCCCCATCCCCTAGGGACACATTGTGAGCAGAGCAGACTTCCTGTGTCCGGAGGCCTGCGTGTTGATCATTTCAGACAAGGCATCATCAGTCTCCAGGGACAGGGCCCACTCCAGCCTGCTTTCTCCCTCAGAGTGTCCTAGCAATCTGTCAGGGTAGTTTACAGGGCCATGCCAACTGACAGGACCTCATCTGAGGGAAGCAGAGGCAAATCTGAACCTGCCCAAAGGCAGGGCTCAACAGACCACAGCAAATGGTACTTCAGACTTCAGGGTTGGGTGAGGCTATAAAAATTAATCATCTTAAAATCATTGTCTTTCCTCCCAAATGCCATCAGCTGGCCCCTCAGAGACTGAAATATGGGAAAGGGAATACTGCCAGGATGAATAGCCCAGGCTTTAGGACAGTTCGAAAAGACTTTATGTGCTGGCTTTGTTTATCAGGCAATCAAAATACATTAATCAAAATATTTCAGAAAGGCTGACATAGCCCTGACTGCAGCCTTTTATTTCTGATCCAAGCTGAAAATGTATATCAAGCTTTGGTATTCATGTCTTAGGGTCTTACTGCCACAAATTAGTAAGCTTTCTGTGAGAGAAAAAGAATACCACTTTTTTTTTTTGAGAGAGAGAGCAAGTGGGAGGGAGGGAGGGAGAAGGAGAAGGACAGAGAGAAGCCCAAGCAGATTCCACGCCCAGTGTAGAGTCTGATGTGGGGGATTTGATCTCATGACACTGAGATTATGACCTGAGCCAAAATCAAGAGTCAGACACTTAACCGACTGAGCCCCTCAGGTGCCCCAGGAAATATCTTGATACAGAATTTCGTTATTGCTGATACACAATTATCATTTAAACATTTGAATCTTTCTATAGAAGACACATGTAAAGACCATGAGACATGGACATAGGATAGTCCCGGGTTCAAACAGCAGCTCTGCCATTCAAGCAGCTATGTGCTTGACATCTCTGTCCCTGAGTCTCCAAAGATGCAAAATGAGAGGCAGGATCCCTATCCAACAGAGTCCTTATGGGAATTATACATACAAGACATTTTAGAACCCAACAGGTGCTCAGTATTTGTTAACTGAGTGTAAAATCTAAATTTCTTCCCCGTAAATTCCATTCCTTCTTTTCTAGTGTTGCTCACTAGAGCACAAACAAAGCAAGGCAGGTTTCTGCTTTCCAATAACACTGTTAGTATCTACTGACTGACAAGTGGGATCAGCTGGTATGCTGCCTGGCTTAGAAGAGATACTGGAGAAAGTTCATTTCTCTCATGAGCATATGGAAAGGGGAGAAAGACATCCAAGAACATTTGACATGACTACCCCAAATCCTTAGTGGTAGTTTAGCTGGGTTGGTGATGAAATTCACATATCACAAAACCAGACAGTTGGACTATCACTTCAGCTCCCCCTGATACTGAGCCTGCTTTTTTGTCTGTGAGTTTTCAGAAAACTGGATGGGTACAACAGGCCTGGATTGAGGCAATGGTAGATCTGGAATGAGGGAAAATTCACCTCAAAATCTCACCTATGTCCATAAATGCTCCCCTTATCACTTTTTGAATGAGGACAGATAGAAGAAGATGGTTCCCTTCTTACCCAGGTAAAAACATTGAGTTCAGGATGTAATTTAACTTCCACATATGGATATGAGATAATAGTCATTTAATGCAATATTATTTACAGAGTGGCTACTATGTGCCAATCACTGTGTTATTTGCTGAGGACTCAGCAGTGAACAAGAGGCTTGCTTCTTGTTCTCATGGAGCTTATTGTTGGGTTGACAATAGAGCTCAGGGTATATTCATTCAGTTACTCACACATTCATTTATCCATTCAGCAAATACTTATCAAGCATGTACCAATGATGATTCTAGGAGTCTACCGATGAATGCAGACAGACAAAAATTCCTGCCTTCATGGAACTTATATTCTAGTGAGAGGACATGGTAATAAGTACACATTATAGTAGGAGTTGATACTTGCTATGGAAAAGTGCAAAAGAGAGCAGAGTAAAAATTAGGATTTTTAGACAGGTAGAGCTGTGGTAGCGGTGAAGGTTGCATTTTTTAACAGGGGGTGTGGTCAAGGTAGGACTTGCTGAGAGACAGGTGGGGCAAGGCTTGAAGGAGGTAAGGGAGTTACCACGAAGACATCTGATGAGGTGTTCTAAGAAGAGTGAACAGCCAGTGCAAAGGCCCCAAATATAGTTAAAACTGAGTGCAGTCTACGCTCTCATAGGAATTAGTATGGGGGGCTACAGGATCACAGAGCAGGAACCCCATCAGGTGCTCAGAAAGGAGTTGCTGGATGGACAGTTCTCCCAGATCTACTAGCTGAGAGGTGATAATGGTAGCTCACCTGCCTAGCTCACCCTACTGAGCAGGCATGTTCTTCAGGCATTTTCCAATGGGAATCTCAGCTCTGTCAGTAGTCATCTCACATCTTGAGGACTCAGCTTCCTCCCTCAGCCTCTCCTGCATCCTTGGAGGAAGGCACGTGAGCTGGGCCATGGAACACCTTCCCTTCTCTTAGACACTCTACCACAGCTCACACCTTGCAGAGGAATTTTTTAGCCAAGAATTTTTCTTAACATCATTTAAAAAGTCAAAGCATTGACTAGTTAGAAAGAAACAAGCATTCTGTAAATTTCAATCTGTTCTATGAAACTCAGAACTTTCTCTGGAACCCCTCCCTGAGCCTATCCAGAGAGGACTATCTATTCCTTTCTCCCAGCCAGGTTGCTACCTTGTCCATGGTCTTGTTCTTGGACTCAGCAGGCTACGTTTTAGTTAATTTGCCTGTGGGTCTGTTTTCCCTTCTAGGCTGCTCAGTTCCAGAGGGTAAGGACAGAGTGTCATTCATCTGTGTGTCTCTTAAACAGAGCACAGAGCGGGAGGTGATCACAACACAAGGCTAAATTGAATTGAACTGAATTCAGAACCCAAGCTGTGTGACCTTGGGAACATTACTTCAGCTCTTTAGGTCTCTTTCAGTTACCTCATCTGTAAAATGGTATTAAAAATACTATATTTTATCAATTTTAAGACTCACCTTTTTTTTCATTCCCGTCTCTACAGTTAGGATGTATCTATTTTTTTTTAAGCATTTTTAAAAAAGATTTTGTTTCTTTATTTCAGAGAGAGAGAGAAAGCAGGGGAGGAGCAGAGCCAGAGAGAATCTGAGTGGGACTGCACCCAGTGTGGAGTCCGACACAGGGCTCAATCCCATGACCAGGAGATCATGACCTGAGGTGAAACCAACAGTCAGATGGTTAACCAACTGAGCCACCCAGGCACCCCTACTGTTAGGATGTATCCTACCATCAGTACCATCTCATAAATTAATCAGCATATTTCTCCTTTCTTGGTGACATGTGGAGTGCATCTTACAATCAATGACAACCTAGATTCACTGAAAAGTGTAGGAACCATCTCACAGACTGTTGTGAGGATTAATGAATTATGGATCAAAAAGCTCTCAGATCTGGGGCAGCTGGATAGTGAAGTCGGCTGAGCACCCAGCTCTTGGTATTGGCTCAGGTCGTGATCTCAGCATCTGAGATTGAGCCCCGCATTGGGCTCCATGCTCAGCATGGAGTCTGCTTGAGATTCTCCCTCTCCCTCTGCCCCTCACCCCCCAACCCCCATGTGTTCTCTTTTGCTCTCAAATAAATAAATAAATCTTTAAAAAAAAAAAGCTCTCAGATCATAAACTGCTCTTGTTATACATTGTGGGTCACCCCACCTTCCACTCTTCATTCTGTACACATTTTTTTTTAAACAAACCCCTGTAGTATTCTCTTCTCAATGATTGTTCAAAAGTGCTGAGAAACCAAATGCCTGGCTGTAGCCTGACTTGATCGGAAAGAGTTCTGTTCCACAGTTGCGCTTAGCTGAATGAAATGTCTGTAGGAAATGTCCCAGCTTTTGCTCACAGCTTAGGAATTTAGGGAAAGAAAACAGAACTAATGATATCCAGAATATTAGTGTTTGAGCTTTTAGATATTTATGGTTTCTGTGAATATTAGTAGCATTTTATTCCAAGAGTATAATCGTTTAAGTTTAGTGCTAACGTTTTCAAGCTGGGGCATTTTCCATACACCTAGTGTAAGTCATTCACTCATTCATTCACGATCTATTGAACACCTACTACGCACCAAGCAACAGGACAATGGAGTGTCAGTCAGACCTGAGAAACTTCCCAGTTCTGCCCGTTACTTGGTCTGTGGCTGTAGGCAAGGTTTAAATTCTGTTTCTTATTGTATAAATGAAAGACTAATTCCTGGCTGCCATGAACTGAATGTTTGTGTCCCCACAAAATTCCTATGTAGAAACTGTTTTAACCATCCAATGTGGGGCCTCTGGGAGGTAATTGGGATTGGATGTGGTCATGACGGTGGATGAGTGCCCTTAAGAATCACAAGAAAGCTTGCATTTTCTCTCTCTGCCATGGGAGGGGACAGAGAGAAGCTGGTAGTCTGCAACCTGGAAGAGGGCCCACCCCAGGACCCCATCTGAATCCCAGACGTCAAGCCTCCAGAACTGTGAGAAATAATTTCTGGTGTTTATCAGGCATCTAGTCCATGGTTGTAGCAACTTGAACTAAGATCTGCCTAACAGACACTGTTGGGATCAAATGAGGTAGCATGTGAAACTCCTGCAGCATGGTGCCTGGTGCATAGCTATGTGGAAAGCTGCAAGAATCATATGTCCTGGCACAGAAAACTCTGTTACAACTCAACTTTTACGGGGTTCGGGAATGATGTAATTCCAATTTGCATTTATATTAATATTGATCTATCTGTTTAACATTTATCTGGCTCTTACTAAGTGGCAGACCTGGTGCTAGTGGTTCTCTTGGCAGTAAATGTGAGGAGAGCTTGGTGTAGAGACATTTCACATGGGCTGGAGTGACTGGGCAATGGGCCTTGCTCTCCCTACTGCTGCTGTCATTCCATTTGCTAAAGTGATCAGATAGTCCTGAGGGACTGCTCCAAGACAGCCAATACACATAACTTTTAAGTGCCTGAAACCACACATTCATTCTTTTAGTCACAGTTAATGAGCGCCCATTGTGTGCCAAGGCATTATGCTAGATTATAGCAGTGAAATAAGAAAACCAAGAGTACTTTTGGAATTTAGAGGAAAGACAAATATACAAGAAATAGTTATCATTATGACACATCTTAAAAAGCAAATGGGAAGATAATCCATGAGAGTATATAGTGGAGAGAAATGGAAAGTACTGTGGGCAGAATGGATGGGGAGGCTTCCAGAAGGAGGTGCTATCTAATCTAACACCTGCAAGATGAGCAGATATAGTCAGAGGGAATATACATGCAGAGGCTCTGAAGGAGGTAATAACAGGCAGTGAATCTCAAGGAAGACAAATGCCTTGGATGGCCCAAGATGAGAAGCCAGGTCCTGAAGGGTCCTGCAGTCTTATGAAGCACAATTTCTCCTCCTCATGGCAATGGGAGGCCATTAGAGGATTTTAAGAAGGACGCTGAGATGATCAGATTTGCATTAAAAACATCTTTCTGGGTATAAAGTGGAAAGTGGACTGGGCAAGAGCCAATGCCAAGACCCCAGGTAGTGGGCTGAGGCAGTGATCCTAATGATTATGACTTGACCAGGGTGATGGCAGTGGGACAGACAGAAGTTCCAGATATTTACTTTAGCCAATGTCTCTCTCATCATAATCTTAAGCAATGCTTTCAAAGTTTTATTACCAGAACAAACCATTTTTTTTTCTTTAAAGGAAAGCTTCTAAAAACATAACAAATGTCTGATTGAAAACAGAGAGGGAAACCGGATGGCCTCTTCCATTCCTACTGTGCAGTAACCCAAAGGTCCCTAAGAAGAACCCTGAGGCTCCTTAAATCAGAGCATGAGAATCTTCAATTTAGTACATTAGTTCCCAAGCACTTTAAAATGAAGAAACCTCTCTCTTATTGATGTCACGACATTCCCGCTCCCATCTCCAATTCCCGCAGTTGTCCATTTGCTTTCAAAATGAAAGCTTGACAGAGATTCTTCTTGGAGAACTTTGGGAGAATTTAGCAAAGCCTCTTTGAGATAACTAGAGCTGTACCAGCTCTAGTGTTCTGAACTCTAATTACAGAACTCTTCAGGATGGAATTGTGATTAGTTCTCTCAAAGAGTAAATAGCACCACTCAACAGAAATCATTTCTATAGATACTTATTGCATATGTTTTGAGGAGTAGACTCCTTTCTGTTCTCAGAGGTTGTTTATACTGACAAGCAGAAGATAGTTCCTTAGAAGAAGGGAAATCTTCTTGTTAGAATGTCAACACATTCATAAAGAACAAGAGAAAGCTCCCAGGAGGAAGTCAACAGCCCATCCAGTGAAGTATGTGTATGGACTGAGAGCACTTTGACGGGTGGAGAAACATTTCTTTTAATAAGAGGAAAGAATGAGAACTTGCTGCTTGATACCATTTTTGCATGTTAGCCACAGCTGGGGTTTGATAAAGAAGCAAGTGGGAAACCAACTTGAAGTTGACCAATCAGACTTGATAGAAGTGTATCAATTGGGCAGGAAAGCATGAGAGGAACTTGGCCATGATAGTTATTCCTAGACCAGTGAGCTTTCAGTGGAAGGCCAGTGGGATGATGCTGGGGAAGATGTCGAATGAGGAACTAGATGTGAGAAGCATGCAGGCTGTCAGACTGACTGCTGGATAGTGGCTCTTAGAGACAGCAAGGTCCACAGCTCCAATCCCCAGCCCATAAGTGAAGCCATGAACTGCCCTCTCCCTTCCCACAGTCTCATTTTCAGTGGTCGTAACATTGCCTGAGCACCACCTTGGAAATGGCTTCTCTCCTTCATTTGTTCTCTATCTGCTCTCTCTTCTCATCTGGGTCCTGTTATTTATTAAAATGCTTCTTCAATGCCCTAAATACTGTGCTTAGTGCTGAAGATAAAAGATGAGTGAGGTAGTATCTCTGCCCTCACACAGATGTATGAGTCTAGAAGGTGAGACAATATTGTAAGCAAATCAATTATACTTAGTTTATTAAATGCACCAGTAGAAGCATTACAATCTGTAGAGGAAACCAAGGGCTGCCCACTCTAAATTGTGTGACAGTCTCCCGCGGTCAGCCACTTCTACTGGACTGGCCAGATCTCATGCTCTACAAGCTCATAAGCAGCTTCTGATAGTTGCCAGGGATTAAGACACAGAGCCAAAGGAAAGGTTTTGTAACCCAAGTTCTGGGTAATAACTTTTATAGCTGGAATTTCCTCTGTCTTTAGGGACTTTCTATCACCTCTAATTTCAGCAGGGGTGGTTATTTGATACAAGCTCCAGAGAAATAATAGTCCTCTAGGGTCTGCATCACGGCCATATATTTGGTGGGCGTACTTCTTGTCTTGAATCAAAGGTTAGAAATGATAAACAAAACCTGCAAACAGGCTTATGTTGCTCATAGCTATTTCATCATTGGGTTTTAGGCATAACAGTAACTGGCAGTGGAATAATTAGGTAAGATGAATGCTTGATTCCCATCAAATCTGCCAAAAGAAAGCAGGTATTAGGTTTTGGAAAAATGCCCTGCAGACTGGTAATTTGGGGTAGTGGGGAGCAGGATTTCCTGTTTTACAGATGGGTGAGCATCCTAAGGGAATCAACCTGTTGTGAAGTTAATCAGAGTAGACTGTTTGGAAGGAAGAGGCTCATTGCCTAGGACAGATTTAGATCAATTCTGGCAGGAAGGAATATCCACAAGGGGCCGTTTTCAATTTCATTTAATCAGAGAAGACGGAGTTACCAACATCAAGTGGGTTGGATATGGAATCTATAAAATAGAGAGAGAAATATGTATTTGAGTGAAGTAATTTGTTTGATAATCCACAGAGATGTGGGCTTTTATAATTTCACGGTAAAGTCACAAAGTTCACGATTTCTCTAAATTGGCTCTATCGTAGTCTCTCACTCCAAAGTTTCTCGCTGGGATTTATGATGTTTCTTTGCCGTATCTCTCTCTCTCTCTCCTTTTGTTTTGTTCAAAGTGATACATTTAAGAAATAACTCTTTTGGTGGTTTTAAATAGTTTTCAGTAATGTTATTTTTATAAAACTGTTGGAAGTTTATTTTTATTTTTGTCCCTGTCAGTCTCTTTTGATATACAACATAAAAACACCCATCATGTATTTTTTTCCCCCAGGTAAAGATGCCTTAGTCTATTATATGGTAGTATGGGGTTCAAGAGGAGGAGGAAATGAGAAAGGAAAGTAATAATTCTTGAGCACCTGCCATTGGTTAGCTACCAGAAGAGGCACTTTTCATATGTTGGCAGTGAATACTAAGAGCACTGTGAATTTGTTACCAATCTCTCCGTTTTACAAATTTAAAAAAGTGAAGTTCACAGATACTGACCATGGTTACTTAGCAGGTAAATGGCAGAGTTAGGAACTGAACCCAGATCTGTTTCTGGTTGCCCGCTCCCTATCCCCTGTGTTCTGTCTGCGGTTCTCCCTCCCACAGACCTTCAGATTCAAGCGCTGGCAGCCATTTGTGAGGAGACCTCTCCAAGTTCTGCAGATAAAGGGTAATTTTGGCTTTCCTCAAAGATCGTAAGCTCTATTATTTGTATTGTAGCTCAGCGGTAAGGGTTTCCTGAATGCTCAGGTCTGTTTGTTAATTATTATTTTCAAGAATGATACTGTGCTGATAGTCGTTGACAAAGCACCTTCACATGTTATTCAGTCTTCATGGTAGCCGCATGGAATAAACAATTCTATTCCCTTTGATTTACACTGAGACCCAGAGAAGATGATGAAGATGATGATAATATAAATCATGATCATTTACTGAATTGCTATTAAGTATAAGACATGACATAGGAACATGACAGAATTTAAAAAATTCACAGCAATTCTACAAAGTTGGACTTAGTAGTTCCATACATAGGCCATCAAACTGGGATTGTAAGAGTTGAAGTGACTTATAGGTCCCACAGCTATTAACTGGTTGAGTCAATATTCAAAGATCTTTTGGCTCCAGTCCTTGGCCCTCTCCTTTCCATCACAGTGAACATGACACTGGGGAGCATTTATGGTACACTGAGACTCACTTGTTGACAGCAGTTTTCTTCACATAAATGTCATGCATGGGTGACCCTGTGATGTCCCAGGAAGCTGCCATTTACCCTTACTTATTTGGGGAATTGTCAGATGGTAAAGATACCAGTAGAGACATTCAGTTTGCTGAGACCCCTGAAAGAAGCCTGAGCTAGAAACACAAGGCTCTATAACTGGCAATCACTTATAGTGATATAAGGATATCACTATTGCTATTTGAATAATGAGAAGAATGTTTAAAGAGCAGGGCAAAGTATGGGATGTAATCAGTTTATTTTATCGTGCTAATAGAATTATTTGACATTGTTTCTGCGCAAATGAATGCACAGTTTAGTACGACCTAGGCTTTCAGTAAATTGAAAGAATAAATAAGGAGAATAAAAGGACAACTTGGTGAGGTAGAAGTAGGTTTTTCCTTTTCTCCAAAAACTCTGGTGTTATTT
Organism: Ursus maritimus; assembly: GCF_017311325.1. Lineage (NCBI taxonomy): Eukaryota > Metazoa > Chordata > Mammalia > Carnivora > Ursidae > Ursus > Ursus maritimus. Next base: position 20,277,607 of record NW_024424008.1, on the reverse strand, counting down.
CATGTTTCTTTTTATTCTAATTAGAAATCAAGTTTAACCTAACATGGACAAAATCTGTACAGCAAACTCCCATTCTTCACATTTCCTATGCATCTTACTGATCTGCATTTGGTCTGTGGGATCCCGTTAGTAGGTTGCTCGCTCCACAAGGGTAATTGGCAGGAACATTTTCCCCCCAATTCCTTAGTACTGGGTTTAACGTTGGTTCTTTTAAATTCAAAGTTCTTTGATCATCCCCTTTTAAGCTGTGAGGGATCCTTTAAATAAAATCAAAAGGAGTTTAGGATGCTTGTGTGATGTAGTTTCTTTCTTTTTTTTTTTTTTAAAGATTTTATTTCTTTATTTGACAGAGACAGCCAGCGAGAGAGGGAACACGAGCAGGGGGAGTGGGAGAGGAAGAAGCAGGCTTCCAGCAGAAGAGCCTGACGTGGGGCTCAATCCCAGAACTCTGGGATCCCGCCCTGAGCCGAAGGCAGATGCTTAACGACTGCGCCACCCAGGCGCCCCTGTAGTTTCTTAATAAAGAAAACCACTTGGTGTTAACACAGCTGTAAGTGAGGATTTTGAAAGTTCTTGCTTCACCTTATCTGCTCTCTATATTCTAAGAATTGCAGAAGAAATTGTAAAATACAACCTTTGGTAAAACCTGATGGGTTTTGGGAAATAACAATCATACTAAGAGTTACTTTTATTTAGCAACTAATATGTGATGGGCTCTCTGCTAAGCAGTTCATAGCCATTATTTCAAGTTCTCACAAGAACTCTACAAGGAGGTGGGTTTTTATTATTATCCTTGTTTTATAAAAGAGGAAATTAAAGTCTAGAAAGATTGTTCAGCTTGAGTCAAGATTCATCTGATCAAAAATGAAAGCTTATCTATATTATAGAATCACTGTGAGGATTAAATGAGATTGTTTACCAAGTGCTTGGCATGGTGCAAAGCTACTGTTTAAATTAATACTTATCTTATCTTGATCCCCCTTTCAATATTACTCTCAAGCATTTTACCATCTCCTTAGCATTTGGATTCTTGAAACACAGAGAAAACTGACAGTGACATGATTCACTGTTTTGACTTAATTTATCAAACAGCAGATATTTGGTCTGTTGGCCAGAATTTGTTGATTGCTCACCATGGACTTGTTCCAGCATATTCTTGGAAATTAGTAAGACAGTCCTAATTATCTGCATGGTTAGGGGTTTTCTATGATAAAACCATTGGCAGATATGTCCATGTCAGTTATGGTAAAGTTAAGATATACAATTGTCCTCTTGTGACAAGTTCAGGTGTTAGTTCGCAATTCTTTTTTTTAAACTTCTGCCCAATCATTTATTTTAACAAAATATAAGGTTCAACAGGTGAAAACTGTAAACATTTGTGTCTTAAGACCCTGGAATGGGGGTTCAGAAGATCTCGGTCTCAGTCCAAACTCTCTCCTCAACATCTGGGTGTCCCTGCTTGAGCCATTCTTCTGCTCATTGCTTCTCAAGGTTGTTACTTGTACATTGAGGATGTTGTGCTCCAGGAACTTAGTTCTCTTTTTTTAACCTGACAGGATGAGCCAGAATCCCTTGGGGGAAATTCTGCTCTTCAGCAGGTAATATTAGGGGAAGTAAGGAAAGAAGCCTGCTACTTGTGCTTCTGGACCTTTATTTACTGAGGGAACTACTGAAAAAAAATCTTTTTAAAAAGTGATGTAAATGAAAGACTGTTTGCTTTATTAGTGTGTTATCTACTTGTTTTGAGAGGATTGACTATCTTTCCACAAGAATTAAATAAAATAGCTCCATTTGTCATAATGTCTCATAGCGTCTCCCCTTCATCATCATCATCATTGTGCTGGCCAAGAAAGATGGCAATTGGTCACAAACACAAGAACAATTAATTTTCTTCTGAATTGACTGGATTGAGGAAAGGGATTGGACTAAACATGTTCTAGTCGTAGTTTACAAGGAATTTCATGTCAAGTTGTCATTGCACTTCATACATACTCTAATCCAAGGAATTTACATAACTGTCATAATTGTGCAGTTGATTGTGTTTCCCCCACTGTCTTGTGAGCTCCTAGAGGGCAGGGACTCGTCTTAATGACTATGGCATTACCAGTAACTAGCATAGCTTCTGACACAGATCCCTCATTATAGAATAATTAATGAACCATTGCTAACTATTATTTGATCTTGAGACTATGAACTCCGCTACATCTGAGGTTATATTACTATGATTGTGCTGACGATTCAGTTCAGATTGTAATCTGAGGCCCTCAGTAGGGTTGATAGCTACATCCTTAACTCACCTCTCAAACTGGTTACTCAGCAAGTGAACCAAAGACATTACACCTCCTCTTCTCCCTACCTCACTGCCTTTGGAGTTCTAGAAAACACTTAGATTTGCAAAAAAAAAATTTGAGAAGAAGAAAAAGGCAGACAGTATATTATAACAGGGCCTTTGGGAATATGATAGACACAGCCTATAAATCATATTTAAAAGCAAACTGAATTTTCTCAGAACTGGTAGGGATTTCTGCTCAACGTAGAGTACACAGCAGCACATTTCCTAGAGTGTGTTCTGTCACTAAATAACTATTCAAAAGCTGGATTAAACACTGTTTGCTACAGGGCCTTTCAGAGCCTTTAAAATAATCATCTGCATTGTGAACCTATAAGAAGGATATATAATACCCAATTGTGTCACAAACATTTGTGACAAGTGATTTTGAAGAGCACCTCTTACAAAATGCTAGTTTAGTGCAACTCTGACACTTTGCAGGTATACAGAATGGTTTACCAAGTAAGGAAACTTCTTCAAGGATATTGAAATGGAGTACATAATATAAAGCAGGAAGTAGATTTCAGGCAGTCTGGTTTCTTTTACAGAAAAGTACACCTGTTTCCACTATGCCACATGGCAGGCCTCTACTGGCCAATGAAAGAAACTTCTGCAGCAGTAACACTGTCCCTTCTGCTTAAAGAAGCCCTGTTTGCCCAATAATTAATGGTGGTTTTAATGCAATGGATTGCAATCACTGACATACTTTTTATTTATTAATTTGAGACACTTTTGAGTTCTAGTATAAGATGATTTTCCTAGAAAATATAATTTCCCCAAGTAAGATTATACAACAGAAGGATGGCTTAAAATTCACATTCTAGGCATTATATAATAATGGAAGGATAATTGCTCAGCTATTGAATGGAAACACCTGGTAAAAATCAAATCAAAACAAAACAAAAAACAGAGGTACAATGACAAAAGATGATGAGGATAGAGCATGAGGTCAATTTTCCAATAGGTCTTGAAGCTGAAGCTCCCACTGACCTGTCTGGAATTCCCTCCTCCTCTCTGCCCATCTGATCCCAGTCTCACTTTTCAAAGTCTAACTCCTGTTTGATTTTCTCCTACCAAGTCTTTTCTGACAATTTCTGTGCCATTTTGCTGTCCTCTACATTCCTTACTGATCTCAGTTGGCTGAAATGCCAAGTGATGGAGCTGGAAGAGCTAAGCAGACTAGAATTGAATTCTGGCTCTGCCTCTATTTGACCATCTAGGAAACCTCACAGTATTCCTGCGAAGAGTCACACACACATACACACACACACACACACACACACACACACACACACACCCATACTCACACCCATACTCACATATAATGCTTAGCACAGTGTCTAGTACAAAAGTGTTAAAGAAATAACTGTTTTTCTAATTTTTGCTTGGATACTAGACCAATCTGCCCAACTTGATTAAAAGCTAAGGACAGGAGGTATGACACATATACACATTTTTTTCTTTCTCTTTCACTCGCCACAATGCCAAGAACATTTTCATTCAAAAACAGTATGTTAAATGCCTCCTAGTAAGTGATGAACATCCCACAGTAGGTGTTTGTAATTTATTTTATCTTATGGAAAGGGTATATGAGATAAACAAAATGCACAATGCAAATTTCTGAAAACAGTGCCAAAGCAATGAGTAAGTGCCTTTATTGTCACCACTCTGAGTACATAAATTTGTTTTATTGCTGTGCTAATACATGGAAAGAACCCTTTACTTTATCTTGACTCCATCTTGAAGGCTAGTGATTTTTGCCCAGGAATAGCAAATCCAATTGAAAACTATTACCTCTGAGAAATGGAAACAAGGGAGACAAAAACAGGAAGGAGTCATCTGATTCTTACGTTTTGGATGACTCATTGCAGGTCTGGGGTAAACAGGTATGACAAAGCTCAGTATGTACAATCAAATGGGAGGCACAAGGATAAGACACATCTAAGTGGATTCGAAAGTAGCCTATTTACTTGACCTCACCAAATCACTGGTTTTCTTTGTTGCGGCCCCATGGGCTTAGAGCTCAGATTTTTATGTAAGTTCTTTTTAACCTTCTATTTGAGGCTACTTTTTTTTCAGAAGCAGCAACACAGTGAAAAGAATGTTGAAGAAAGAGCTGGAAAACTGGGAACCTGGTTTGTCTCCATCATGTATTAATGAGAAGATTCTGGCCTTTCTGTGTCTTGATTTTCTCAACTATAAAATGTTATTTCATCCAAAGAACATTAAGTATCTTCCAAGTGAGAAGGATTCACTGTTCTAGGTACTGGGGCTCTGGCATAAGAGGAAAAGCAAGGCAATCTAATGGGAAGACAAAAAAGTAAATCAATGATCACAGGACTTAAGAGGTTTAAGCAGAACCTCTATCATCATCTACCTTTCATGCTTCCTTTATTTATTAATGAGAAAATCAACCCAGAATGAGTTAAATTTCTTGCCATTGTCACAAAGGAATAATGTTGGTTTTCACAACATCCTAGCTTCAAGTGTGATCACCAGAGTCATTCAAAGATATGAAATACAGGTTTTTCTTTCTTTGAGAAGTAGTATTCCTAAAAAGTCATTGATAATTTTAAAAAAATCTATTTTTAGTTGAGTAAAACAAATTGCTATTAAAAGATTTCTACTCCCTGTGTTTTGTCCTGAATTTGATTTGTTTAAAGAATGAGGTACATCTAAATTCTCCAGACAGTCTCTGATGGCCATTATAAATCACAGTGCTGTTTCTGTCAGAAATCTTATAGGAGGGGGTATGGGGCAGTTAGAAGAGTATAGAAAAGAGACTTATGGATTACGACTCAGAATAAAAGTATGAAGCAACAACAGCCACCTTACTGAGTGTTTGTTATACATCAGACCCTTTCCCCGTATTAGCTCATTGTAACCTCCCAACATTTTATCCCCATCTTACACCTGAGGATATTGAAGATCAGGGTGGTGAAGTGACTTGCCTAGGTTCACAAGAGACCCTGGATGAACTGTTGATTCGAGATGCAAACTCTGGTACATAATGATCTTTCCAGGATAGGATGCACTGTGGAGGGCAGAGAGGGTCAAACCCCAGGTACTTCTTTTCATTCTTATAAGCCAGGCAGCAAGAGGGGGGCGAATGAGGGCACATCAGAGGGAGAAAACATCACCCAGAGAGGGGACTGGCTTAACAAAGTAGGATGTTAGAAAGATGGCTTTAAGGCAGAGGCCACATGGAAGGACTTGGCCAAGCCCATCACAGAAATTCATACTGTCTGAAAAATTCTTCAAGCTGTAGGAGAGCAGGGCCATCTGTTTAAACAGGACAGCTCTGTGGGAATAGCTTCATGAGGATATGTTAAGTAAGATCCAGACTTTCAAGCCGTTCCCCTGTGAAAGTGAAGAATGAGCTGAGCTTATTTTCCCTTGTCTGTAAAAAGAAGTTAAATCTATGTTTGGTCACTTCACGTAGTCTTTTGTTCAAGCACTTAGTACGGTGTCTGGTACATGGTAACTTATTTAAAAACCTGTAACTGTTAAGCATACTGAACAAGGGCCCCCTCAGTCTGGCACCTTAACCTATACCCCGTCTAACCCATATGCCAATTACAAAAATCCACTGGGTAGCATGAGAAGTCTACGCCCATGGTGCAGAAGTAAAACTCTCAGATCCACTGTTTATTAACCCACAAAATAGGGATAAACATTCCTATTAATTCCTAGGATGCCTGTAATGGATCTAAGAAGAGAATGTAATCACTATGTGAACTGCAAATGATTATCCAAATGTGAAGGAATGTCAATACTGTTATTACTATTGCTCCTTATTGCTATTTTTGGAATACTCAGGAAAACACTTTTCTTAATGGTTTAGGCCAATTTTATTAATCATTTTACTCTGAGGAACTTCTTCCAATAGGTAAATAGTAATGGGGACAATGGGCAAACCTATGCTTAGGTTAAGAGTCAGATGAGTCATTATATTTAAATAAATATTTGTTGGTTTTGCTTTTTAAATAAACTTGTTTCTGTTTATTCAATTATTTTATTTAATTCCAGTAATTCTGTCCATAAACAGTTGTTAACTGTGCAAGTTACTGTGCAAGAGACCACAGAGCAATATATGAAGAGCACTGGGATTTGAAAACAAAGTTATCTGCTCTGAACTTTACCTGTTCCCCTTAAGAACTTTCAAACCCATCTCCAGCAAGAGGTGCCCAGCCCTGTTAAAAGGTGACCCTGAACAATTTGTGTACTATTTTGAGCCTCCTTTTTCTCACCTTTGAGGGAGAAATTGCACCACTCACTCTGCCTATTCAAGGGAATTTGTGAGGATTGCGTAAAATAATGGACCACACCAATGTAAGGTATTGTTATTTGGCAGAAGAGAAGTGTGCATGTTGCGTTAAAAAACTGGAATCATCATATATAGTGAGAAATATTACTGATGAATGGACTGAGGCTGTTTGCTGCATTCTCTTGCTGTAAAAAATTCTAAGTGAGAAGCTGACTGTAGTCAGGAGGATGACAGAGATCCACTGTGAGATCAGAGGTGGATTTTAATGGCTAATGTCATTGTTATGACAGCTTGATGTGTTGATCTTAATGTATTCATATTTCTTATTTAGCTTTTTTTTTTTTAAAGATTTTATTTATTTATTTGACAGAAAGACAGCCAGCAAGAGAGGGAACACAGGCAGGGGGAGTGGGAGAGGGAGAAGCAGGCTCCCAGCAGAGTAGCCTGATGTGGGGCTCAATCCCAGGACTCTGGGATCACGCCCTGAGCCGAAGGCAGACGCTAAACAGCTGTGCCACCCAGGCGTCCCTCTTATTTAGCTTTTACAGTATCAAGTACCCATTTAAAGGATATATTTCTAAAATAAATATAATAGTATGGAGAAATGATCACAATATAATGGTATATAAATAAAAGGAATAGGCAGAACTCTCTATATGGTTTATTCTAACTTCGTTTTACATACATATATAGATGCAAAGTTTATACACCAAAAATCCACTTCCTTTTGAGTGGTGGAATTATGAGTGAGTTTTATCTTTGTCTTTGTAGTTTTCCCTATTTTCCTACTTTTCTATAGTGTTTTTAATGCTAAAAACTTCTTATTTCAAATAGGGAACCCTAGAACCTTCACTCCAACTTACTGTAAGATATTCTTTTCATGTATTTTTGTTTCACATTTGAAAAGCAGGGACCCTTTGAGCTTGAGAACGTTTATTGTGGACAAGTTCTTGGGGGCGTGTGTTACAAGTAGAAACTGGGGAATACAGTGAGCTAAGATAGAGGTTGAAAGATCAGGGGTGAGAGTCAGTGATAGGGGACACAGTATGACCATCCGCATAACCCAAGAATTTACAAAAGATGTCTGGAAAATGACAGAAAGCCCTAAGTGTAGAAAATCATATGAATCTCTTACCAGACATAAAACTCAGAATCTCCAAGAAGAAAGTAGGATGATACAGACAGGTAGCAGACCTACTCCCCTTACTCAACCCATTTGTATACCCGGCTCAGAACCCTGGAAACTACACATGCAATGAGGGTGTAAGAACACCCCAAATCAGAGGGTCTCTAGAGAATTCCAGGTCCATGCTCAATCACTGGAGGAATGTTTTTTTTTTTTACCATGCATGATGGACAGCCATGCAGCTTCTGCTAGAGCATCTGCTGAGGTGGGGAGCCAACTCACTCGGTGAGGTTTCATTGGTTAGATAAAATAGTTCTTCATTATTCTGAACCAACTTCTTAATTCTGGTAGCACAGAACAAGTCTATTGCCTCTTCTGCATGACAGTCATTTAAATACTTAACAGTGACACTAAGGACTCGAACTTGACTCTTCTGATTGCAAAAGATTACTACTCCCATTACTTTATGGCATCATTGGGGCTTTCTGGTTCATTATTCTGCCTGATTGCATATTTCATGTGCCACCTAGTTGTATGACTTTAAAATGGTATGCTCTTTTACTCCTGTTTTCCAACTAATTGATTTATTCGTCTAACCCAGTTAATAGGTCTTTTTTGTTTACTTTAGAGGCGCAAAATATGTCATCACATTATTAGAACGAATTTATTATCATAATTATGTAACATGTGATTTACCCCAACAAAATGATTATAAAGGAGCAATTCCAAAATAGTGATTACAGCCGCCAATAGAAGTTAGATTCATGTCTTAGGCATCTCTTAGCATATAAATGTTCAAATTATTATGACGGCAAGAGATATGGCTACAAGTATGTTATACTGAGTTCATCAGGAGAGGATCGTAACTACTTATGTGGCATGAATATAATTCAGGAACAATATAAAACACCTTTCTTTCTTATCTCAAAGTCAATTTATTATTAAAACTGCTCTGATGAATAACACAATCTCATTCTTTTATAGAACAGACTGACAATACCCTGCATCTCCTCACAAAAACACAAAAATCAGTATCTTCCTTCACAGAAACATAAAACTTTTGAAGACTGAGGAAAATCTAATCTACTAAAGGTAACATTTTCTTTTCAGAAAAATAGATAATTCTGAATAAGTGGACATTTTATTATTTATCTATTTTCTGTCTCTTCTCATTTTAACATTACCTTTTGCTAAAATATAGAGACATTTTATTTGCGATGAGCAAATTGAACCCAGACGCTACATATCATTAGATGCATTTGAATGGACAGTGGCTGAAAAATTTTCCCCTTGATATACAATGAATATATATGGTTCATCACTGATGAAACACAGTTAAGTTTATAACCATGCTTGTAGTACAGCAAAGTGGAAAGAAGAGAAGATTTTAATATGGATGGATTTGGCTCAAATTCTAGTTTTATTTCTTATTATGTTTGAACTTTTGACTTTCAAGTTCCTCATATGTAAAATAATGTTAAAACCTACTCAAGTGGTTACTGTAATAATTAAATGTGTTAATACAAAAAAAACACGTATCAGAGCCTGGCAAATGCATATATGCATTTTCTTTCTTTAAACTCTTTAGCTAAACCTAGAGAAGGTAATTCACCATGCTGTCTTCATTATATTCTTTTGCAGGCACAAAGTTATGAAATTAGAGATGGAGGAAGCAGAGAGTCCTTTGAAATCAAAAGTATCTGTCTTTTGCAGATATACCTTCTATATTAGCATGTATTGATTTTAAAGATCATTTGGACATATTTTAAGCAATTTAAATTCTGTTTTCAGGTAATATCTTTGGAAAGATATTCCTGTATATATAGGCATTGAATTTATTCCAAGTATATATGACATGTAAAACTAAAAAAGTGCAAATATTGCCTATAAGACATTTTTAAAAGAAAGATTTACTTGTGGGATGCTCGGGTAGCTCAGTCAGTTAAGCACTGCTCAACTCATGATCCCAGAGTCCCAGGACCAAGTTCCATGTGGAGCTTCTCACTCAGTGGGGAGTCTGCTTCTCCCTCTGACCCTCCTCCTCTTGTGCTCTTTCTCTCTCTCACAAATAATAAAATAAATAAAATCTTAAAAAAATAAGAATTAAAAGATTTATTTGAAGAAAGCAAGCAAGCAAGAGAGAGAGAGTGCACGTGAGTGGAAGGAGGGGGCAGAGGGAGAGAATCGCAAACAGACTCCCTGCTGAGCATGGAGCCCATTGCAGGGCTTGATCCCACAATCCATGAGATCATGGCCTAAGCCAAAACCAAGAGTTGCACACTCAACTGAATGAGCCACCCGTGTGCCCCAGGACATTTTTTTTAAGGTGGGAAATGAATGCTTAAGGATATCCAATATAGCCATACTCTGACTTTAATAAAAGCTTTCTTTTTTTAAATTTTTGTTTGCTGTGATCTGATAGTTTCTCCAGTCACCCTTATAAGCCTATTTTCAGGTGGTCTCTATACATTGTCATGTCTCTCTGAATAAGCAAAACAATCACCATATCATAGATTCACTTTATCCTGAACTGAATCAAACTCTTGTGATTCCAAAGCTGATGGATGAGCTTTCCTCTGCCACAAGAACATACCACCAGAACTGTTGTCTCCAACAGCACACAATCTTGGCTACACTGCAGGAACCAGGAGATTGCCACTAAAACTGTTAGCTCCAAGTACATGATACAACTCCTAGATCAGCACAGGTAAAAAGTGGAATGCCCTCAGCTTTGCCTCCTGACACTACTAAAGCTATTTCCAAAACCATGGAAATTCTGATAACACAGTTCAGAAAGCCCAACACATCTCTAAAACCAGTGTGCTTCCCCGAAAAAAATATCATATCTAAAAGAAGGAAAGCTTCCAACTCATTTCTATCTCCCAAGACTTGGTTGACTGCATATAATTGGTTGAACTGAAATTATATCTGATAGCCCAGCAACATGGCATTTGCAAGGGCACATATGATATGTAGTGTGTAGCTTTACGAGTATACGAAAGGACTTTCATTTCCATGCAAGATGGATGGAATAGTAAAAATCAGATTTCACCTCCAACCTCAAAAAATCTAAAGGAAATAAAATCAGACAAACTAAAAATTACTGGTGTCCCAGACACTGGACATCGAACAGTGAGAACACTGACCTTTAATAGACGGGAAGCAAACGAGGTAAGTCCTATAATTGCCCCAGTTTACTGCCTTTAGAAATTTCCAGGCCACCAGGCAAGGAGAAGGAACTCAGAAGGAGAATGCAGACTCTATCAGTTGAAGAGATGGAACTGAGAATCTAAGGAGACCAGCATGCTAGAGTTTTTGGACAGGGTACTAGAGAGAAGAGAGCTATGTAGAAAGAAAATTCAAGTGTTCAGCAGAGTACTGACTATGTAGGTGTGACAAAACTACCAGAGGCCAGGGAAAGAACCATTTGAAAGGACTGGGGGGATCAGTACTTGGCAATTACAAAGTTTTGGGAATAGTGCTTGTTCTCTTAAGCCACACTGGAAAACCTCACAATTCACAGGGCACTGAGCAGCATAATTAGAAGGGTCTTGCCTCAGTAGTGGGACATAATTAGCCCTAGATCTAATGTTGCTCTGGTCCTACCTAAAAACATTAAAAGCAAGACTTTAAAGGATCAGATAGTTGAACTGCATCCCATAATGCAGCTCAATATTTCCAGGAATACAAAATTATCTGGCCCCAAAAAGGTACAATTCACAATGTCTGGCATTCAGTCAAAGGCTACCAAGCATACAAAGAAGTAGGAAAATATGACCCACACTGAACAGAAAAATTAACCAATCAAAAACCAACTCAGAACTGATTAAATGTTAGAATTGACAGAATAAAAAATTAAAGCAGTACCTGTAACATAACTGCATTCCAAATGGTAAAAAAAAGTTAGAGACATAGAAGATATTTTTAAAAAGACCCAAATTGAACATCTGAAGATGAAAACAACGTGTGAGATGAAAAATACACTTGATAAAATTAACAGTGGATTAAGCACTGCAGAAGAAAAATTAATGGATATGTATATATAGCAACAGAAACTATCTAAAAAAAAAAAAAAAACAGAGAGAAAAAAAGGTTTAAAAAATGAGAAGGAAACCAGTGAGTTGTGGGACAATTCTAAGTGACCTAATATATGTGTAACTGAAGTCTCTCAAAAAAAAGGAGGGAGGAAAAGAAAAAAAAATATTTGAAGAAATCATGGCCAATAACTTTCCAAATTTTATTGAAAACTATAAACCCACAGATTTAGGAATCTCAATGTGCTACAAGCACGAGAAACATGAAGAGAAATACACCAAGATATAAAATAATCAAATAGCTCCCATACCAGTAAAAAAGAGAAATTTTTTATGCCAAAAAAGACACATTATGTAGAAAGAACAAAGAAAAATGACTATGGACCTTTCATCAGAAAGAATACAAGTAAAAAAAAAAGTGGAGCAACATCTTTAAAGTACAAGAGTCAACTCAGAATTCTCTTACAGAGAAAATATCTACCAAAAACAAAGGCCAAATAAAGATATTTTCCAACATAAGAAAGCTGAAAGAATTCATTAGCAGCTGATCCATACTATAAGAATAGTTAAAAAAAAAAAAAAATCCTCCAGGCAGAAGGAAAATGAAATGGAAGCCTGGAACTTCAAAAAAGAAGTGCATTGGGAATGGTAACTATGTGGACAGATACGTAAGTTTTTTTCTTATTATTTAACCTCTTTAAAACATAATTGACTGGTTAACCCAAAATACTAACAATGTATCATGGAGTTTATTTTATGTACATACAAATGTAATATATACATGCATACACATAAAATGTATGGCAATACTACAAAAGCCAGAGGAAGGAAATGGAACTATACTTTGTAAGATTCTAATGTTATAGATGAAGTAGAATAATGCTACTTGATGATAATATTAGACTGAAATGAATTAAAGACATATTCTATAAACCCTAAAGCAACCACTAAAACAACAACAAAAAGAGTTTTAGCTGATATGTCAACAAAGGAGATAAAATAGAGTTAAAACAATTATTCATTAATTCTCAAAACAGGTGGAAAAAGAGAAAAAAGAACGGTACCAAGATAATTAGACTTAAACTTAATCATAATCAGTAATTACACTAAATGTAAAAGTTCTATATACTTCAGTTAAAATACAGAGATTATCAGAGTGGCTATAAAAGCAAAATCCAGCTATATGCTTTTTATATAAAAGATACTTAAAGTCTAAAGACACATCAAGGTTAACATTAAAAGAATGGTGAAAGGTATACCATACTAACACTGGGGGGAAAAAAAAGGCTGGGGTGGCCATATTAATATCAGAAAAAGCAGATTTCAGAGCAAAGAATATTACCAGCAATAAGGAAGATAATATAATGACAAAAGTACAAACTCATATAGAGGGCATAACAATCCTAAGTGATAATGCAGTAATAACAGAGCTTCAAAATACATAACAAAAACTTGAACACTATCTACCAACTTGACTCAATCAGCATTTGTAGAATATTCCTCCAACATCAGCATAATACATTCTTTTAAAGTGCATATGAAACATTTGCCAAACAGGATCGTAGTCTGGGTCATAAAACAAGTCTCAAGGAATCAAGTCATACAAAGAACATTCTTGGACCACACAAGCAGTTAGCAGTATAGTTAGCATTCATCAAGTTCTGCCTAGCACTCAGATCCATTTCTTCCATGGTATGTTCCTCCCTGTTGCCTCTCATGTGTTTTGATTTTTCTCTGACCCATATGGCTCAAGGATTCTTTCTCTCAATTATCTGATAGGGAAGAGGCCTCCATTCTGCTCTTCTACAAAACTTCAAGAATAAGCACTTCTTCAGGACCAGTTAACTGAAACAATATGTTGTGGCAAGCAAAATTCTTAGTGTAAACATTTGAACTTTAGGACAGTACATAATTTGGGGAAAATGTCCTATTTTTTCTATACATTAATTTCAGCTCTGTAAATGACTCCACTTGTAGAAGCTAATGCAATTATATCATATTTCTGCTCTATTTACTCAGCTTTTCTTACTTGCTATTTGATCTTTGTAAAACTAGCATATTGGATGACATTCAGAAGTATGCCACATTCCTGTGGCTATACCCAGATTCTGACCAAAAAGAAAAAAGACAAAAATAATACAAATTATGTGCAGACTTTGCAGACTTTTCTTTGTTCTATTATTCATAAAAGCATCTTATAAGAATGTATAAAGTGAAAGCAGACATTTGAAGATTGAAGAAAATGGTATTTCACAAAAAACAATAGTGATTAAAAAGAAAATAAATATGGCAAGCATGTGCTACTGAAGGGGAAACAGAGCTACGACTTACACACTTTTAAAATGACAATATGTAGAACTTCCCAGTGTTTGTTATTTTTGAGCATCATCTCTGCAAATTTCATTTGTATCATCATGTGACTTTATTTGCCCATTTTTAATTGTGTCATTACTGATAGAAATATTTGCAGCCTCACTGTACGCATGTACAATGTAGATGGAATTGGACCCTTTATATTTTCTCCCTACTTGCTTTCTTCCTTACTAAAATACATGCCAATGGTTAAATTTTGGAAGAAAAGGAAATTAGTATGAAAATAATAATTCTTAATCTCTAAAACAATTACTAAATTCCACAGCTATCAGGAAAAACTGCTCACCAAAGGCTGAAGCATAGCCTTGGATTTATAATTAATTCAGCAAACATTGATTGAACGCTCCTCTCTGCTAGGCACTGGGGTGAATGAAAATAGACATGTACTTGGTACATGTGAAACTAGAGCCCAGGTCAATAAAGTCCTGATTTATATACTACTTTTCTCTCCCACTCAAGGGAGCCATGTTGGGATGCAAGCAAGTGAAGAGGTTATCAATAAACGAGTCATTTTAAATCTGACCTAATTTATAAAGACAGTAAATCTGTAAAACTTATTTCATTAACAGTAATATATTACACTGGGTGTTATATTTGTCTGGTCAGTACTACTATCCTTTCCCAAGTTTCAACATTAAAATTCTCATAGGAATTGCTGTATTCTTACCTGAACCTGCATTCTGGCTTCTGAAGGGAGAGCACCTACGCAAGGCTAAGGGAATCAAAAACCTTCTTTCCCCCACCTCCCCCCTCTTTCACTGTGGGATCCCAGTGAGGAGCAAACAACTTTCTCTTAGGGTAGAAAGTTCAAAAGGTATAACTTGGGAACTATGAGAGACAAGTTCCTGTATTCACGGACAAATCTGTATCTAGTTAGTGAAATCAAACTGCCAAGTGGAGAGAAGAGATGGGAGGCTAGGTGTTTGATGGCACCCAAATGCCTGGTTCCTGTTCCTGAGTCACAGCTCTAATCCCCTCCGTTTGGTCTATAAGACAAATTGCCCCCTCTCTGTCTAAGCTTATTGAGTTTGTTCTTTTTTAAATCACTTGCAAACAGAAGGACTTCAATCAGTGTATTGTAACAGTCCTGCTGGGGCTATTGCCTTAAAGAGAAGAATCCTTCCCCACTGGAAAGCCTCACATAAGAGAATAAGAACAGAGATTCACACAGTTAATCAGGAAGTTTAGTAGTAATTCTATAAGCAAAGTGTTCTGTTCTATGATAAAGAATCACCTCCAAATAAATGTCAAGAGGAAGTAACACTTCAGCTCAAAAAATACATTGTGGCAAGAAGACACAAGAGCTACTCTAAATTTGAATTAACATGTTCATTTATCAAATATTGACTAGCTTTGTCATCACAGGTAAAAAAAAAAAAAGTATGATTCTAGAGAGGAAACTTTTTGTTTTTCCTCCAGCAAAACTTGTCCCTAATTTAGATGGAAATAAAAAGTGTCCTATGTGAAAGTTTTGAATCTACATAAAGTTGAATCTAGGATATGTCTCCATGTAAATAGTGACTCCATGATGCAGAATCAGATGTTCTTCAAGGAAACAGATACTGTTCTTTTGAATGAGTCCCTTTTATTGATCCCAGCCTTGCCTTACCTAAGCTTACTAACACCGAATAAAAACCCTAAGAGAATACATGAAATTGGGTTTAGGAAATATTAGATATTAGGTGCTCTGTATTATCTTTCACTTCTCATTTTGAGATGCTTGAATTTGGTATTCTGAGTTTGGACTGTTTACCCTGGTAAACACATGGATTGCCACCTTTGGCAATTGTGCTTTGATTTCAAGGCTGCCAGGCCCAGGTAATCAGAATATTACTCAAGCAGACCCTGGACTTTTTAGGTCCAAGGATGGTGCTCAGATAGTCAAACGATAAAACTTTCAATTCACACTTGTGTATATTTTCCAAACGCCCACCAGCTTCCAGGTGCTGGGAATGCAATAATGGATTAAAATGTAGACACTACCCGAGGTTCTCACAGGAAAGGAAGGGATATCCAAGGCTTATCAGTGAAATCACAGGCTGGCTTCATAGTTATGTGCCCACTTCCAGCAACAGTCAATGGATTGGTTGCATTTGTTGGATTTGTAAATCTGCTTTAGGCTTTAATAAATAAGATTCTGATTTTCAAAGAAAATGTAGGAATAATGACAATTCTTTAAGAGAAGATTAGGTAAGTAGTAATAAGGTAGAGTACCACTACTGTTCAGTGCCAAGCACTCTACTATACGCCTTACTTACATTATGCATCAATAGAGAAATAATGTATGGAAAACACCTAGCTCAGAGATTGGCACAGAGATGCACTATCATAACTGCTACACATTGGGAGGCCTGGGTGGCTCTGTGGGTTGAATGTCTGACTCTTGGTTTTGGCTCAGGTCATGATCTCAGGGTTGTGAGACTGGGCCTGTGTTGGGGGCCCCATGTTGAGCTCTCCACTCAGCATGGAGTCAGCTTGAGATTCTCTCTCCCTCTCCCTCTGTGCACTGCTCCCTCAAAAAGTAAATAAATAAATCTTAAAAAAATAGTTGCTACACATTATAACAATCTAGCCAAAGAAGTCCTTATTATTTCCATTTAACAGAGGAAGAAGCTAAGGTTCAAAAAGGCAAAAGGACTTATGTAAGTCTCACAGCTAATGCATGGCAAGCATGATACCAACTCAGGGAAGGTCTAGCTCCAAAGCTCTTGCTCTTTCTACTCCAATGCCGTTGGATTAGAAAATAGTGCAGAAGCTAATTTGCATGATCTCTCATCTAAGAGCTTCATTTAATTTTAGCAAGGCACACTAATTAAATAAGGATGAAGTACTTGATTCTGTTCAACCACCATTTGTTGAGACTATTTGGCATACAACAAGAAATGTCCTTTGAATGCTAAACATTCAAAGTTTGAAAGTCAGAAATTGCCTCTTTAACCTTTAACCATGTCAGACAGAGCAGATCTGTCTCAGAGAGGACTAGCTTGCCCTGCACTGCCCTTCTGCACATACTCACATTCACACACACACACATTAACAAAGCCTGCCTTCCGGCAAGGGCAGATTTGGGCAATGCCATTCACTGTACTTTGAGTTGACTCCTTTAGCAGGGGCAGTCATGTACAGCACAGGGAAGAACAGCAACCACAAATCTTAGAAATGGATTTTAGACCCACCTCTGCCTGTTATTCTCTGGGGCACGACATTAATCCTTCAACCTTTTTGACCCTCCCCTTCTTTGTCCATACAATAAACTACTTCGGAGTGGTTTATCTCTAAGGTAACTTGCAGCCTTGATATCTCATGGCTCTCTTTTTGGGTTAAAAATAAGCCTAAATGAGCCAACTGATGTGGTTTACGGTAGCATTTTAAAGACAAGTCTTGTCTCTTCTTGTGAATAGCAAGTTTCTTGAGAACAAAAACTATGTATCTTTGACTACCTTCTTGCAGCCCCTAGCAAAATACTTATCATGTAATAAGTGTTCAACTGAATTTTTTAATTAATAACAGAATAACTGAACACTTTATATACTAAAGGAAAGTGGATGAGTTTCAAATCAAAAGTCAACAGAAACGTGTCTGCGGTGTCTCAGATGATTTCACATTTCACATCTACTTCTTAATCTAGTTCAAGAATAACAATTCTGGCTGACTGGTCAGATGTATTTGATGAAAAAAAAAACCTGCATTTTTTTTTTTTTTACAAATGAGTCTTAGTGCTAGGAAGTTTTCTCAATAAAAAGGCTTATTTTTCTGTTTGTTATTAAATTTCTGGAATACTTGTGAAGGCATCAAGCCATCTGTATGTTCCTCTGAGAAACACAACATGAAATGAACTAGTTCTCTGTTTCTTATCACAAACTTCTGAACTCTGAGTCACTTGTCTAGGTGTTAGGAGATGGGTTAGAATCACAGTGAGTAAGTAAGGGTCTATGATGGAAAAGACTATCTTACTCATTTTTAAATTCCAAGTACCTAAGACAGTGCTAAGCACACTGTAATGATGATAAACATTTATTGTATTAATGAACCTATGAATAGATGCCTAATTACAGAACTGCATTTACACTGCTTTCAGAATAAATGTGTTTTATGATATACGTTCCACAGTAAATGGGTTGATAACCTAATTCCATCTAACGGCACTGCTAGCATAAGAGAAGGATCACTCTAAACCTAATAAATTTAACCCCAAGAATCTTAATTCTAAATGAATACCTTAAGGCCTAAGTAGTAACTCTGAGAATGCAAAGAGTTACTGAAGTTAACCAAATATCAGGTTACATACTGGAAGATTACTCAGCTGAAAAGGAGCTATCAAACTGGAATAATGCACACAGTGAAATGAGGCTTCTGTGATGAACAACAGACTATTATATAAAATAGAGAGATGTCAGTTGCAAATGGAAGCAGAGGTTCGAGAGAATAGAAATGAAACTATAAAGATAGAGGATTTTTGAGGACTATCCTGTGTGGAAATTGCAGGATGAGGCAGTCCCTAATCCGAGTCATTGCAGACGATGTGCCTTATCTTAGACAAACACTGATGGAGAGTAGAAAGTTTGACAAAGGAGGCATGGAAGGCAGGAAATAGTATCAAAATTAGTAATTCGGGGGCACGCGGGTAGCGCAGTCAGTTGGGCATCTGACTCTTGGTTTTGGCTCAGGTTGTGGTCTCGGGGTCATAGGATCAAGCCCCACGATGTCAGGCTCTGCGCTCAGCATGGAGTCTGCTTGAGAGTCTCTCTCCCTCTGCCCCTACTGCTTGTGCTCTCTGTCTCTCTCAAAGAAAATTATAATAATAATAAAATAAATCTTTAAACAAATTAGTAACTCAGACAAACATCAAATTTCAACAATTTATTCTTTTATTCAATCAACAAGAGGTACTTGGCTTAGAACTGGGAGTTATAAGAAGTAAGATAAATGTGAATAAGACATGATTCTTTAAGTAGTTTATAGTGAAGTGGCTCCTCCACTTTTCAGGACTGACATAATAAGCACATATGTACCTGTTTCAAAGTTTTCATTTGTAAAGTGAAGATACTACTCTCTGGCCAACCCATCTAAGCAGAGTTTGGAGATAAAATGGTAGCATTATTGTGATGGTGCTTGATAACCATTTTATATTATATGGAAATAGAGGATTCTTCTACTACCACTATGATGACAACAGTAGTAGTAAAGAAGAAAGCAAGAATTTTAAAAGATAATAAAAATGTTGGAACATGTTTTTATAGTAGTACAGCTTAAGACTGGTTTCCTAACAAGATGGAGGCGGTGATCTGGGTATAACTAACAACCCATGACCAAGGCCAGGGAAAGTACCAACAGGTACCAAAGGAAACTCAAAATCCTTTCTGCTGGTTTTAGCCTGTTGAGGTATATGACGGTACCGACATGCAGCAACATCCTTGTACTGTTCGTGACTTCTCTCTCTCTACATCCCAGCCGGGTATATTGTTGCTGCCCTATGGTTTACTATGAACTAGCTTTTATTTATGTATTCATCAATGGTCTCTTGTGACATGGAGCTGAGACTCAAGGCCAAAGAAATACAAGTTGGATTGAAATAAGAACACACGAATGACATTTGGGTATTCTTCTGATTGAAAACATTACTTGGACAGTATTTTTTCAGTGAATTTTGCAAATGAAAACAGTGACACCTCCACCCCAAAGAGAATTTCTAAGTAGTAACTACTTGCCATGTTTTAAAAATTCTGAACCTTTGAATACTGCTATCAAATCAAACTAGAAAAAAACAGAAAACTCAGGGGTGCCTCGGCAGCTGAGCCAGTTAAGGCTCCTACTTTTGGTTTCAACTCAGGTCATGATCTCATGGGTCATGAGATCGAGCCCTGCGTGGGACTCTGTGCTCTGTGGGAAGTGTGCTTAAAGACTCTCTCCCTCTGCCTCTCCCCCTACTTGCACGCATTCCCTTTCTCTCAAATAAATAAATAAATCTTAAAAAAAAAAAAAAAGAAAAAATAGAATTCTCAAAGCTTGAGAATTCAAGACAATAAGGTATCTCATGCGCATGTTATAGTTATAGACCATGGAGGAGAGGCTTTGGAAGCCTTGGCAGTGCCTGAGGAGAGAAGGGAAGATAGAGAAGAAATGTGAAAATATCAAGGGGTAAAGAAAGAAACAGGTTGGGGCACATGGGTGGCTCAGGCAGTTAAGTGTCCAACTCTTGATTTTGGCTCAGGTCATGATCTCAGAGTCATGAAATCAAGTCCCTTGATGGGCTCTGCTGGGTGTGGAACCTGCTTAAGATTCTCTCTTTCTCTCTCTCCCTCTGCCCCTCCCTCCACTCCCCATGTGCTTT
>NW_024424008.1:20096434-20257141 GCF_017311325.1 Ursus maritimus | reverse complement strand
GCTCTTCCTCTCTAAAAACAAAAAACAAAACAGGTAAATAAGACCAACAACCTAGTGAAACCAGAGAGGACTCTTCAAGAAATAAGAGCTTGACAGAGGGCATGACATTGGGTCAAGTGTTCAGCATAGGCAGAAGAGCAGATCCAAGAAGGTACTCCTGGACAGCTGGGGAGCCTCGGTGGATGCGAGCCCTTCAGCTTCAGCCAAGATTGCTTGGGTCAGGGACACAGCAGAGCCAGGAGCCAGAAAAAGGGGCTTTGCCAGACTCTTGGTATCTGTGTTGATTAAACTTAATTCTGTGCCCATTATGCTTGCCAACTTAGGGGAGAGCTTTTCATGTTGTATTAAAAACAGAACAGTAAATATATCTCAGTATTTTCTTCCTGCAGCAGCATAGTTGGACTGGGATGGACTCCTGGTTTTGCCACTTACCAGCTGGGTGACTGGGCTAAACTATTTTACTTCTCTGTGCCTCAGGTTTTGCTCCTCTATGCATCCCCCTAAATAGGGTTGTTGTGAAGATTAAATGAAATAATTGTGCCCACATAATATCAGCATATTAGGTTCTTTAAAAATATTCTTTCCTTCCTTCCTTTCATCTATATCCTCAAGGTACATGGTCACAATTCAGAATTAATAGCCAATATTTATTGAATTCTACATACTGTTTTAAGTGCCTTACTTGGAGTAACTACTTAATCGGCACTGCAGCTCCATGAGGCAGATACAATTTTCACTTACATTTTTTAGAGAAGGAAACTGAGGCACAGGGAGGCTAAAAGGCAACTTGCCTAGACTCTCACAGGTAGGAAATTGCAGAGCTGGGACTCAAACCCACAAACTCAGGCACCCAAGCTCCAAAGCTGGTGCTCTTAACCATTGTCTTGCAATGCTTCTGGAACCCAAGGTCAGTACTGTAATCACGAATTCACACCAGGGTTGTGAGTATTGACATGTAACAAGGCAATGCCGATAGGAGCTATTTTCTTTGTCTTTAGTAAATTACGCTTTAGAAGAAGATCAGTCTGATTTCAGATCCTGGCTCCTCTACTTCTACCTACGTGGCTATGAACAATTATACCTATTCAGTAAAGGAGTTGGGAAGATTACATGAAATGATCTCTGTGAGGGGCCTGACACAAAGCAGCCATTCCAGAATGTAGTTGCTGTTACTATCATGCTTTGGGTTTTTCAAAAATCTGCTGCCTGTGGGTTTTTTGGGGGAAAAAAATATTTTTTACTGCCTGGCTGTAAGCAGCCATTTTAAGCTCCAATAGTCTCTCATTCGCTATGTTAAATTTGCTACTTTTAATAGGAGATAGTGAAATTAGAATTGGTAGTTAATAGAGAGAAATGGTCCATAAAAATCAGGTGGAAATCCAATACTGGTATGAAGTTGGAATTTGTAAAAGCACAAACATAAAATTGCCTAGATATAAGGATAAAAATAGAACATTCTTAGGTTATAATGTCCCCATTACTTAGAAAAGTAACAATAAGGGGCGCCTGGGTAGCGCAGTCGTTAAGCGTCTGCCTTCGGCTCAGGGCGTGATCCCGGCGTTCCGGGATCGAGTCCCACATCGGGCTCCTCCGCTGGGAGCCTGCTGCTTCCTCTCCCACTCCCCCTGCTTGTGTTCCCTCTCTCGCTGGCTGTCTCTGTCAAATAAAAAAATAAAATCTTTAAAAAAAAAAAAAAAGAAAAGAAAAGTAACAATAAAATAGCGCTATCATCTGACAGGAAAACAGCAAGAAATAACCCCTTTCCAACATGTGGCATTGAAAGTCCTTGTTAAGACTCCTTTCCTGTATGATACAGGAATCCCACTTCTGGATTTTTACCTGAAGGAGATGAAATCATTATCTAGAAGAAATATCTGCATCCCCATGTTCATTGCAGCATTAATTACAATGGCCACCACGTAGAAACAAGAAGACGTATTATTCAGCCATAAAAAGGAGGGAATTATGCCATTTTTAACCATGGATCAGACTTGAGGGTATTATGCTAAGAGAAATAAGTCAGACAAATGCTATATGATCTCACTTACTGGTGGACTCTTATGTAAAATCACATAGATTTTGTTCCCTTCTATGTGAACTCAAAGGAAGAGTAGATTAGTGGTTGTCAGTGGCAGGGTGAGGAAAATGGGTGAAAATGGTCAAAGGGGAAAAGTTCCAGTTATAAGCTGAATACATTCTGGGGATCTAATGTACAGTAGAGTGATTAAATGTAATAATACTGTGTTGTATACTTGAAAGTCGCTAAGAGAGTAGACCTTAAAAGTTCTCATCACACACACACAAAGGTAATTATGTGTTAACTAACCTTATGATGATAATCATTTTGCAGTATATATATGCACCAAATCATCATGTTGTACATCTTAGACTTAACAATATTATATATCAGTCTTGATTTGTCTCAATAAAGCTCGGGGGGTAGTAAGAGGTAAGGAAATTGGAAAAAATTAGATACTTTCCATAAAAAAAAAAGACTACTTAAAAAATAGGCTACAAAGTAAACCTAGATAAGCATGTCAGTAATTAAAGGGCTAAAAGGGGAGTAAAAAATTTTAAGACTCTTTGCTTCCCTTAGTCTAGACAAAACAGTATGAAAGAGACATCTATGGCTTACCAAATATTCATGTGTTCCTCCACTTTCCTCGGACCCTTGGAGTTAGGCAAGGCACTGTGGCTTGGTCTGGTCAATGGGCTATGAGTGAATGTGTCAGTGTGTAACCCTCTCTCTTCTCCTGTCATGAGTATCGCAGAACTTATTCCCTGTGGTGCAGCGACAAGATTGTGGCAATTCTATCATACTGGGTACTGAGTGGCAACATGGAGCAGAGCTCTGCCTCCTGCCCCATTTGATACGTACTGTGGGTGAGAAACAAACTTCTGTTGTGTTAAGCCAATTAAAGAATTGTTTATTACGGCATCATAGTCTGTCTCAGCTTGGTTAGAACAGTCTTCAAATAAGCAATTTTATATAGCACTCTATAATTTACATAAATGTTTCAAATGCATGATCATTTTAGGCTAACAAAGGCCTAAAGAACATTCTATTGGTCCAAAGAGTGTAAAATTAGACGTAATATTGTCTTTGAAGCAATCAAGGTTTATATATATATTTTTAAAGATTTTATTTATTTGAGAGAGAGAGAAAGAGAAAGAGAAAGAGAGTGCATGTGCAAGAGAAAGCAGGACGGGGGGAGCAGCAGAGGGAGAGGGAGAAGCAGACTCCCTGCTGAACGGGGAGCCCAATGTGGGGCTTGATCCCAGGACTCCAGGATCATGACCTGAGGTGAAGGCAGATGTTTTTCTGACTGAGCCACTCAGGTGCCCTGAAGCAATCAACGTTTGTATTAGATACAGGGGAAACTCCCTCAGAATAGGGTTGTTAAAGAGAAATCATTTGTATAGGATACTTAGGGGAGGGTTTATAAGTTGGATGAGGAAGAAGGGTCACCTGAAGAGATGGCTTCAATTTGCTTCTAACTCTTGAACTGCTACCAAGGGAGCTGTTGGATGTCCATTCTTGGGAGAGTTGCAATACTGGGACCCAGAACGCTTGTATGAAGTTTCTCAGTGAAAGCATGTAGGCTCCCGTTGTGATTTTTCATAACTTGTTCCTACTTTAAAGATAGGCTGGATTTCAGGAAATAAATTAGGTGGGCTCCATACAGCTTGGCTGAATTTAAATTAAAAGGCAGATCTGCTGATTCCTCAACTGTAGTAACTAATGAAATTCATAATGCTTTTATATAGTGATGGTATTAATTTTCTCAGCTTTTCAAACTATTCACGTATTTAGGAATATTCTTTTATTGAGGTTTATTGGCTAAGGGCTCACTCTTGACTACAGACATTCTCATATAAGTTACTTAATATATTTAAATTATCTCAGAGCAAGAAAACTTGAGAAGCAATAAATCTAATCATTTATGGAAGCAATCACTTTTCTCTAGGTCCTTTGATTTCTCAGATGTAAATGGCAGTGTGGGGAGTTTCCTCCCAGCTCTCGTGTACTAAAAGTAAAGCATTGTTGCAGTTGGTTTTCAACTATAATGAAAGCATTAAGTGATTTTGCGCTAGACACTGTATTGGGCATTCTATGTATCTTTCTCTTACCATTCTCAAAATCCTATTGGGTAAGCACAATCATCGTTCACATTTTTCAGATGAGGGAACTGAGGACAAAGGTTGATAACCTACTATGTTCCAGGCACTGAGTGAGAGGAACTGGGCCTCTTCCTCACTTCTTTCTCACCTTTAAGAATCCATCTAAGGAACTACATTTATGGCTAAAAAATGCATTTTAATTAATGTTACTGCACAGGTGGCTCTGTGACTATATTAAGTTGAACTATTCAGTCCGATTTGCTGGGGCTCTTCTCTACACCATGTTTCTTTGCAGGGAACTAGCAAGTGCTATTACTGATGCAGCCAGCTGAATTTTTCATGTATTTCCAGTCTTTATCTGATCCCCATGCCTCTTGGAGACACTAACTAAAATGCAAGTGCCCATCAACACGTAAAATGCTGTTGAGAACATTTTATAGGAGAACCTAACGAACAAAAAATGAATAACAGAAGTTCCAAAACGTGAACAGAAGTCTGTCATTATCAGTTTGCTGGCCCTTAATCTCAGCCATGCCCTTGATGAGGTAGAGATAATGCTATAATATGCACATTATAAAGAATATATATATATATATATATATATAAGAGAATATATCAAGATGCTTTTCAGGCAGAAAGAAATTTGCAGCTATTTAGAAATTTTACAAAACTCTTAGAACGCATTTATCCCTTTATTTTGTATATTGACAGGAACATGATCTGATACACAAAAGTCTAGCAGCAACTCTCTTAACTCTAAAATTAGCTTAAACTATAAAACAAAGTCAAATAAGATATGCATAATAGTAACAAGATTTAAAGGAAGTGTGACTATGGCTCTTGGGTTACCATATCAATCACCAAAATTGTCTTTGAAGGTCTGATATGAGTGGGAGATGTCCCCATTTCCTCCATCTTTCCCCTAAAGTCAACATATTAAAAGATAACTTTCCTTCCATTACACCAGTTTCTCCTCCTGTATTTTCTTTCCCAGTCAATGGCACCACCATTTATCCAGTGGCCCAACCCAGAAACCTCAGGCTCATTGATATCTCCTTTTCCTTCAAATCTAACATTCTACTAGTGTTGAATCTAATTAAAAATGTTGCTTCACTCTCACTCATCCCCATTGCCCCACCTTAATCCAATTTCTTTTAAATGTTTGCCTATGTTACTGTAATAGTCCCCATTGGTTTCCCAACCTCTGATCTCAGCCACCTGTAACCCATCTTCCCACTGCATTAAGGTAACATCTAAATCACCAATATGATAACATGACTCCTCTGCTCAAACTCCTCACTGTTTAGAGTCAGTCCCAAATTATTTAGCATGACATTCAAGATCCTTTACATCTGGATCCAACCTTCCTTTAAAAAATCTTTAGTTTATGGCTTCCATGTTTCAATCCTACTACGTTCATTGTTCCCAAACTAACCATTTACTTGACCAACTCCATATTTCTGTTCATGTTCCCTCTGCTACCTCGAATGGCCTTTCCTCCTTTTCTGTTCTGGTTAGTTTCCTAAGTTCATTTCAAATGTTTCTTTTTCTGGAATAACTCTGAGAATGGACCTTATCTGAAATTAATTGTTCTCCCCTCTGAACTCCCATAGCTCTTAATTTGTACTAATCAGATTTTTATCGAAGCTCATTATGAATATACCTGTTTTCTCCATTGAGATAGTGAAGCAATTCTGTGATGATGGAAAGATAGCTGAATTAGAGAAGTCAGAATACCTGGGGTCACATTTGGTTACTTCCTAGGCTCCATAGTCACATCTATAAAATGTGGATGGAAATCTCTACCTCAAAGGATAAAATAAAGATTAAATTAGGTACCATAAACAAGAGCATTAGAGACATGTTACATATTGATTGGGTAGCAAGATCATGAGCTCTCTGTGAGAGGAAAACATATCTCCCTTCCACCAGCACACGGTATGTGCCGCTGAATGTTTCCTGAAGACAATAAAGGGAGTAAGATGAAATTTTCCACTTCTTTCCAGGAGACTGATAGAATAAAAATAAACGCTGCACTTGTACAGAATATTTGACCTTTAAAAGCACTGATATTTCTTATGCTTATCTTTTTAACTTCCTGAAGAAGGCAAGTATTATCATTTTCTTTTTACGTGGAAAAGACTGAGGTGCAGAACAATTAAATGGCTTACTAGCCTCACAAAGTTAGTCCAGGGCTTGAGAGAGGCTAGAGCCACGGTTGGATGCTCCTTATTTGAGTCTGGAGGACTGGCTTGTCTGCAATGATTTGATATTTGCTCCATGGAGGGAATTAATTTACATCTCAAAATTATTTCAGAGGATATGTGTTTTGCATGGGCAAGATGGTGCATGTTCAATTCTGCATTTCTGAGAAGGAAAAAAAAAAACAGATCAACTGTTATTGCAATAATTTTCTCAGCTCTGCACATGTGCTGTCTGTTTTCTTTGGCTGTTCTTCCAGAGAAGTTATCACCTTCTACTTAGTCCTATGAAAAACTGCTCAGAAAATCCTGAGCATCATCTTAAAGTGAAAGATGGGATCGCAAACTCCAAGTACCTATTTGAGTTTGTATGATATGTAATAGCTTCTCATTTTAATCAGAATATGACTGCTCATCGAATAAGATGTGGCTAGTGACAGCATGTTAGAAAAGGCCTGGGCTTTGAAATCAAAATGATCCTAACACTTCCAGCTGCAAAACTCCCCAAAATTTATGTCCTCTGTCTGAGCTTTAGATTGTTCATCTGCATTAGGATTCAAGAGTACTTGCCCAACGGGGTAATTCTAAAATTTAAATAGGCAATACACCTACAGAGATCCTCAAATACTGGTTGCCCCCCAAAATGTTAGATACTCATATATATTAAAAGTCATTTATTAGAATCACTACAAAATTAAACATTAAACATTAATGAGCTAGCAGGAGAACTCTTTCTAAAATACATGTTATACTTCCCTACTTCAGCAAACAAAATACACTAAACATAACTTCGACTCTTCTGATGACTCATGATTTTCATTCAACCTGTCATTTATGGTACTGGGATGTTTTTAAGGCTACTGAGGTGTACAGAGCTGTCTGCTTGTGCTTTCAGTCTACCACACATTTCAATCCTGTTGTGCTACCATCCTGGACTGGTTTGTATCTGCCCCATCTTCTCCAGCTTCACTGTTCTTACCTTAGTTTAAGGCCTCGTGATTTCTAGATTATTATTGCCACAGCCTAACTCGTTTCCCTATTTCCATTCTCAACATTCCCAAGTCCTTCCTCTGCACTCAGCAAGAGTAGTTTTTCTAAAACCAAATCTGACCACTTCAACTTGCTGGTTTAAAAAACAAAGCACTGGAGGAGATAATGCTAAGTGAAATAAGTCAAGCAGAGAAAGACAATTATCATATGGTTTCTCTCATTTATGGAACATAAGAACTAGGAAGATCGGTAGGAGAAGAAAGGGATAAAGAAAGGGGGGGTGATCAGAAGGGGGAATGAAGCATGACAGACTATGGATAGGCTGGTGATGGGTAGTAAGGAGGGCATGTATTGCATGGTGCACTGGGTGTGATACGCAACTAATGAATCATCGAACTTTACATCAAAAACCAGGGATGTACTGTATGGTGACCAACATAATATAATAAAAAAATATTTTAAAAAAGTTAATGTGATAGAAAAATAAACACCATTAAAGTCTGAGTGAAAAAAGCAAAAAAAAAAAAAAAACCACACAAAAAAACACAAATCAAACAGAGCCCCACCCCCAGCCCCACTTCCCCACCAGGCAAAACCACAGAAGTTGCTATCTCTCTCCCTGGACTACAGTCTTAGATCCAGAGTCAGCATGGTGTATAGGTAAATACCTCTGTGGGCTGGCCTATCACCCTCTACCCTTCCCTCGCCTCTTCCTCACCCCTCACAACCTAAGCTCCAGTGATGCTGAACTGGGACTTCTACGGTAGATGCCTGACAGCACTGGGCCTTTTCACATCTTCTTGCTTTTGCTCATGTTGGTCCTTCTGATTGGAAAACTAGTACCTCTCTCCCTAACCCTGGTTTCCTCATAAACACTTACCAATCTTTCAAAGGATACTTGAAGCATCTTAGGTTTTAGGAAAACTGTCTTGCCCTTTCTTCTCTAATTCTCTGACTAGAAGGGATCACTTATCACGTGACAGTACGGCATTCTGGACAGATATTCATAACACCACAATAATTCATAACACCTCCCACCCCACTAGACTTTGTGCTTCTTGAGTGCATGATGCTGTCTCAGTTAGCAAGCCCTAGACACAGAGTAGGTACTCTATAATCACTGGGTAAGTATCTTTTTGAGTCTTACTAGTTTCTTCTCTCTCCATTAGGTTAATTTTTACCTCACATTATTCTACTTGTAATCTACAATCAGTAAACAAAAATAACAATACACAAACAAAACCCCCAATAGGAGCAGCTTGTTAGAACTAAGGGTAAATAGGTTTTGCAAGAGAGTCTGTAGAGATCTTTTTGAGGTGAATCTATGACCTTGGAAAATTCATACTCCTAGTGACATTTGTTTTGGCTAGTTAGCTAGTTCTTACGGTGTTTCGGATCCTTGAGATTGACAGATAAATTGCCCACAGAGAAGTGGAGTGTAATATGATGACAACTGCCATTTATTGAAAACCTTCCCTAATGTGCCAGGTTCTGGGTCAGATACCAAGGATATAAAGGCCTGGTCCACACGACATTTAAGAGGCTCCTGTGGATTATTTATATAATTTAAAACAAGCTCATGATATACAGATTATTCACACACACATGCACACACACACTCTATTTTCCTATTTTTTTTGAAAGATGAATTCGAAAGCTAGCTCTGGGCAGGCAAGGGGGTGGTGATGAGGGGGTGAGGGTATGCTCCTCAAGTCCCCACCCGGCTGAATCTAGCTGTGCTCTCCATTTCACTATCTCGTCTTCCCGTTGGAACTAACCTTCGGTGACAAGAATGCAGTGTTTCTCTTGGGAGATTGTCTACATCTCCTTTCTTCCCATCACAACTTAACTTTTCATTCCTGAATGTGTAAAATTTAATTGCAAAGCTGCATACCCTGAAGTTAATGAGACTTTAGAAAACTTGTTCTGATGTTATGACTTACTACAGTAGCTGCATATGGATGATGAAGGCAGACAGGAGAGAGGTGAGCATGAATGTCAAAAACCATTCGTGTTCTCATCCAGCAAGTCCAAGGCCTTCCAGTACAGGGAGGAGTGTAGACTGGGCATCTGTCCCGGGACTCATCACTGCCCACTGGCCCCTCGCACAAATAAATGCTACATCTGGAAGATACTGCCCTTCCTAGAGTCCAAACACAAGTTCAGTCACATCAGAGGGTGAAGGCAGAGGGCAATGGACTCAGCTTCTCCAATGTGGTTCATAGCAGAGACTGTGAACAGGCTTCGTCTCATGTGCCAAAGCAGGCAGTGTGATAGCGGCCATTGAGAAGGATTCTGAAGCTGCTTCCAGACACAGAGGAAAGAATGCTGGAAACTATGAACAACGTCTGTTCTGAGATAGAGCGCAGCATACTCTGTGTTTACGTTGGTAGAAGTTTCAATTGTCATTTAGCATAAGGCAGGTTATGGTGTTACTTACTTTAGGAGTCTGTCCCCCAGTTCCTGAACTCAGCTGAGAGCATACAATGATAGAGTAAGATACATGCCAGTGTATCTGTCAGCTCTGGCATACAGTAGGTGCTTCATAAGTGTTTTCTGAAGGATTGAAAGCAAAATTCTATGGCCCTGCATTGGAAGGATAGAGTAATTTTTCTTCTGTCAGTAATTGGTGGGCGGGGGGAATAGACACATTGAGGTCACTTTGCAAAGGTCCCTGAACGTCTTGCCCAAGAGTTTAGGGCTTTACACTATATGAGCCGAGAGTTACCAAACTTGACCGAATTTTCTAAGGTACTCTGTATATATGGAATCTCTGGCCCTGCCTTGTGATATTCTTATTTCATAAATTTAGGGTAGAGTCAAGGGTCCTCTGTTTGTTTGTTTGAAACATTTGCTAGCTTCCCAGGCAATTTGTATGATCAGCCTGATCTGGGAACTACAGCTGCAAGGTAAGATGGTGCCTTGCATTTCTTAAGTAGAGGAATAACTTACTCCAATCGGAGATCTTTGTTTCCAGCTGCCCCAGCTCCGAGGCCTGTCTGCCCATTGAGACCAGTTCTGTCCCTGTCTTTGCTGAGACCCTGGTCATGCCAGACCTTCTAGAGAATCAGATCCCAGTCCCAAGGAGCTCTGCTACAGTGCCCTCTCTCTCAGGAAGAAAGACGAAGATCAAGTACAACTTTTGCCAAACAGCAGAGAGATTAATGTGCTGCAGTGAGAATAAATCACGGATGGAGAAAATGAATGAACAGCATGTTTCTGGATTTCAAATATCATTTCTGGAAATGAACGAATCTTTCTGCCTTCCCAGTTCAATTAATTTTCTGATGAACTCTCCCTAGCACTTTTCATTGCAGCCAATTATTTAACATGTTCCAGTATGAAAATCTGGTCATTACAAAACACATAATTGATGTGACCCGTGCTCTGACACACTCTGAAATACATGTGCCTTCATACTGATTAGCCCTCCTGGGCTACTGTTTTTCAGTAAAGCACAGCATCATGCTGGCAGTGGACAGTGTGCTAGTCTCATGAACATATGAGCTCCTAATTCTTGTGGAACATTACATCAAAGAAAAGGTGGATGGAAGTCCAACAAGGACATCATTAGTTCAAGTCCAGTAGACTTGGACTAAGAATCTATTTTTCTCCCACGCAGACTCCCCACAGGGAAAATGCTAACCCTAGAGAGGTAGCAGGGCACTGTGGAGAGAGCAGAACCTGGCCTGAGGAGCTGAATCTGCATTTCAGAAAGACTGCCACTTTCCAGCCTTTAGACCGGGCGAAGTGCTCAACCTCTCTGATTCACGGTAGATGCGCTTCTCGGTAGATGTGGGCACATTATTACCTACCCCCCAGTGCTGCTGTGAAGAACAGCAAAAGTGAAGAGAGTGCCTGAAATAGATTAAGTGCTCAATTAATAGTGGTAAGGATGCAATATGGCTGACAAGGTCACAAAATTAGTTTGTCATTTTTTTTCCAATTTTGTTTACTTGTATATAATTCAATCTCATCTGTCAAAGAAAAAAATTAAAATAATATGATGGCATTTTAAAGAATATTATTATTTCCTTCCTGCTTCTATTTTCAATGACCATACAGCCAATCTAGGATAATGCTCTGCCTTTGTTTTAGTGGATAAAAACCAGTGTGTGTTGGGGGGGGAGAAATATTACATATTCAAGAAATCGTCTAAAATCTCTGTAGAATTAAAAGAAAATGACTATATATTATATATACACACACACCTGAGGCAAACGAAGAACACCAATAGTAATTAAGAATTCTTCTGGATGCCCTTCTTGGTAATGGCATGTCCTTCATAACCACCCTCCTTCCATAGGTAACTCTCCTGAATTTAGGGTAAATAGTCCCCTAATTTTCTTTACAGTGTTATCAGGTACATATGTACCCATAAATAATATAGAGATTATGAATATGGAATCTATGACTGGCTTCTCGGAGCCCACAATATGCTGTGCAGCTCACGCATGCTGATGTCTGTAGCATTTATTAATCCTCACTGCTGTGTTCACTGTATGAATATAACCATGTAGATGGCCCCCCTACTGCCAGACATTGGGCTAGCTGAGGATTTTATTAACACTACTGGCACAAACATCCTTATACATATTTCCTGTGTACATGTATAAAAGTTTTCCTAAGGTATGCACCTAACAAGTGACTTGTTGGATTATATTTTCAATTTAACAAAATAATGTTAATCTGTTTTCCAAAGCAGTTGTTCCAGTAGAGAATTCCAGTTCTCCTGTATCCTCTCTAACACCTGGAATTGACTAGACTTCTTAATTTCTGTCATTTTGGTGAATGTAAAATGGTGCTTTATTGCAGTTTAATTTGCAATTCCTTGGCTACTAATTATTTTAATCATCTTTTCATATGTTAATAGGTCATCTGTGTTTTCTTTGCTTTTTAACAAAACCTTGCCCGTTTTCTATAGGATGGCTCTAACCTTCTCTTTGCTTTGTATTCTCTATGTATGGTATTCTAGATAGTGATCTCCTATCAGAGATACACACTGCAAATATCTATTCCCTTCTATTTTTAATTCATATCACGTTTCACCTCAGAAAAGTCAGATATAGGATTTAAAGGTTTTCATTTCTCTAAAACTGCTGTTATCGATAGCTACAAATATAGACAGATTTCTAAATAAATAATTCATCAGTGTGGTTTGGCAGAAATATACTCATGCATATCTTTGCTCAAGCTTGCACAAAGTGCTTGAAGAGCTTATTAAAATAAACCAAACTAAATTAAAGAAAAAAAAAAAACGGCAGCACTGTGATGATAAAGGCTTTCATGCCAAGACTCCAAATACACTAAAAATTTATCTTCAGCAGTTTACTATATTCACAATGACAATATTTCAAACTGCTTCCTTTACTCATAAGACATTCCATCTATTTCAAGTATATTTATCACCCAGTCAGCGCAGACAAATGTTACCAAGTTTACCATTGAATTTCAAGTGTGGTCTCAGAGTAAAACTTCTAAGAGTAATTTTTTTCTTTCATACAATTTTCTTGAAGTCATATTTTTGGTCAACTCACATTTGGGTTTTTGAGGAACTGAAGAATACATCCTATGAAAAATTCAGGATTTTTAGTACAGTGAAACTACTCTGCAATGATACTATAAAGGTAGATACATGTCATTACACATTTGTCAAAACCCATAGAGTGTACGATAGCAAGAGTGAGCCCTAATGTAAACTATGGATTTTGAGGTGATAATGATGTATTCACGTAAGCTCATTGATTCTAACAAACCAAGCATTCTGGAGTGGAAACTTGAGAGTGGAGGAGACTGCACGAATTGGGGGGCAGCAGCTACACTGGAAATCTCCTTAACTTTCTGCTCAATTTTGCTGTGAATCTAAAACTACTCTAAAAAATAATTTAAAAGAAATATATTTTATTTTAAATTTATTCATTTGAGAGAGAGGGAGAGAGCACAAGTGGGGGGAGGGGTAAAGGGAGAGAATCCCAAGCGATTCTGTGCTGAGCGTGGGCCATTGTGGGGCTCGATCCCACGACCCTAAGATAATGACCTGAGTCTAAACTAAGCATCAGACACTCAACTGACTGAGCTACCCAGGAGCCCCAAAGAAATCTTTTTTTAAATGCAGGGAGAAATTAGTTTTTAACCCGCTCAGAAGTAATACTGAATAACATGGGGAGGGGGGGAAGCAAGCAAGCAAACATACACGAAAGTCCCAACTAGTTTCTAAAGCAATGGCACCTGGGAAATAATAACCACAGAAAAAACTACAAGGGCAACAGTAACAAGTGCTGATCCAGTGCCAGGCAATATTGTGACGAGTTTCACCCAACAAACTCGCAGTTAGTCCTCACAAGTCCTCTATGTGATAAGAACGGATGTTACACTCCTTTTAAAGATGCCATAATGAGATGCAGAATTTAAGAATGTGTGCAAGGTCACTCAGTGAATGGTGGAGCAGCTCTGGGTGTGGAGAGATTTCACTGGGCTGTTCCTCTGCTGTTCTTAGCCTTTAGACATAGCTCGTTTTTCAAAGGAGCGCGGAAGTCAGGTTAGTAAATGGATCACAGAGCAGTACACCCAAAGGTACTTTCACAGAGCTGCCCTGGGCAGGTACTGAATGTAAGAGCAAACTTCAGGGTTCCTCTACTTTCTGTTAAGTGTGAGAACTGCATGTTTTCTGAGTTTCACGACAGTCAGTGTTTTCCTGAATCAAGCCCTAAAAGGTAGTAGTGAAAACACTCACATCTGTGTTTTGCATAGCATTTGCCAGCCTACACTGTCATTAGGCCCCACGTATCTGTGCACCTCACTTAACTGGCAGATTCTAGGGGAAGGGGGCACACATTTGCCGAGCATCTTTACTGTGCTAGATATTATTCTGCCATCTGGAAATGGCATTCTGCAGGGCCATCAGTGTCTCTGTGGGGTTTAACTCCATTTCAAGAAACAGAGTGGCTGCCCCTTGAAAACGTAAGTCAGTTACCTTCGTGTACTTAGAGAATTATGCAAACTTGGGATCCACAAAGGATTTAACCTCTTTGTTAAGAACCAGATAATTCATAGTCAGTAGAGGGATTTAAAGACAACATAATGAAGGGGGAAAATATTAGCTAATCCATATCCACCTACTTAAATGAATCTGTAGGTACTTTCCGTTTCACTAAGAGGAGAGAGGCCTTAAATGAGTACAGCCAGAAGCTAAAAATGTAACCTTATCAAAGTGCAACCTTGACCAGAGGTGCTGCAAGCCATCATCTCCAAAATCAAAAAAGCCGACTTAGCTGCCCTTTAGAAACGCCAGCCCATCACAGCTGTTAGCAGCTCCAAGGAGTTTTTACTTCCATTTCAAGAAACAGAGCTACTGAATCGTTGAACACTATATCCAAAACTAATGATGTCGTAGATGTTGGCTAATTGAACATAATGAAAAAAATTTTACCCAGTGTGGGAGGAGGGGGGAAGAAACAGAGCTAATACTATTTTTAAGTAGTATACTACTTAAAAACCCAAGTTCGTGTTTGCACTTCATACTCTCGACATTCAAAGAAGGAACTGTCTTGGTTAATGTACTCATGAAATACAGCCATGGGCTCTACGATAGAGACTGCTGATTGTCCCCTAATATCCACTCTTCCCCTCTTCCCTTTCAGGAATACGAGATCTCCTTCCTCACCCACCAGGGAGTTTTAGGAAGGCATACCTGGGTAAAGATGACATTTCCTACAATCACTTTAGAAAATCATTTACCAGTTTAAAGCATCTGCCTACCCTAGGACCCTGCAGTTTCACTCCTGCATACGTACACAAGAGAAGTGGGTGCCTGCTTTCTTCAAAAGACTTGCCTAAGAATGTTGATAGCAGTTTTATTCATAGTAGTCCCCAAATGAAAACAATCTAAATGTGCTTTGACAGAAGAATGGATAAGCAAATTATGTTATATTCCTGTAATGGAGTAATATATAAAGCAAGAAAAAGTAACAGACTACCAAAATACAAAAGAGTATGGATGACTCTTAAAAACAATTATGCTGAGCCAAAGAATCAGACATGAAAGGACACAGACTGCAAGGTTACATTTATTTATATGAAGTTCAAGAATAGACTAAACTAATCTATGGTGTTAGAATTCGGAGTAGTGATCACCTCTCGGGGGTGGGGGATGGGTAGGTGAGACTCAGTCTACCTACTGGAATGACATGAGGAAAGTTCTATGT
Source organism: Ursus maritimus (assembly GCF_017311325.1). Taxonomy (NCBI): domain Eukaryota; kingdom Metazoa; phylum Chordata; class Mammalia; order Carnivora; family Ursidae; genus Ursus; species Ursus maritimus. The sequence continues at coordinate 20,241,624 of NW_024424008.1, read as the reverse complement.
CTTGATCCAGGTAGTGGCTGGACAGATGCATAGTTTTATTAAAATTCATTGATCTGTGCATTTTATGGCACAGAATTATACTTCAGATAAATAGATCAAGAGGGAGAGAGACAGACAGATAGATATGCCCTGCGAGTACCAATCAATGGGCATAACCTGAACCCTCTCTGTAGTGTTTAAAACCAAAACCAAACATGTCATACTTTTCAAGGAAGCTGGTTCTTAAATTACCAAGGCTAAAAGGAGGGAATCATGTCTTCTTCCTAGTTATGACGTGTTTCTTATTTAAATTATTTATTTATTTTTGGCATATATCACTGGAAGTCAGCTAGAAAATAAAGAAGTCAATTGAGGGTTAAAATGAACAGTTAATCTCCCTGGGCACAGTCAGTGTTAATAATAACCTCAAATTTCTTTAATAATTTGGAAGGAGAACCAGTGCACTCATGTGAATGTTACAAGTCTAGGAATCAGATATACTCCTGTTTCTTTCTCTCTCTCTCTCTTTTTTTTTAAGATTTTATTTATTTATTTGAGAGAGAGAGAGAGAGAGAGCGGGAGGAAGAGCAGAGGGAGAGGGCCTCTGCTGAGTGTGGAGCCCAATGTGGGGCTTGATCCCAGGACCCCGAGATCATGACCCGAGCCAAAATCAAGAGCCACCCAGTTGCCCCTCATGTTTAATTCTTGACTCTGTCCCTGTGTGAACTTGGGTAAGTTTGCTGACTGAGACTGTCTCCTCACCTGAAGAATGAGGCAACACTTCCCTCCTAGTGTTGTTAAGACTGTTAGCTGAGTGGACACCTCAAGAAGCATTAGAATGTAATACGCACTCAACAAGTTCTATGAACTGTTACTCTCTTGGGAGGAAAGTGATTGAGTGTGTACATGTTTGAGTTTTGTACTTACTTAATTCTGTTGTGTTTTGCCTTGTTTGCAAAAGGTTTATAGTACCTATAATATATTTATTGCTAAGTGAAACTATTCTTTTATTCACCGCACCTCTGATACCTTCAGTTCAAAGGCAAAAGAGCACAAATGACAGGCAAAGAACATGGCCGACCTCCCCAAGTAAGGCGGGTACACAAGAAGCTCTCCTTCCTTCTTCTTTCCTATGCACTTGTATCCAAGCAACTCCTCACATAGAGTTTATAGCATTTTATTTATTTATTTATTTTATTATTTTATTTTTTTATAATTTTTATTTTGTTGAGTTTATAGCATTTTAAAAAACACTGCACATGGTTTGTCTGGCTGAGCAATGACACCAATTCAGTAGAGTCTGGGGGTCAACCAGACATCACACCAACTTTCAGACACCACAGCTGACTCTAACACAAGAGCTAAAAGCAGAGTTGGCTGTGCTGTTTGTTGGAGTGGCAGGCTAATGGAGGATGTGTTTTCCTTTTATTTATAGCTCTATTATTTTAATTTAAAATCCAACAAGCCATGGTGGGGTTCTGTTAAACAGCCAAGGGTCTCCAATTAGTTCCTTCAACACAACAAACTGTTCACAGAATCACAGACAGAAATTATGCACATATTTCTCATTTTGAACCTCCTGCTGTCCAAGAACCTACTTTCCTGCCAATAGAGTGACAGCAAGCCACTAGCATATTCAAACAGAAGCCCCCTTTTCAAGTAAAATATTAAGTGGGACCATATGAAATGTTGACCATTTCATAGGATTCATCCGAATATTTGCATCAAACCAGAGGATGAGTGAAGTCACAGACAAAAGGGACCATCTCTGAGGAAAAGGAGCTAGCCAGAGCAACAGTATTTCCCTGGGGCACAACCTGCCTACGTCATAAGGAACTTAGAAGATCCCCTGAGCCAGGCAGTCCCTTACCCCGGTCATGCCCTTCCACCTCAACACAATCTGTGCAGACTTCGTGGGCTTCAGAGTTGAGATAACTATCATCACTGTTGGACCCAACATGCCCCAGCAGGGCTCCGTATGCCTCATCCTCATAGTCCTCCTAGTAAACCTGTTTACTGCTAATGAGAAATCTGGCTCTGGGCGCCTTTCTGGCTCCAAGTGCAGCTCGGGCAGATGGAAGAGCCCTGGGAGCTAGAGGTGGCAGAATTTTGAAATTCCCCATGAAGCTGGCTTGGTTTTTATACCTATAAGATGCAAAAAAAGAAGACTCAGATGTGGGGAAATCATCCAACAACTGATTTTAAACCCCAAAATGAAAAAAAGATTTTTCTCAAATTGACAACAATATAGTTTGTTTAGAAAAGCGTGCATAGATCTTTGCAGGCACTCTCCCTCCTCCCCACTCCCTGTCTTCACTCCCTACTCCCAGCCTGGAGTTGAAATAAGCTGAAATTTGAAATTCATAAAGTGCAGTCCCTTTCTATCCCACAGCAAAGAAAATCCTATCAGAAAATTTGTCTCTAAGGTAGCCATGTTGAGGCACTATGATTTTCTATTGGATTTTCCTTATTAATCCAGAATTATCTCTTCATGTGCAATAGAATTAACCTTTCTAGGGCAAAGGCTGGATGCACTATGTAGGAAATGTAGTCAAGTTTTAAATGCTTGGTACTTAAACTCACATGCTTGTACTTTTGGTAAACCTAGGGATTATTTTCACACCACCGAATTTTGAGGGTAACCCCAGGATCTTAACACTCCTCAAATACCATACTAGGTCAAAGAATTGGAATAACATTGTTCAGAGTTTGAGGTTTTCATGAATGTTCACGGATTCATCACTGCAAATAGTGGTTCTCTAAGATAGGACCTGCTGGGCCATGTAGTTTCCCCAACACCTCTGGTTAAAACAGAATCTGAGAGTCAATGGGTATCAGATGGGGAGAGAGCTCAGAGAGGACCCTGTTTTACACCTAAAAATCTGAGGTCTAGAGATAGGATTAATTTGTATAAGGTCATACAGCAACTCAAAAGTCCTTCATGGGCACCTAGGGGGCTCAGTTAGGCATCTGACTCTTGATTTCGGCTGGGGTCATAATCTCAGGGTCCTGAGATACAGCCCTGCATCTTTGGGCTTGCGCTTAGCAGGGAGTCTGCTTGGGATTCTCTCTCTCCTTCTCCCTCTGCCCTTCCCCTTGCTTCCGCTCTCTCTCTCTCTCTCACTCGCTCTAAAATAAATAAATAAATCTTAAAAAAAAAAAAAAGTCCTTCAATTATCCCCGGGCTGCAAGGATCTGTAGCAAGGTGGGAAAAGGCATGGTTCTACGTATGGGGTGTGACAGGAAAGAAAACAAAAGGGAAGTGGGAAGGCAATTAAACATTTACGGAGCCTGCTATTTGCCTGGCACTGAAGCAAACAAACTAAAGAGAGAAAAGCAGAGAACTTTGGGGAACACGAGTACAGCTACCATCTATGCAATAATCACAGGATAACAAATCAGTGGTAACTAGAATGATAGCTAATGTTTATTAAGAACACCCTATCTGCCTAGAAGTAATGCATTATCTCACTGAATCCTTATTACTGTCTAATGAGATAATAAAAATAATAGGTGCGACCACTTACTGAGCATCTTTTCATATGGTCTGAACACTGTGCAAAGCATTTTGTAAACAGTATCTGATTTTATTTATGCAACATTGTAATGAGGCTGTTCTCCATAGTATAAAGATGAGCTGAGACTTAGAGTGGAAAAATTACATATCCAAGGTCACCCAACTAGTAAATGGAGGAACCAAAGTCTAATCTTGGTCATCTGATCAAAGAACTTAAGCTTTTAAGTGCATCGCTATTCTGGTCCTCAAATACAGGTGTACAGGGAATTGGGTTTAATGCATGTACATCGAGACCAAGATCAACCTAGGGAGAGAAGGGGAGGGGGGGGAGAGAGAGAGAGAGAGAGAGAGGGAGAGAAAGAGAAAGAGAGAGAGAGAATGTGATAGAAGGATGTACTATTCATTCGCTGCTTCTAGGATTCTGTAGGAGACCATGCTGTTTAGTAATTCCAGCACTACAATTTTAAAAATCAGTAGCCCTGGTAACCAAGTCTATGATTGAAGCATGCTATAAAAAAAGAAACATTGTGTGGTAGCTGGTCCTAGACAAACTGACAAGCTTTGTTCTATCCTTTTGAAATCCAAGGCATTATTTACATACACTCAGCGGCAACACAGAATCCCTTCATTAAAAGATTTTTACACTTATCTGTAAGTAAAAATAGAAATATTTGAATAAAAGCACATTTTTTTTTTCTTGAGCTAAATTACTGGTTAGAAAAGAAAATCACAGAAATTCACTGAATGGTATTGCATGAATTACTCTAAAGCTTAACTATGCCTCCTTGCGTGGCACTCACTTGACCATCCTCTTCTTTGTCCCCCCCAGCAGCAGGGTGCCATGACACCGTGCTGCAGGACGACTTGTTGCCCAAAGGCGGTGACAGCTATCCAGGTGATTTAACAGCTATTTAAAGCCACCCCCAGTCCCCGGCTTTTTTTCTGCTTTGCAGTTCTCAAGGAGCCAAAGTACCTTTCACTTCTTTGGGGATGGGGCAGTGGTTCAAGTGGGAAGGAACACGTTTCTCTAGCAGCTCACAGGTACGAACAAAGGTGATAAATGCCTTTATATTCTTGACCTCAGCCACAAGCTTGGAGAAACTATGCATTTGAGACTTAAAAGCACAAGAGAGGATTTGATTTTCCATTTGGATCCCCAAAGACAGCATAGGATTGCTTTTTCCAGGACAATTTATCGTTGCTGCATCCATCTGTCACCCATCCCCTCCCAACCCCCATGGGCAGGCACAAGGCTAGGTGCTTTATGCATAGACACACAGGCACTCGAGCAGAATAATAAAGCTTCAGACTTGGGCTTGAGTGTTGGCTCCACCACCTAGAAGCTGCTTCAGGGCCAGTTTCTCAACTCCTGAGTCTTAGTTTCCTCACTGTAAAAAGGGGGTCAACAATATTGCCTTATCTCTCACTGACTTACTGTAGGGGTCAAATAAGATCAAGTGTCTAACACGTACCCAGCATCTGAGAGTAGGAGCATCATTCCTACTTTAGGCATGGGAAAAGTGATGCTCAGAAGGGGTAAGTGACTTGTGTAAGATCTTGGATCTCATGAGGGATGGAGCCAAGACTCCACCCTAGGAGTGTGAGAACCATACATGCTCTGAGCAGTGGCTTGCTTCTCCTTTACTGTGCTCACAGTCTAGGGAGGAAATAGTCACCTAAGCTCAGAGTTTCCTACAGTCACTACAAGTGAAGGGCTAGGATAGGTAGGGGGCAGACGTGTGGGTCAGGAAAGCTTCTAGGAAGAAGTAGTGCCTGAAAGACCTTTGAGAACCTCTTAGAATGCAAAGAAAGGGACCAGTGCAAAGGCAGGGAGAAATGAAAGATCAGGGTGTTCGCTGAGGCTGCAGCCCAGGGCCTGCAGGGGAAGCGGCAGAGGGCCGTGCAGATGCAAGGCAGAGTCAAGATCAAGATAATCTCCTACACCAAGTAGTGGTCTGCAGCCACGGATAGGTTTTAAATAGATAGATGAACTCAAGAGTTAAAATGGCTGGAAGTGAATCACACTTGAATCTTTTCCATTTTTACTTGGAAACAATCTCTTTCCCACCAGGCAGGCTCATCTAATGTTTCCATGCCAACGGATTGCTGAGGCTTGGGAGAGGCTAAGCTGTGAAGTGGGGAGTGGTGTGGGTAAAGGAGAGAATGCAGGGAGAATCGAGGGTTAAACTGTGCGGAGGGGCTGGATGGGGAGCAGGGGTAGTGCATTACAGGTGGGGAGGGGCAGAAGCAAGAATCAGGATTAGGTGGAGGTAGTTGTACCTGAGCTTATCGCAACCCTGGTCGTTACTACACACACACACACACACACACACACACGCACGCACGTATGCGTGTACGCACACAAATAACATCACTCGAACCAGGTTTTTTGGAGCTCAGCTGTACTCTCTGAACCTTATCAATGAGACCACATATAATTTAAGAACTTCTAATCAGCTCATTTCTTAGTCACCAGAAATCAAAATATAAATGTTAGAACTTTCTGATTCTTGAGATCTTTCCGATCTTTGCAGCCTGCTTTCCAAAGTTATTTAGTCTTGAACTCGGAAATTCTATGTGTGCTAAGTGCTAACAAATTATAGCATTGGATTCAAGGTTAGTTTCCCAATTCAGAGTCCCAACAGGATCAAAATTGAAGGATGTCCCAGGAACTGACCTTCCCATTAGCTGCGGATTTGCAATAACTTCCATGCAAGAAATCTGAGACTTTTAAAGCAACTGTTCTCAGGTTGATGAGGAAATAAATAAAGCTAAAAACAGAAGAAGAGAAAGATAAAATAGTGGTTCTTTTTTTTTTTATTTTAATGATTTTTTTATTATATTATGTTGGTCACCATACAGTACATCCCCGGTTTCCGATGTAAGGCTCGATGATTCATTAGTTGTGTATAACACCCAGTGCACCATGCAATACGTGCCCTCCTTACTACCCATCACCGGTCTATCCCATTCCCCCACACCCCTCCCCTCTGAAGTCCTCAGTTTGTTTCTCATAGTCCATAGTCTCTCATGTTTCATTCCCCCTTCTGATTACCCCCCCTTTCTTTATCCCTTTCTTCCCCTACCGATCATCCTAGTTCTTATGTTCCATAGATGAGAGAAATCATATGATAGTTGTCTTTCTCTGCTTGACTTATTTCACTTAGCATTATCTCCTCCAGTGCTGTCCATGTTGTAGCAAATGTTGAGAACTCGTTCTTTCTGATAGCTGAGTAATATTCCATCGTATATATGGACCACAACTTCTTAATCCAGTCATCTGTTGAAGGGCATCTCGACTCCTTCCACGATTTAGCTATTGTGGACATTGCTGCTATGAACATTGGGGTGCATATGGCCCTTCTCTTCACTACGTCTGTATCTTTGGGGTAAATACCCAGTAGTGCAATGGCTGGATCATAGGGTAGCTCAATTTTTAACTTTTTAAGGGACCTCCACACTGTTTTCCAGAGTGGCTGTACCAACTTGCATTCCCACCAACAATGTAGGAGGGATCCCCTTTCTCCACATCCTCTCCAACAATTGTTGTTTCTTGCCTTGTCTATTTTTGCCATTCTAACTGGCGTAAGGTGGTATCTCAGTGTGGTTTTGATTTGAATTTCCTTGATGGCTAATGATTTTGAACATTTTTTCATGTGTCTGTTAGCCATTTGTATGTCTTCATTGGAAAAGTGTCTGTTCATATCTTCTGCCCATTTTTTGATTTGTTTATTTGTTTCTCGTGTATTGAGTTTGAGAAGTTCTTTGTAGATCTTGGATACCAGTCCTTTATCTGTAGTGTCATTTGCAAATATCTTCTCCCATTCCGTGGGCTGCCTCTTAGTTTTTCTGACTGTTTCCTTGGCTGTGCAGAAACTTTTAATCTTGATGAAGTCCCATAAATTCATTTTATCTTTTGTTTCTCTTGCCTTTGGGGATGTGTCATGAAAAAGGTTGCTTTGGCCGATGTCGTAGAGGTTGTTGCCTATGTTCTCCTCTAGAATTTTGATGGATTCCTGTCTCACATCGAGGTCTTTCATCCATTTGGAGTTTATTTTTGTGTATGGTGTGAGATAGTGGTCAAGTTTCATTCTCTTGCATGTAGCTGTCCAATTTTCCCAGCACCATTTATTGAAGAGACTGTCTTTTTCCCACCGGATGTTTTTTCCTGCTTTATCAAAGATTAGTTGCGCAAAGAGCCAAGGGTCCATTTCTGGGTTCTCTATTCTGTTCCATTGGTCTATGTGTTTGTTTTTGTGCCAGTACCATGCTGTCTTTGTGATCACAGCTTTGTAGTACAGCTCGAAATCCGGCATTGTGATGCCCCCAGCTTTGTTTTTCCTTTTCAACAGTTCCTTGGAGATTCGGGGCCTAAAATAGTGGTTCTTAATGTTGCTGCACACTGGTATCCGTAGGGTAGCTTTAAAAAATATTGATGCTTGGCACACATTCTCAGGAGATTCTGGCTCAATATGTTTGGGCTTGGGCCTGGGCATCAGGGTTTTTGAGAGCACTTGTGACATTACAATTTACAATAAGATTTGGTCTTTGTCCTATTCCTGGCATTAAGCTCCTAAAACCCTTGAAATGTCCTAAGTGACAAGAACTATAAAGGTGTCTTTTATTATTCATAACAAGCCCCTTTCAACTGCAGGTCAGTTCTGTTAATGAGCTGACTTTTGGAAAGTTCCTAAGGATGGGGGCTGCTTGCCAAGGGAGCCATGTGATGAGAGGATTGGAGCATTCAGCCTCACTCCCAACCTCTGAAGAAGCAAGAGGGGCTGGAGGTGGAAATAATCATCAGTGGCCGATGATTTAATCAATCATGCCTAGATAATGAAGCCTCTATAACAATCCTAAATGACAGAGTTAGGACCCATTTCAGAGGGTTTCTGGGATGCTAAAAACATGGAGATGCAGGGTGGCTCTCCCGGAAATGACACAGAGGCTCTATACCTTACCTGACGCATCTTTTCCATCTGGCTGTTCCTGAGTTTTACTTTTCATAATAAACTAGTAATATACTAGGTAAACTGTTTTCCTGAGTTCTATGAGCTGCTCTAAGAAATTATCAAGCATGAAGAGGGGATTGTGGAGACCTCTGATTTCTAGCCATTTGGCCAGAAGCACAGGTGACAGCCTGAAGTAGGGGGCTGAATCTTTAACTTGTGGGATCTGATGTGATCTCCATGTAGAGCGTGTCAGCACTGAGTTAAATTCTAGGACACACAGCTGGTGTTGGAGAATTGGTCAATGTGGGGGGAAAACCCACACACGTGGTGTCGGAAGTGAAGTATTCAGGGAGTAGCATAAAGGAAAACAGAAGTTTTTTCCTTAGAGCTGCCCAGGTGACTCTAACATGCAAGGAAGGTTGAGAAACACTGAGATAAAGCAAGGAGAGGCAGTTAGTAAAACAAACCTAATTTAAGAGATTCTTCTTGGCTCTTCCCTGGAGAGAAAGCCAGTGTGGACCAGTTATAGTGAGAGAGCTGGCAACGTGACCCACCCTGGCAGGGCTCCCCACTCTCAGAAATCCCTTCTGTCTTAGTGAAGACAGACCAATCTAAATTCAATGCTGGATGGCGAGATGGATTTGGGTATCAGATCCGGATATTCCTCACTAGATTGGGGCTACTCTAAAGCAGATGGAAAGTTTTTATTACTGTATTCTTTGAACGAGTCTAAGTGTCTGGCACATGGGATATCAATAATTGTTTATAAAGTGAATGAATGAAAAGTTCGAGGCACAAGGATACGAGATGAATATTAGACCTCATTTCACCAGGCTTCTTTCTTAGCACATTCAAGAAGTCATAGGGTGTGGCAACAGCAGCTTTAATGAAAAACAAAATGAAACAAAAAATAATAATAAACAACCAGATGCCCCTGACAATTTCAATTGAACCGAACAAACATGTATGGAATTTCTTTCTGCCTAGTCTGCGTTAGACCCTAAGAGCCACAGACTGAGCTTTCTAGCAAAGATCAGATCTAGAAGCGTTGACTGGTGGGTCTACACTGATCTGTGATTAGTCCACTACTTTAAGAAATCCTTACTTTAGCCACTTTTTCATTGGTATGATATGGATGATTTGGGTTTGAGTGGCTTAAAAAGTGCAGCAATTGGTATTATGGATGGGGCTGGAGCAGATCACTCAGCACTTCTTGTCTTTTCAGCAGTGTTTCAAATACACAATTTCAAAGAGCACTATTTCTGAAATTTGCTTTATCCCAAGTAGTACCTGGAATTCCTGCTTCAATCCTGATTTCTAGGAGATATTCATTAGTATTCCAGCACGATCAGAAGTCTGCAAATTTCCAGAATATCTAATCCTGTACCATTTGTACAGGTGATAGGATGAAGTTGGGGGAAGGAGATGAGAAGGAAATAGGAAATAGCAAATACTGTGTTTCTTTCATGACAGACACTTTTCAAGGCCATTAACACTTTCATTGGATTTAATACTTGCAAGAACACTTCAAAATGGATATTATTATTCCTAGTCTATATTCGGGAATGTGATCCCAAAGGTAATCACTCTCTTCTATCACCACAAATTAATTCTGCTTGTTTTGGAGGGTTATACAAATGGAATCATATTGTTGTGGACAGATTGCTGCCATAGAATGTCCATGACCTAATCTTCGAAATCTGTGAATATGTTACTTACATGGAGAAAGGGCCTTGCAGGTGTGACTAAAGTGAAGGAACTTGAAACGGGGAGATTATGTTGGATTATCTGGGTGGCCTGACCTAATCACATGAGTCTTTAAAAGTAGAACACCTTTCGTGAGGAGGCCAGAGAGGTGCAAGTGAGAAGGCATCATCTCAGTGTTCCTGGGGTATAACATAGAAGAGAAGGGCTACTAGCCACGGGATGTGGCAGCCTCTAGAAGCTGCACATGGCCCTTTGACGGCCAGCAAGAAAGCAGGGACTGTGGTCCCACAATGGTAGGGAACTGAATTCTGCCAACAACTCTCATAAGAAGGAAGCGGATCCTCACCTCAAGCCTTCAGAAAGGAACATAGCCTGTTCATAGCTTGGTTTTAGTTTGGTAAGACCCTTAATGAAATAACCTACAGAACTGTAAGATAATACATATGGTTTTTAAAGCCACTAAATGTGTCGTAATTTGGTACAGCAGCATAGAAAACTAATACACATAATATTTTACGTGGCTTCTTTCACTGTATTTGCAAGATCTTTACCTGCTGTTGCACATAGCAACTGTTCATTTTCATTGCTGTACAATATTCCCTTGCATAAATATGCCAAAACTTATTTACCTATTCTGTTGTTGGTAGACGGCTGGATTATTTCCAGGACTAGGCTATTACAAATACTGTAGCTTAACCATTCTTACATGTTTTTTGGTCGAACTTACGTAAATATTTCTATTGCGTATATACCTGGCAAAGAATCATAGGGTATAATATGTTTAACAACAATAAATATTAACAGTATATCAATGTGGTCAAACGGATTTACCTCCCATGAGCAACACATGAAAGTCTCTACATGCTTGCCGTTAATATTTTAATTTACATTTCCTGATGACTAATGAGATAAATACCATTTCATGTGGGAACTGACCATTTATAGACCTTCTCTTTCATGAAATATCTGTTCAAGTCTTTTGACCATTTAAAAAAATGTTGTTTCTATCTTTTGCCTAGTATCTTGTGGCAGTTCTTTAAATAGTCTGATTATAATTCCTTTGCCAGATCTGTGTATTACAAATATTCTCCTGTGCTCTGTCTTACACTTTCATCTTATTCATGGTGTCTTTTGATGAACAGTTCAGTGCATTCTGTGCCTATAGTATCCTTTCTATAGATCACTGGATTCACTGTATTAATATTTTATTTTATATTCTTGATCTTATGTTTATGAGAGAAATAGGACTATAAGTTTCTTTTCTTACAGTTTCCTATAATTAACAGTTACTTAAGAAAACTTAAATTCACACCCTTTCTCCCATGCCATACTTGCTATAATTTAGTCTGAAGGTCTTGCAGGCCTCCCATCCTGTGTGCAGTGGGCCCACAGCCAGAAAACTCATGCCTCTTTGCTGTGAATGCTTGGTAGATGAGGGGTGTGACCCTATGGTTCAAATTTGAGCCATCATCACTCCACACACATCAAGCATCTTTAACGTACTTAGTTATTATTGAGGGTGATACATTATACATTAAACGACTATATTTCCTAGTATAAAACTTACAAGACTTTCTATAACAATTAGAAGTACCAATATGAATGAAGGAGCATATATGAAATCAAGCATATCTAAGAAAATGTGGATTTCTAGAAACCCTGGACACTAAGGTTAAGAACAGAGATTTGGCAGACAAAACTGAGTTTGTTCTCCTTCTTTGCTGTGTAACTTTGCTGTGTAAATTATCTAACCTCAGTTTCATTAACTGTATAATCGGGATAATAATGACACTCCCTCATAGATCTTATGAAATTTAAATTCTTATCACTATCTTGTCCTTAGGATACCTGACTCCATTATATAATCAAGGATTTATAACAAGATTGTAGTGTGTTGTGGAGGTGGGAGTAGTGTGGGACATCCATTTAAGAGGGAAGGGGCAGGAACAGGGAATTTTAGGAAAAGAGAAAAATGTCATCATCTGATAAAGAGCCAACAGGGGGGTTCATTCAACATAAGCTTTATAGAAAGTGCAGAAATTCCTCATTGGCTTGGCTTCACAGCAATCAGAAACACTGAGACACCTTCCTGATGACTAACTCAGAGCTCTCCTTAATAGGAAGCAGGGGTGAAACAGTTCAGAAGCCACTGGAACTGGTTTAAGAGCTATGTCTGGAGAGTAGGAACTAACTACAAAGTTAATTTACATGAGAATTTGTATTTTTAAATAGAGGTCACTAGCAGCTACCAAATATCCTGTTTATTGTAAAGTTCTATTCAGTTAGCATCACATTTTCTCAGTATTTTACCCACAGAATCAGATTTTTTAAAAAAAGTGTGGGATCCCACATCTGAGAGGCCAAATCTGTATTTTTAGGAAAATTAAAGTGGAGATGGCACATGAAACAAGCAATCTGGCCTGAAATAATAACAGCCTAAAAATGTTTTAAAATACAATGGAAGATACTATAATTACAGTGATACTTTTAAAAAGAGTCTACTTTTAAAATGAAGAAAGAATGACATAAATGTCAATAAATGAAAGTACAATTTAAAAAATAATGAAAGGTAACTTTGATGATGGGAAATTCCTTCTGACCTTTTAATAAAAGCATGGATTTGGGCTTCCTACTTATTGAGAAAATTGTATAAAAGATAAAGAAGACACATGAGGAAAAAGCCAATCTAAAAGATAATATTCTTTCTCAAGAAAAAACAGAGGTAAAAAATGCATCCCAAGCATTTTTGAATCATTTAGATTGGACCAAAAGATCCAGGATTAAGAATTAAACAATGCGGCCATCACGTTCACCTTAATTTTTTCAGCGATGAGATAGGATTATGTGGACAGGGGAAATATGGAGATTCGTCTAGCGAGGTTTTAAAAATATAAATTTTAAAATTTAGAATACTTTTCCTGATACTCCAATTATGTTCTTATTTTTCTTTGGGAATTAAAGTGCCCTCTCTCATATATAATGATGGCAAAAATAAAGAGCAATAAACTTAAAAAATATACATGATAATCTGTATATGTGTTTATTATTTTTAAAATTCTTACTTGGTGAAATCAGGTTGTCAATCCCATGTCAGGTACTCAATTTTTTTTTTTAATTCTAATGTTGCTGGTCAGGGAAATCTGTAAGTCCTACATTTTGCATTTAGAAAATGACACCTGGAAGGACACCAATAATACCCACAGATTCCAGGGATTTCCAAAGTCCTCTGAGAAACTTCTGTGCATTTTCTTAAAAATTTTGGCCTGAGGAACAAAGGAAGGGGGCAGAAACTTGCAGAATGGGAAGACGAAAATGTACTGCTGGTGCTAAATAAATGTGAAATAATGACACTACTTAGCTTTTGGAAGATTTACTTCAGCGGAGGGAGATGACTCAAAGTGCGCTGTTGAAAGCTCAGAGCAAGTGGGAATTTAAAGTTTCTCACGTATTAAGAGGGCTGGCACAGAGTGTTTCTACAGATCATAAAATTAAGCATTGAGATAATTTATATAAAGTACTCTTGCAGGTAAAAGACAAAACTTGGATCCTCGAAAACGTTCTCAATGCTGACTTCATAGTTCTTCCATGTACTGCACACTTTACTAAGAAAAACACATGTGCTTTCAGCTTTGAGCCAAATGTCCTAAACCAGGTGTCAGCAGGACTGGCTTCCTAGGCGTGGGACCTGTGTGGTAGCACAGGGTCCTGCACTGGAGTATTACGCTCTGGTCTCACCATCTTGATAGTCTTAATTTTTGAACAAGAAGCTGCACCTTTTCATTTTGCACTGAGCCCCGCAAATTGGTAGGGCTGATAGGGCTATCAGTCTGCAGGTCCCCCCACATGTGGGGCACTGTGTGGGACAGGCACGTCAGTTGTGTTCCTTGATGTGCTATGCAGCCTGTAGAATTTGTCTTAGCCAAAGAGGGGCAGGGACCTTGTGCATCCAGTTGTAATGGCCATACCTCAGTGTGGGCTCACTCAATTTAATCACAAATCCACATGCTCTGGGTATCCTCAAACTAGGGTATGGGATCTAAGGTGACGAGGTTATTCAACTGCCTGTACAACATTTCATAATGCATAAGTAGTTCTATAAAAACATGGCAATAAATGAAACACAAGGCAAACACTAGAGAAAGATACGTGTGAGATGCATGTTTACACACCTTTAAAGCAGGTGCACTGAGGCAAAGTCCTGGTGCTATTCTATCCTTGGAGAAAACGGTAGAGAGCTTAACATTCTGAGCCTCAGATTCCTTAGCTGAAGAAAACTGTGGGAAAACAGTATCTACTTAACAGACATACTGTATCAAAGCAAATCAAATCTATGACAGTCCTTCCAGAAAGCCACATGGCACCGTAGGTAGGGGCATAAGACAACATGCTTAGATTCTAGCCCCATAGTAGCCTCTTGCGGTTAAACTTTAAACCTAGCCTCCACTTTCTCTTCTTTACAATGGGAATAAAAAAACAGCACCTATTTCATAGGGTTTTTCTGAGAATTAAATAAAATAATCCACATAAGGTGCTTAGCAAACTGCTTGGCCTAGAGTATGATGCAATTATAATTTGTTATTTATTATGATTATGATTAAAATCATTTGCCAATGTTTGTTATTGTTAGTTATTATTGATTTATAATAAAAAGGAAAATGAATTTGAAGTCTAATCCATATTAAATATGGCATTTGTTTGGCTAAATGGTTAAAAAACACCCAACATAGTCTGAGATGATTATCACTATTTAACAGGGCTGCTTACTCATATGATCAAGAAGGCACAAAGACCTTTGTTAGCCAGGGAACCACCTGCAAGCCATGAGGTAATCAAGTAAAATTTTAATTGAAGTTAAATGCTCTCCAATTTTGTGACATCCATAATTCATTCACTGGATTGAGTCAGCAGTTACCATATGCCAGATTATGCTGTAACCAAGCAAATCTCCATCCGACAGAGCTGCTCCCCCTCCAGTCCAGTGGAGGGGACTGGGGTGTCAACAGGCAGGAAGCAGAGAGCGTGTGAAGGATTGAAGAGACAAGTTTACGTGGTTCAGAGGAACACAGAGGGCAGGTGCTCATCAACCAGCACTGAGTTGTTGATGGTTTTCCTAATCTCTTGTTCTGTTAATCACCATCTTCAACTGCCACTCAAAAAGTTCATTCAACAAGTATTTACAGAATTCCTATAACGTATCAGGCACTGAGATTAGAACAAATAGCTTGAGTCTATTCCTTTGCTCCTAACCGAGCCTCAAGATTTCGGGTAAGTTTCCCTCAATTCTTCCGTGTCCTCACTTGTCACCTGTCCCTCCTGTGAGCATTCTGTGTCCCACCTTTTAGTGTTCTGCTCTCTTTTCTGGTTAAAGCTGTCTGGATTGTTGTAGGACAGTTGTAGCCAGTGCCTTGATCTTGGGCTCCCCAACCTCCAGAACTATAAGAAATAAACTTCTCTTGTTTATAAGTCACTCAGGCTGTGGATTTTGTTATAGCAGCCCAAACAGACTAACAGAAACAATAATAACTTATGTTGCTTGTAAACCAGGAATATAAAATGAAATTTATACTCAATGCACAGACGAAACCTCTAAAATTTAATACCCAGGTCCTTCCTGAAAAAATTACTTGAGGATTTTCTCCATCTAAAAGAAAAATAGATAGAAAAATATAAGGATACCAGAAACATGAGTGACCAAGAGAAAGAGCTGAATGTAAGTTATCCACAGAGCACAGTGCAGTATGAGATGGTTATGGCTCAACAAAGGGTTTCTGGATGAATGAGTGAGTGAGTGAATGAATTAGGGTGCACCATTAATAAAAATGATACCTAGATTCTAGATCTTGGCATAGAGGTGAGGAAAAAAAGATTCTAAGTTTTGGCATAATGGTCAATGGAAGGGCCACCCATGGATCTTTTGTCCTTCTTTCTATAGAAATCTAAAAATTAAAAACCTTTTAAAATCAGGGCCAAGCTGTGATTTCAAGAGAAGGAGAAAACTCCCCCAGATCCCCAGTGACTCCTCCTCCTTTCTATTTCTGGCATAAAATTAGCTGCCTGAAGACAAAGCCTTTTATTCCACAATTAAGGATGCAATTAAAAATGCAAATGCCTGAGAGAGTGAGCATAATGCTAATGAGTCTCAAAGTATAAATGAAGAGTCAAATTCTAGTCTGCTTCCAAGGAGGTACCAGCTTGGAGGTGGTTCTGAGCACTTACAGGGTAGCAGGACCTCCCCTGCCCCTAATGAGTCCCATCTGGCAGACGCTTTCATAGACTTAGTTTAACTTAATCCTAACAACAAGCCTGTGAACTAGGTATTATGTACATTTTACAAATGAGAATTCAGTTTTAGCAATCGATAAACTTTGAAGTCTGGACCAGGAGCTGAAGGAAGTTAGTATAAAGTGTAAACCAAACAGAAAGTCAATCGATATGAATTTAACTTGTGTCCCTATAGGGTCAACTTCATCTTTACTGTATGGAAGGACAACGAGCGTGGGCTTCATAGAGAGTTATATCTGGGTAAAGAATATAGCCACATAGCACCTTGTGTAAATGGTTTTTTAAGCCTCTTTGGTCTTCTACACTGCTACTCTTCTGTAGAATGGTGATAGTAATCATATCCGGCACAGCACGGTTTTAAGGCTTAAGGGAAGTCAGGAGTGAAGTCTGGGCACATAAGCTCTTGCCCTTCAGTATGGCATATGCAGGCCACCCAGATACTGCTGTACCTTCTCCAGACCTCTTCTGGTTTCCCAAGTCTAGACTTTCTCCAGACTTTCTGCTTTATCCTGTTCAACTGTTTCATATACTTGGTCATATCTCTCTCAGTAAGATTCTAAGAGAGGTAAGAATCTGAGTCCAAGCAGTTTAGACTTCCTTTTTTGCTGCAATACAGCATATCTGTGAATGAATAAATGATTATTTTGCTAAATAAGAATATATGAGTGAATGAATGAGAAGTAATACAAATGCCACTGTCGGCCAGCCCTGTGCTAGTACTGGGCAGGGGGTACACACAGATGAGTGTAATATGTCCTCTGGGGACAGCTACTGCGAGCATGCTGGGTCCAAGTTTGGAGGGAAGGAAGATAAAAATCTGATTTGTAGTAAGTCCACAGATTTCATGGCTTTGTCTTAAATGTCCTTGAGAAATCCGCAGTCACATGAAGTTAGAAGCAGCTTCACACTGGCGTGAAGTCCCCTGACAGGCTCCATTTGCCATTCTTCCTTACCACCCCCAGGTTACTGACCAGCAGAACACTGCGTGGAAGGGTATGAGACTGTTTAAAGAAAAAAACAAAGACCAGAGTCTCTTACTTATATGATGATGTAACTATCCCCTCCCAACAAAATCAGTCAGGCGAGAACATTGTTCCCCTTGAACCAAAACCCATCAGGATAAAGAATCCTGAGTGGAATTTGTTTTCTCAAGATCACCTTCGATATAACTTCCAATAGGAAGACTAAGGGTGTTGAGAATGAGACACAGGATGAGGTTCACCGTGGGCCCTGCTCCTACCCCAAGTCCTCTCACTAAGAGGGTACTGGTTGTGTGTGCTTGTCCAAATCTATTATTGAATTTCAGCAGGCCAATGGAGCAGCCTGAAAGGCCCTGCCAGTGCCAGATGTTTCCTGGAAATCCCAGCACCAGTAGGTAAGGCCTGTGTTCTCAGGACACAACCAGACTCCATGGACTTGTGGCAGCCCAGTTGGTATTAAACTTGCATAGGACTGTTTGTTCAAAGATCTTGGCTTCTATTCTATTTTTTTTTCTTTCACATCTATCTAGGAAAGAGAGCCTAGGAACTAATTCATTCAACAAATATTTACTAAGGAAACTTCTTTGTGCCAAGCACTGTGGCACACAGCACTAAGGTATAACAAAATGAAAACATTAACTGGAATCTGCAAGTCCAGTATTGAATGGAGTTTCCATTTCCAGGGTCTTTACCATGAAAACTTAATAAAGACTAGAGTGATCAGTATTTTAACGGATGAGTTTTAAACACCAGTGGTCTTCTGGGCAGGTGTCACTGTAGGAAGCCTAGCAGGCGTATTGCAAAGATTAAAAAAGGATAATAACTGCAAGGCATATAACACACGTGGTAACAGGAAGTAATGATCTGCCCACTATTTGAATGGCCTACAGACACGGACTATGAGAATCCTGAGGGAAGAAGGTGTGTGTTCTTATTCATGTCCACATCCTTAGCATCTACATAGACTGGTGCACTGTAGGAAAGTATGGAAACCATGTTTACTGAATGTAAGAATCAGTGCACTGAGGAATCAATGTATGATAGCCTTATGTTAAACAATGGGGCAGGAGGCAGACCTAAGAGCATCTGTCATATTATAGCCTTTGAAGCAAAAGCTGTCTTGGGAAACAGCAAAAGGTGATCAAAGGGTTTGGAGGGGGTGAAGAATGCAGAGGAGAAGTGGAAGAATCGTGGGCTAGGGATACCGAGGACAAACTGAAGGGGCCAGCTGTAAGCACAGTGACCCTTTCTATCTGTGGCTCCAGCTGAATACTTTGCACATTCTGTGTCTGGGTGACTCTCGTGGGGTATGAGAGATGTCTGGTGAGTTGACAGAGCTGGGCATTCTGGAGCCTGCAATCCTGGGGTTCCCTTCAGTCTTCATGGGGTCTAGATTAGCCAAAATGTAAAATGGCACCAGGAAGTCTGTCCTCCTTCCCTTGCTGAAGGAAAGCAAAGGGACAAGGGTGTCTCATCCCTCTGCTGAGAAATCAGGAGTTTGTTCAGGGCCAATTCTATGGTCTCTCTGTTCTGCAGGGGAAAGGTTGCCTTTATAATATATGATAAATACCACCAATTAATTGTTTCCTGTGTGACAGGTACTTAAATTCACTATTTTATTTAGTCCTCATGACTACTTTATGGTATCCTATTACTCTTCACATTTCACAGATAAAGAAACCAAGGCCAGAGAGACTGACTTGTCCAAAATCACTTGAGTTAGTAAGTGGCAGAACCAAGATTCAAATTTTGTCTGGCAGAATCCAGCAACTGTGCCCCACTGTTCTCCACTGCCTCACACACAAGCCGTGAATGTCTATGCTCACATCCAATCTAACTCTGTGATCTTTGTGACATTATTTAACTTCTGTGAATCTCAGTTTTTTCATCTGTAAAATGGCAGAAACAGTCCTCAACTCTTCAAGATGTTGGGAGAATCATATGGGAAAACAGACGTAAAACACCACTGGTACAACGGCTGACCCAGAGAAGGTGCCTGACAAATATTTTCCTTCACTTCCACTTCCTCATCTGTAACAAAATGGTTGGAACAGCAGCCCAGAGATTTGCTACATGTAATGCAGTGAAGGTGTGGTCTCCTGCTGGCATATAGTGTCATCGGCCTGGAGCACTCCTTCTTGTTTATTTTAACCGCAAGCTGTATATCATGACCCATTAGTGAGTTATTAAATCAAGTTAATGAGTTGTGGCCTTCATTTCTTTTATTCAAGGAGAGACAAATAGAATGTTTTCCTTATTTTGAGTAAAAAGACTTGAAAACTTGTAAGTTAACATAAGATCTTTAAAGACCAATTCGGATATCTTTGCATACTGAAGCAATAAAGGTTCCAGGCCTTTCTAGGACAAATTTTTCACACCACGCTGCACTGTGATTGTCTTCCTCTCATCTGTTTCTCCCACGGGATGAGAGAGTCTTGTGGACAGGAAACGTGACTTTTACGGCTGAGTCCTCAGTGTCCGTTATAGGTCTTGGCACAAAATATACACTCAAAAACAGCTTGATGAAGGCACAAATAAATCAAAGCAAATGACTTTTAAACCCAAATTCAGACAGAGAGGTTATTCACTTGAACCCTCAAAATGGATACCTTTGATAAACAAATGAACATGGGCCAGGCTTCACTCTTTCCTGTCACCTTTTACTCCCCATTGGTGGACTTAGCTGCTTTTCTTTCCTCCTCTCCCCATTCTCCAAGTCCTGGGTGCTCTTGCTCTCCTTCATCTTAAGGAAGGAGCTTTCCTTCGCTGTTTGCACTTGTATGTGATTTCAATCACCTACATCTCTGACCTTTCTTAGTAGCATTTGGATATAAAGGTCCATTCCTATTAGTAGCAGGAAAAGCCTTGTTCTCTGTCACAGGGATGCGTTTGCCAGCTGGTAGGTAAGACAGTGCATATTTTAGAGGCAGGGAGAGCTCAATCTGCCCACACAGAGAGCCTCGAAACATGTGCAACAAATCCGTATTCCAGTGGCTCGGGAGCCCAAGTGCATCTACGTCTGAAGAATTCATAATGCACTTGTGGAGCTTTTTGAAAAAGATTTTATTCAAATTTTTTACATTTTATTTGCTTTAAAGGTTCTACAGCTATATGTTTCACAATGCAGGAAATACACAATACAAATAGCCCAGTAAATCAAATATATCCAAAGCATTCACATAGAACAGGTACAGTGTTATCACAAGCAGCAATCAACTCCATTTGTATAGCACTACCGAAGCACTGTGGGCACCTCACACAAAAGATTCAAAGAAGGAAAATAATTACAAGTAGATTGGAAAATAGAGAGGGTTGGCTCAAGCTTAAAACACTGCCTGGCTCAGATGTGCTAATTCACCCTTCCTCCTTTCAACACTTTCAGGCAAACAAATTGCTATCACCTGGGAGGATTATTTCTAGTAAGGGAATGAGGCCAGCTCATGCACCATCCTGAGAAGACGCAGCCTCTCAGACACAGCCAGGGCACGGCTAGGTTTGGGAGTGTGTGTGTGTGTGTGTGTGTGTGTGTGTGTGTGTGTGTGTGTGTGAGTATGCGTGTCTATGCGTGCGTTTGTGTGTGTGTACGGGGAAGGGGTGGTGTTGTGGTGCAGACAAATACCCTATAAGTCAGCTAAATTGTTTATCACAGAACAAAGAGAGGCTGTTAGCTTTCTGGTTTAGGTTTTGGCTTCATGGAAAAATACCAATAAAACTAAAGAAATCCCATATGTCCTGTAGTGCAGTTTATCCTGTGTAAAAATCCCAAAGGGTTTATATTGGAGTTTCTCCTCTCGGCTAACCTATTCCCTCATCTAAGAGTTGGGGGCTGTGCTGCCAGAAGCAGATTGGGAATCAAAGCTCAAGTGCATTCAACAGCTGATACCACAGAAGCTGAGCCCTTGGGAGGCGGAGGGAGAAGGGAGGTAGAAGATCTGACTCTGCCACCAAAGATCTGTGGCAGATCTCTCCCCTCCTGGGGCCTCAGTTTCCTGTCCTGTCAATTAAACAGTGGACCTGGTGATAGTTAAGATTCCTTCCGGCCCTAGACTTACATAAAGCTAAGTAGAATAATATTCCAGGATGTCAGTTTCAGATTAAAGAAACATGCTCATCATCTGATATTTATATAATCAGAGAAATCCTGCTACTAATTTATTTTGAGAGAGCAACTTAGTTGACTTTCTAAAATAAGTACAACCAACTGGCACCAGCCCTATTCAAGTGCTGTAGATAAAGTAAGCATCTCTATGAAAATCTTATAGCCCAATTTGGTGTAACCCACCCCCCTCTATAAAAAATAAAGGGGGCGGGGACAAAAGTACAAAATTGTTGGATCATTTTTAGTAAGAATTCCCCTTAGGCCTTGCTAGTTCATTCCATCTGATTGCCTTTTCATTGCTGTTGTTGGGGTAGGGATTGTCAGTTTTACCACATCCTATGACAACAAGGCTGGGGCGCAGGATTGGGGGGGTGTCTCGTAAGTTCTTTCCCTCTGATTTTACTCTATGCATGGCCCTTATCTCTTCCAATTTTATGCCTCTAAGAGTCCTTTAGATGCTCAGGTCAACCCTCTAGGTACTAAATAAGTATTAATAATTATACATTTGGAAACCAAATACCATATTTGTACAGTAGAGAGATCATTTGGAGAATTTCCCACAAAGTGTCAGCTATTTTTGAGTGTCATTTAAAAGAGGTTCCTCTTTTCAATTCCATTTCTAACTATTAGCATGTGGTACAAGATAACATTCTTTATTACCTTAAGTATTGATCTCTTTTGTATGTCATATTTTTATTTATCATTTTAGAGAATAAAGTTTTGGGTCTGATTAATACTGCTTTTTCAAATAAGTCTATCAGTTTTACATTGTATCACTATATCACTCCATTTAATCTTCTTAATCTTCCACAACTTAATTCAAAAGACCAAACTACTGCCAGTATATTTTCACCAAAGTTCTTTTAGCACATTAACATTTTTATGCATTCTATTTTTTTAACAAGATACCAACAATACGGTAATTTTTCCTTCCAGTGTTATTCTATATATCCATTTCATTTGCATTAACTGATTTTTTCCTATCCTATTAACCCAATTGGCTTTTTCCAATTTGCTACCCAAGACCATAACATCTCAAAATTTAACATATTTTGCATCACAAAGACCAGCAACATAAAGCCAATAAGGAGAAAAGAAATAACCACTTTCCATCACATCTGTGACTTCACTACAAGACACATTCCAGGGTGGTTCTTAATAGTTCCTGTTGTGGATTACACTGGAGTATATTAAAATAATCTTGTGAAATTCAGTTAGTCAAATTTGGAACATTAGTAGTCAAAAATAGTTTTGTTTTGTTTTACCCTGTTTTTATTTTCAATATTGGGGCTTCTGAAGTATTGGAACTCCCTGGAATAAGGAGGGACTCTATGCTTGTCCCAGGGGCAAGCAAATCAAGGCCCTCGAGAACGTGCCACCATCTGGAATCCTGCTCCCTTCTTGGCCCTGTTGTGTCTACCTGATACACACTGAAGATAACTTCACAGCCAAAGTGGAATAACTGAACATGTCAATTCAAATATATGATTTAGTATCCATAACACACACTTCATGCAAGGAAAAGACAGTGAAATTTCAGCTGAGGAGGATATAACCTTAGGTGGGAGTCAGACCAGATTCTGGGGCCAAGTGAGGAGAGGAGAATGCAGTGAGGATGGGCATGGCTTCTCCATTGGCCCATAGATTCATTCTGACAATGTATTAGGTATCACTTCCCCCCCTTTGGTTAATACTTATATCATTTTAAAAAGTACAGTCAGCACTGATGAACTATATTTTGGAAGGAATCTAGGAGGCTTGCACGAAGAAGAGATGCACGTTGTAGTTCAGTGATGATGGACCTTACTCAAGAGTTAACTACAGGGATGAAAGACTGGAATGCATTTCAAGCTCTATCAGTCTTTTTTTTTTTTTTCTGGTAAATTAATGAGTTTTGTTAGGCAAGAAACAGGTAACTTTCATAGTCTGAGAAAGAACTGGTCACGAGATACCATGGAAGACAGTTTTTCCACCAAAACTTGTTGGGAAGAAGCATGTACCTCTTTAGCAGAGTGCTTTTGATTTTCAATCAACACACCAAAGTTCATGCAATATATATCAGGCAGATCAAGAGGTGATACAAGAATATTTTCTTCCTATACTGATGGTAAGAAAATGTCTAAGGTTTTGGTCCATATATTTAATTTAAGATGATCAGGAATGAAAATGTTTCTTTTCATTATTTTTACTGCAACCTGTGCTAAGAACTCGACCCTAGCTCATAACATTCTCAAAGAGTAACTTGTTAAAAGCAGGGCTCTTAACTAATTTAATGTAATAACATTTCAAAAATGTCTTCAAAGTGGTTAAACTTGACGTCTTTTGGTGCTGTATTGATGAGCCTGGGTTAATAAGAACACGTGTTCCATAGCTACAAGGTGTTGCTTTTATCTCCCCAAGCTGGGTTGCTCACAAAGTGCAGCTCACAGTAAGAAATGCTCCGTTGCCTACCTGACATAGAGGGAGCGTTTCTGATTGGTTCGCAGGGACCCGGACCCGGAGCTCATGCTGTGGTTCATCATCTGCTCACGTAGGTCATGGATTTTGGCCTCAAATCGAGCGTAATCTGGGAAAGGAAACAAAGATGGTAGATTTGGTCCTGTGCCTTCAGAGAAGGAGAAATGGTGCACAGATTAGGTGGCTACTTGTCCCTGATGTTGGTTCCTTTGTCAAACATCAGGGAGATGCACAACTCACAATAGTGAACACGGAGGGATCAGTTGCTTAATAAATCAATAATATTTACAGACATTCACAAAAGGAAAAGGACAAATCAGTTACTTCCCCAAATGTAACTAGAAAATGTACTGCCATCAAATCCCCAACATGTGAAAAGTCCATGGGGGAGGAGGTATGTGAGATTATAAATGGGCAGCATGGGGCATTCTTGCGGTGATGAAAATGTGCTGTCTTGACTGTGGTAATGGATAAAGGTAACTGCACATGTGAAAAAATGATCTACAACTAACTACACTCACATACACTCCCACAAACGAGTACAAGTAAAACTGGGAAAATTGGAATTAGATTGATGGATTAGTCAAGGTCAATATCCTGGCTATGGTAATGTGCTGTAGTTTTTTTTTTTTTTTTTTTAAGATTTTATTTATTTATTTAACACAGATAGAGACAGCCAGCGAGAGAGGGAACACAAGCAGGGGGAGTGGGAGAGGAAGAAGCAGGCTCCTAGCGGAGGAGCCTGATGTGGGGCTCGATCCCATAACGCTGGGATCACGCCCTGAGCCGAAGGCAGACGCTTAACCGCTGTGCCACCCAGGCGCCCCGGTAATGTGCTATAGTTTTATAAAATGTTACCATTGGGGGGAACTATGAGTAAAAAGGTACATGGATCTTCCTTATTATTTATTGTAACTGCGTATGAATCAACAATGATCTCAAAATGAAAACTTTAATTTAGAAAAGAGGGCAACCCCCCCAAAAAAACAAACAAAAAACCCCACCAAGATCCACAAACAAAACAAATATCCAAGAAATTAGCAATGTTATTGTGAGGGAAGGTTGAGTCTACAGTTAACTTTCAGCCTGACAGATCAGAGAACCAAGTGTTTGGTGATGAATTGTGTAAAAGAATTGCCTTTTAATTTGAGTTTTTTCTCTGCTAGAGGGTTGCTAGAAGCTGATCATTTGGGATCATACCTCAATTTTGCTTTATAACTCTAATATAAAAACTCCATATGTCAAACTTCATCAATTCTAAGATGTGTTACATATTCAAATGAACTTCTAGGAGAATGGCACTGGAAATGGGAGTAAATATATTTTAGAAACATTCAAACATATGGGTCTAATAAAAATCAAGAAAATACAGGTATATCTCATACTACTTCTTCATAGGAGACATATTTTTCCATATGTTAATCCAATAGAAATGAAGACAGCTCAAATAGGTTTTAAGATACTTATTAACACAATCAGCATGTAAAAAGGAAAAGCTTTTGAAGTTTTTATATTTCTGATCACAATTTGTTATATCTCTCCTTGGCATAGAGTGTCTTGCTTTAGCAAAATCCAGTAGGTGAGAAGGCCAATTTACTCACAAGATAAATGTGAAAATGCTAGTTCAAATTACAAATGGTTCTTTTAATTACAAAGAAACTCACCATAAAGAATTTTTAAAATGCTAATTCAAATTATAAATTATCCTTTTATAGAAATTCATCATAAAGTATTTCCTCAGTACATTTCAAAAAACAATTTTATTTTCAATTTAATTTATTCATAACTTTTCATAAAAACAAGGATGACTAAATGAACATAATAAAAGATTATCTACTTACAGTGTTTCAAATTCTTTGTAATGAAAAGTTCCACAAAATTAAATTTAAATTCAATTTACTGACTATCTGTTGGTTATTACGGGTTGGAATATCATAAAAGAGAAGACCTGAACTTGGTTTTCAGTGATAAGTAGATAACTGGATAATGACCTATGAATATTAAATATTTTTAAAGTTTAGTACACTAAAGATAAAACCATCAAAATTGACTAAAAATTTCTGGTGCTTAAACAAAGTCTTATGTAATCTAGATTTGGAAGGCTTCCTCTTCAAAACTTAGCTTTTAATAATTAAATCCTAAAAGATTAAATATTATTAAATATTTATTTATTAAATATATTATTTAATAATATAATTAAATATATTATATAGTTAATTATATTATTATAATATAATAATATAATATAGTTAATATATAGTTAATAATATAGTTAATAATATAGTTAAATATATTATTATTAAATATTTAACCTAAAATCTATTGATCATAATTTATGAAATTTATTTCAATCCCTTTTGACAGAGAAAACATTCATTTATAACAATCAATATGACACTGTATGCAGATTTAAATCATTTGGGGCAAGTCATATTTTCTTGTCATCCTAGGAGTCAATTAATATTTATTGGCATCACATGGCCGACACTGTGCTTAGTGCTTCGTGGGCAATTATTTCTTCCTTAAATCACAAAATGAAGTTCATGGATGTTGTCGATATTTGAACTATATGGAAAAACACAGAATAAAAACTTCTTCCTTCCCTCTCATTGCTGTCCTTTGCCATACCTTTCTCTAGAGATACATGTTGTGTGCTGGACTTGCACAGACATTTATCAACTCATGTCATATATATACACACACACATACCCACATACATATGAGATCATAAATATATATTACGCTAATGTCATTTTCTCCCTTCTTAACTGTGTAACTTGGATCTTTTCCTGCCTTCTCCCAAATATGTAGATATATTTCTTAATGCCCTTAATGGCATCACATGATTAAGACTGTAATTTATTTAACAGTTGCAGAGAAGTATAGAAGAAGATAGACCCATCCAGCTTTTTGCTGTTATAAACAGGATCTCAGGCTACGTGAGCACATGTATGGGCAGGTAAGTAGAGTGCTGTAGTGCAGGTACTGGTCAGAGCTTTGCACAGATGTCATGCAGCCCCCATTAGCATTTCTCAGAGAAGAAGATAATCTGGCCTGGGACACAAAGCAGGATCTCTTAGTGTCTTCTGATCATGCTTCACATTGCCACTTCCTAAATACCAGGCATCTCCCCGAGAACAAGTAAATCCCCCATCTGTTCCCAGAACTCCCTCCCTTACACTCTGATGACCATGCTACTGTGATAAAAACCTAGAATCCCACCTCCTCCCCGCTACTTAAGCGTCTTAATTCAGTGCCAGTCCCCAACCCCGTTTGACCACTTGGCTATTTTTGTACTTATCACACCAAATTGCAGTGATGTGTGCAGTTGCCCATTTTCCCCATTAGATTGGGCTCTCTGAGAACAGGAGCCCCAACTCACTCTCCTTGGGGTTCTCTGTAACTAACACAGTGTCTGGTATGCAGGAGGCATTTAAATAATAGGGGTTCAACAAACATTTTCTGAATGAATCATGAATGAGGAAGTGAGCAGAATCATCAAATGCATTCAGTTATAATAAAATGCCTACAGGTGCTGAAATTGCCCACTTTCAATGTTAAGGTTTCTTTTAATGAAGAAGGACAACACACTTCTCCTGTGGGACTTCTTTTTTTAAGTCTAAATCATCTCTGTAATTTCAAGGTTTTATTCCTGTCTAATCACAGCCACTCCCAGATGCCATTGATATTTTTATTGTTCTTCAGCTGATCTCTGTGCTCTCCCCGTCACAGGCATGTCATACGTTGGAAACACTTCTCTAGAAGACACTTAACCTGAGGCTCATCAGCACTTTGGAAGGCTCTTCTGGCTGTCACACTCTATATGTCACAACAGGCTACTTGCTTTAATAGTAAACTGTGTTCTCCTTATTGTATGGCTCATTAGATCCCCCAGATGTTTTCTGCCTTGCTTTTGAAATGTTGGTTTTACACCACATTCTACAGTGTTTACACTCCCCACTGTGGACAGGGAAGTGTTGTGTTACACTGCATTTGTCCTAACTGGAATACATCCAGCCCTCAATTTCTCCACTTTTGACAGTCATGTTAATCACAAATCCTTTGTTTAAATGTGCTTACCCATCTCTTTACTCTTGTCTTTTTTTTAAATTTATTTATCCATTTTTTTTAGAGAGAGAGAGAGCACAAGCTGGGGGAGAGGGGCAGAGGGAGAGAATCTCAAGCAGACTCCCCACTGAGTGCAGAGCCCTATGGGGGGCTCGATCCCACAACCCATGAGATCATGACCTGAGCCAAAACCAAGAGTCAGAAGCCTAACCGACTGAGCCACCCAGGCACCCCTTTATTTTTTATTTTATTATTACTTTTTAAAGTAGGCTCCACCCTTGAACTTATGAAACTCTATATCAAGAGTTGTATGCTCTACCCACTGAGCCAGCTGGGTACACGTCTTTGCTCCTTTTTAGAAAATAAAACTTAAGTACAAGTAATTTCATCAGCGCAGAAGCAATAAAATCTGGATTCACAAATATAAATGTTATGTGTATGTGCGAGAGAGACAGACAGACACAGAGACAGAGAGAGAAGAGGGGCTCTGGCTCCAGCTTCTCAAAGACGAATGAGTTTATGGTTAGAAATGCTCTAGAAATAAATAAGAAAGCAGGCATCTAAACTGTGGACTCTAAGTCTTCTTTATGTTTTATAATAGTACTGAAAACTACACTTCTCAACGAAACAAAATCTAACACCACCACGTCCCTTCACTCTTAATCAATCCCTGCTCCTTTCCCCGAAGGTTTTAGTCACATCTCTGCTTTCCTTTTTCATACATTTTTCAGTCAAATTCCCAACACTCGGGTGAACATTCATGTGAGATTTGAAAGTGCCCTAATCTCTATATCACCTAAAGGGGAATTCATGTTTTCCAAGCACCTGTAATGGGCTAGTATCTGTGCTGCGTTACTGAAATATTATATTATTTCTCCTAACAAAGCTCTGGGGTAGGTGTTCTGTTTTAGAGATGAGGAAACAAGTGCAGGGAGGTTAACTAACTTCACCAACGTCACTGAGTCGACCTTGGATCTCTGTGAGGCCAATTTATTTCCCTCATATCGTCACATCTGGTATAACACCTCAATCGTCCTTTGGAACCTAAGGCGTTCTCAGCTTCCTCCTTACCTCTCTGGACATCTTGCTCTCCTTCCTCTCACCTGCTGTGCTGATTATGTGCAAGCTGGGCTTCTTTACTGAAGTGCAAACTCCTCAGAAGGTGGGGATGCCTCGCCCATCTCTGGTCCCCAGACCCCAAGGCCTATTGTTCCTCATGCCCTAGACTCAAGACTGTGCCAGGTGCGTGGCATATAGTGTTGAATAAGACAGAACCTGAAGGAGTTTGCTTCCAGAATGGGACAGGGACAAGGAAATTAAGCATAGTAATGCCGAAGTGGGGAGCTGCATTAAAGCAGCAACACGTTATTCTGTCTTGCTTTGCACGGAATAGGTGTTGGTAAATGCTTTCAGAATTACAAGTTATCTATTTTATGTTTCTTGGGGTTTTCTTGTAAAACAAGAAGCAAACCACTGAAAACCGACTTCTAGGCAAATGTTTTAGAGGAGTTTCAAGAAACATTACTTCTGGTTGGTTCTTTCTCTCCAGTATATATGAAAAATTTCCCTTTCTTGGGCATCCAAATCCGGTTGTTCCTGACGACACATTCATACTGGGATTCTGTGACTTGCTTTCACTCGGTTGGACATGATGGGTGATAACAGTAGACAGTGTACAAAATGTGAATTATACAGATGGGGTCAGAATCTTGGCTCTGCCACTTACTAGTTGTATATCATTGTGAAAGTTATTGACTTTTCTAGGCTCAATTTCCTCATAAGTAGAACGGGAATAATAATTGTTTC
Organism: Ursus maritimus; assembly: GCF_017311325.1. Taxonomy (NCBI): domain Eukaryota; kingdom Metazoa; phylum Chordata; class Mammalia; order Carnivora; family Ursidae; genus Ursus; species Ursus maritimus. Next base: position 20,211,777 of record NW_024424008.1, on the reverse strand, counting down.
TATGTCAAGATGTGCTGGGAAGATTACAAGAGAGCATATGGACGTCAAAGGTTGGCTCTTGGTAATGACTGGTAATTCCTTCTGTTAATTTGCACGTGTAATTCAACACCTACTCTTACTCATTGCTTGCAAAATTCAGAACCTCTTTCTGTACTAAGTAAAATGGAAACCTGTGTCCACTCTAGAGCCTCCCCTGGTATAGCCTCATGTTGCCTATTGGTTTCTCAAGGGTTTGAGCTACTCACGGACACGTGGATGGAGAAAGGCAAAGGTGTGAACATCACACGCTACACATGAGGAGGGCCTCTGCTATACACTTGCTTCCTCTGCAATTTGTCAAGAGTGAACGAGGAGTCCCAGAATGCAAATCCACCTTATCATTCACACAGAAAAGAAGGCATTGCCTCTCTGAGGGGCAGGTGTTGTTTAATGCAGTAGGATTAATCCAAATTGATTAGAGCTGCCCAAATGCTCACATTTTGAAGGCTCAGATGGCCAGCCTTGTGTCTTAGAGAAGGAAACAATGAGCCCCGTGTGTTAAATAACAGCAAGGAGCTATGGGCATGTTCTTCTCCAAGTGAACTGGTGGGGAGGGCACCCGTCTCCAGTTACAACCTCATGCTGCTGACCCCCAGTTGTGTTATCAGAGGAAGCAGTAAGCAAGGAAGGGGGGTTAGGAACTCTAGGTTAGGAGGCCAGCTCTAAATCTTAGGCCTGTCATTTGCTACCAACGGGGCCTTGGGAAGTTTCTGAACCTCAGTTCATTCATCTGCAAAATTGTGAGCTTCCTCTCACAAAGTGGTTTTGAGAATCACAATGAGATTTGACATGAAGCACTTTGCAAATGTACAATAGTTGTCGCTGTTATTTCCTTGGTGGCTTCCTTCAGAATAAATGCATATGCAGTCCTTATGGCACTAATAAGGACAGTAGCATCCTATTCCTACTTGCTCATTATGGACACTGAGCAGCGTTAACAACAACTGGTGAAATCATTGAGCTGTAAGAGGGGTTCTGCACATCCTAGCGACACAGGCTGCTTTCCTGCTGAGTTACCATTTCCTCGCTATGGGGAAAGTAGTTTGAAGAGGCCACCTGCTGCATGCCAGAGAAGCGATGCTTTTCATAGACAAACTCGAACTAGAAGCTCTGAGTGGTTCATAAGCTAAGGAAGTTTAAGCATTGGGGCACCTTCCAATAGGGCTGGGGCAAATATCAATGATGTGTAGTCTATTGGGGTCACAATATTGTTTACCTGGACATGACCCTCTCTGTTGCCAGGGTCCAGGAAGGGTGCATGGGAAGGATGCAGGAGGAACAGTTTATAACTATTTTTAGCATGACATCTGATCACTGCTCCAGGGATGAGATACCGTGAGCAATTATAAAGGCTTTCATGTCTTTGGGGGAAACACACTTCTTTCATTTATCCAGCAAACATTCCTTCAGGGTTTCTTACATACCAGGAGCAATGCTAATTGCTAGGGACACCAAAATCACCGGAAAGACCTTTGCCTCAAGGGGTTCACAGACTGGTACTTTGCTGCCTTTAATTTTCTGGTTTCCTGTTGTGAATATAAAAAAAAGAGCATCTGCCATTTAAATATCTGCTCTTTGTGGGTAGTATCAAGGGCTTTCTAGAAGGCAATGGGGTATCTCTGCGGTGGGAAGAAGCCAAAATAGTCAGGTCCATGTTATAATGGAGAAACTGAGGCAGGGTAAATCTTTGTGAGACTGTGGGGTTACTGGAGGAGGGAGAAGAGCAAGAAGGGTCTCAGAGTCGTGCCCTGGAATGAGTTGCTGGATTTGACTCTTGGCTCTCGGGGATGTTGGGAAAATCCCTTACCCTCTCAGAGATAATGGTTTCCTCATTTTTAGGTGGGGAAATCATCTCTGCCCGTATAAAACATTGTCCTGAATATCCAACACTGTGTACTTCCTTTTCGTCATTTTAAGCAGTATTGATATTTAAAAGCACCATTAATTAACAACAATAATAGCACCTTTTTTGGAGAGGGTGGATACCAGACTCATTCTGATCTGACAAGCTGAAATACACGTGTGTAGAGGGGGAAGATGTGGGCCTCATAATGAGTGCAATCTGATTAATAAAGTGTTAAAGCAAGAAAACCCCAAATATGTTACTGCGCTCTCTCCACTAGGCTCTTAACAAAATCACATACGTGTAAGAGGGTCAGACATAGATCAGAGGTTATATCTCAAGTGCAAGAAGCAATACTTTGTCAAAATTCTTGTGAACGACGATACAAAATTAACTGTATTTACTTGGAGCTCAGCTTCTTTTCTTAGTTGTCCTGGGATTTCGGAGCCAGACCGACACAGAAAAGGTCCTGCCATATTATACTAGGCTTTAGAGATCCCTTAGAGCTTTCTCACTCTGGCCACTTTTCAAGCTGTCATGCTGGGAAGGGTGCTGTTTTTAAGGACTACTTCGGAAGACTGGTTTCCCTCCCATACAGGCATCGGAATGCCCACCTGCCTTCAAGAGAGCTGACCTTTGGCCAGTGGAATTTACTAGCCAGTCGCTGCAACCCTTGACTTCGCTCATCTCCCAGGTTGCCAAGCTACAGGTTGCCACCTCTGTGTTAAAGTGGTGACATGGAATTTTCCACTGCTAAAGATTTACAGATGTTGTTTGGCTTACTTCTGACCCAAGCTACTGTGCTACTGTGTGTGTGTCTGTGTGTGTGTGTGTGGCATAGAGAGATGGAGAGCAGCAGAAAGCGATAAACAGATTAAAAATGAAATTCCCGAGAGTCAAACTTTAACCGGGAATCCTAGACAATAGGGTAAGTCTGCTATCTTTTCTGCACTCCACACAAGAAGAGGATGTATATACCAATCTCTTGTACATCTCCAGTACTGAGCATTAAGAACTCAGTTGTGGACACCATGAGGGCAAGACGTTGTCATAATTTTTTCTGTATCCCTAACACTTTGAGTATGACACATAGTTATCAGTATATAAATGCTAATGTAAATGTTTGCTGAGTTGGGTGAGTTAAATAAAGACTTCAGAGAAAGAAAATTCATCCTTTAGTTTGCCAAACCTTTTAGAATAATTTTTAGATCAAACCTTTTAGAATAATTTTTAATAACACATTGAATGAAGGTACATTGTCCCTCTCTCTGTCTCTCTCAGTAGAATTGGGATCATTTGTTTTGACTTGAACAATTTTCTGTACAGCTTGGCTGGAGACCCTTTAAAGAGGTTTCAGCCAAACACTTAGGAATTCTTTAATGTGTAAAATGAAGTAAGTTTTATGGGCAAACCACAGTCTGAATCCCTAACCAGCTATTTCACACAATATGCATAAAACTCTGAAAATTAGATACATCAAATTTCAATTTGGCTTCATGCAAGCTTTGTTTTATAGATTCACAAAAGCAGTTTGTTTTTTTTTTTAATTATCAGGAATATTGCAAGACAGAGTCAGCAAAGAAACTTTTTGAGCTTGGCAAAGGCTTTGTCTTTAAGCAATTATGAGTAGCCTGATGTAATGTGCTTTTTAAAAACACTCTAAATAGGATCCAACTTTGCATCTTAAGTTCACTACCGACTCACAACGTGGACTTTTATGCAAGTTTTTCAACCTAGAGAAGATTTGTTTTTCTCATCTGTACGATAAAAAAAATCACCTACCTCCTCAGATTGTTTAAAGATTAAATGCAATGGCATTTGTAAATGGTATACATGGGTGCCAGGAACAGACTAGAATGCTCAATAAATGGAAAAGAAAAAACACTAAAGCCTCCTGAAGCCTTATACTCCTCGGTTATGAAATGGGATGATATTAATACCCTACTTACAGTACAAATTTGTTGTGGGCATCAGATGAAGAAACAGATATAAGAACGTTTGATAAACTGAATGGTACAGTATAAAGCGATAATAAAAACAATTCATACAGGGGCACCTGGGTGGCTCAGTCAGTTGGGCACCTAATTCTTGGTTTCTGCTCAGGTCATGATCTCAGGGTCGTGAAATCGAGTCCCGCATTGGGCTCCATACTCAGCACAGAGTCTGCTTGGGATTCTCTCTCTCTCTCTCTGTCTCTCCCCCTGCTCTCTCTCTCAAATAAATGAATCTTAAAGAAAAAAATAAAAATAATTCATATAATACAGTCTTTTTAAAAATCCCAATCTTCCTGGATGAATACTTCCTCAGGAACTGAAATTTGTCTCAACTTGGCTATGGAAATGAAGGCTTTGAGTGCATGAAAGAGTAAACGTGAAACCCTGAGGGGAAAATGGAAACTGCTGATATCATTAGGGCCTAGCTGCCAATGGTGATTCTCTAAAGATTGTGCTGGTAGTTTGGGTGAAAGGCTCTGAGCTGGGAGGCACAGGCTATTGTTTAATTGGTGTGATTCGTAGCATCAGAAGAAGGATCAAGGCACTATGCCTTCTAATTTAAGGCATAGTGCTTGAGACTACATTCAACCAGATAAGAAAGCCTTCCTTGGCAAATACAAATATTACATCTTTGCTGGATTTGTCTTGTTCCCTCTTTTGTATTAAAATCATGGAACTAGAAGCTAAAATAATAATGTTCAAGCTTCCTGTGTTCTTCTGCAATAATGATCAGTTAGATCTTGCCCAAAGAAAGGGGTGATATTTTTGCCTAATTATAGCTCAGGGCAGAGAAAGGAGATAAAGCCGTCTGGCTCTAGAGGTAGGCAGGTTGGCAGTCCCCTTGGGTGTGACTTAAGTGGTACAAATATCTTTCTTGCTTCCACAACATTCCTAGCAGATTTATTCTTTAATAATGTTTTGAAAAAATATAGACGTATTATCTTGGAGGATAACCCACTATTCCGAAAAAAACAGAAGCACCATGGGAAGAACACTTCCCATAATGGCTCAGAGATGGTAGGCAATTTGCCCAAGGTCACACAGCAGAGTTGGGACTTGAATCCAAATCTTACAGTGCCGGCCTCATCCAGTGCTTTTTCCGCTACACTGATTCTACAGTTTCCTCTACGGGTGGGTGATTGCTAGCCCCTCTTTTGCTCCTGACACATACAGCCTGTCTCAGACTGGCTTGGTCACCCTAAGTAACCATTTAACAACCAATATCTGCTACAACTATAGATTCAAATGTATAGTGAATTCTATAAGGTAGGTTGGTAAGAACAAAATGAAAAGGCTTTGTTTGGTCTTCCCCGACATGTTTCCCAAATGAAAGCTGCTCAATATATATTAGTGTGATTCTGGGTTTAAGACTCTAAGTCGACTGGAAACCATGGCTCAGGCAACAAGGATGACAGAGGTCATCCCTTACCAGGGTTGTGGGGAGGCGGGAGGTGCTCAGGAGAGAACGCTCAGCCCTGATTCTGACACCCTTGCATCTGCAACAGTCTGGTTCCAGGATTCCTAGCAGAGGCTGAGGAGAGCAGGGCCACACCGCAAGGGAGAAAAACTAGGCAGAGGGTGAGGGTGGGAGCGCTTCATACATCTCAACTTGTATAGACGGTGGGGTGTCTGTGTCCTTAAAAGTATGTCTTTCTTACTTTTCATTGTTAAAATGTCCTTCTTATACTTAAGAGGCATAACAACCAAATGTAATGTATGGTGCTTGTTTGAATCCTGATTAGGAAAAAGATATTTTCAAGCCATTACAGACTACATATTAGATCATAAAAAGGATTATTTTTTATCCTGTTGGGTGTCATAATAGTGTTGTGGTAATATAAGAAAATGTTCTCTTTTTTCTTTATAGTTTTTGCATACTGAAGGGATGAAAAAAGATACTGCTGGAATTCGTTTTAAAATACATAAGCAAAGAAAATACTTTAAGTGACATGAAATAAATTGGCAAACTCTTTTGACTATTACTGAATCTGAGGGGTAAGTACACAAGCATTTTCTTTATGTATATGTTTGAAAATCTTCACCATAGAAATATCTTAATTGGATATTTAAAAAGATTAAAAATCCTAATTTGATAAAATTAAAAAGCTTATACTACTATGTCAGTTCTGTGAGAGGACATGGCTCCTCCCGGCCCCTTCACCAGTTGCATCACTCTGAGTCCTGGTTTTCTCGTGGTAAAACAGGGTAGGACACCTAGACTGGGCATCATTTTGAGATTCAGTTCAGGTAAGAGCCAGGAAGGTGCTATGCTGCTCAAATGCATCTGTTCAGTCAGCAAATATTCCCTGAGCATCAACCATGGCAGAGCTCTGCGTTGGATACCAGTGGTAACATGATTAAAAAGTAGTCCCTGCACACAAGGACTTTCCATTACTTCTAGCTGATATATATGCAGATTTTCACAGTGATGACAATTCCAGAACTACCTCTAGCTTCTAGTTTGAATACTACCTATAATTTTTAATAAAGGCAAGAGGTCCCTGCTTAACTCCCCAGATCATCTCTTTGTTAATCTCCCCTTTCTTTTGGTTCCCTCAGGTACTAGCTTTGGGGATTTTCTCAGTTTCATTCTCTCCTGGTTGCAAAACATCATTGGTGCTGTTCCCCCTGCCTCGAACACCTTTCCCATCAGTTTACATCTGGCTTCTCAGCCTTCCCATCTTGTCTTCAACATCACTTCCTCAGACAGCTCCCTGAGCTATGACAGATCCTTCCACCAAATGCAACTGGTATTTCTCCTTTGCAACACGCCACATTAATGAAACTACTTAACTGTCTATAACTACTTGCTTGTTTGTGAGGGAGAGCAGATGCTTGAGAAATATTTGATAGCTGATTGAATGGAGCTGCTGATGTGACTATTCCTCCTTCATCTTGACGAAAAAGTGATCCAGCCATTTTGCAAATGTTGAGATTTTGATCCGTATGTTCTATTCCTCCAAGGCTCTCCCACTAAAATAATCTTCATTTTCCAATTGAAGTAAAAGGAAGAATCACCAGAGGTATGGATTAATGTAATTATTTATGCTTCAGTTCTTTCTCATCATAATTATCCGTTTCTGAATCCAAAAACCACCTAGCTAGATTCTTCTCTGATCCTAAGTTTACTTTGACTCCTTGAGATGTTATATGTGTTCCTGTTTATCATCTTAATATTGCAAGTATTTTGTGGCAAGCACCCCAAAAAAGCACATAATGGGAAATTACCCACCCCCAAACATAAACAGGAGCTGAGTAATATTTCTTCAGCAAAATTTATTGTAACAATTTCATGCTCACTTTAGCTATTTTCATGGCTCAGAAAAAAGTTCTTTTGCTTATTTCACTATTTCTTTAATATAAAATTGTTCCCCTGATTTTTGGCCAAAGATCCATGAGAAAGTGAAGAACTTGCTGGGTGTACATGAAATTGGAATGGTCATTTAAGTAAGGACAAAGTGTAACCCTATACTGTCCTCTGCACAGTTATCGCATGCCAAGAAATTAGAACCCCAAAACAAAGATGACTTGGAACCACTGAGGGACTTTTAAGGGATATATTACATTTGTCACCTAGCCAGCAGCATTCTGAAGACACTAAACAGTGACAGTAGAGAGATCAGAAACCTAGAGGTCATTTGGGGTTTCGGTCAATGGTCCAGGTGAGAGATGGTGAGGACAGTGGGAATGGAGAAGAAGGCGCAGGCATTTTGGAAGTGTACAGAAGAGGCTTTGTTGATTAATTCACTGTGGCACATGAGAATGAGAATGGAAATGTCCAGTGTTCCCTCAGGTTTCCATCTTGGGCAACAGGCTAAGAATGGAAAAGAAAGTGCCATTGAAAGGAGCAAAGGAAATGACAGAGTCCAAGTTGGGACACATTGAATTTGAGGGGACATCATTATAGCCCAATGTTCTCATGCCAGACTCCCTTAATTCCAGTGACTGGGAGTATGGGGAAACATATCTTTAACAACTGGCACAATCTATAAAGCAGATACTTTCCTGGGCCTGCAGAATTGTTATGGGTGAAGATTGTGCTGCATCAATGTTCAGACAGGGTTGTCTGTAACACACACCAGCCTGACCAATCTATCCTCTAGACCCATGGAAAAATTAGGGAATAATAAAAGTAAGTAACCATTAAAATTAACTTTGATGCACAAATAAATAAAAATATGCTATGGGAAAACTGATTCTTGTGGAATGGAATCAAGCAAATTTATCTTTCCTCTTGATTAATAATTTAAGAAGAAATCCCAAGCATGCTGTCTCTGGAGATGTAGGAGTAGCTCTTATAATTAGACTCTAATCTGCACCGTGAGGGTGAGGATCAGAAAGCTGACTCAGAGCCTGGTGTCAATTATTTGCAGCTTGCACAACGAAAGGCTAAAAATTTGGAAGATGTAGGATGACTGAAGCCCAACTCTGGGGACTGTTTTAGCACAGTCACATAAGTTCTTTCAATTATTATTTGCTGCCAAATTTATTCTCCATCTCCTTTAGTCTAGGCCTGGAAAATATCTGTGGGACTTGCTTTGGGAGGGTATTTGTGCTTCCAAGACAAGAGCCAGAAACAACGCACTCCAACAATTTTCCTCCTTATTTAAACTCAAACAGAGCTGGTTTCTATGGAGCAATCCAAGAAACTGCCCTTTTTAATACAATCTAGTTACATTTGCCCTATTTTAGAATGAATTAACAGATCCACAAAAACTCACCAAGCCCACTTTGCCCAACAGAAAACTGCAACCCATATGCCCTTCAACAGATGACTGGATTAAGGAGTTGTGGTCCATATATACAATGGAATATTACTCAGCTATCAGAAAGAACGATTTCTCAACATTTGCTGCAACATGGACGGCACTGGAGGAGATAATGCTAAGTGAAATAAGTCAAGCAGAGAAAGACAATTATCATATGATTTCTCTCATCTATGGAACATAAGAAATAGGATGATCGGTAGGGGAAGAAAGGGATAAAGAAAGGGGGGTTAATCAGAAGGGGGAATGAAGCATGAGAGACTATGGACTCTGAGAAACAAACTGAGGGCTTCAGAGGGGAGGGGGGTGGGGGAATGGGATAGACTGGTGATGGGTAGTAAGGAGGGCACATATTGCATGGTGCACTGGGTGTTATACGCAACTAATGAATCATCGAACTTTACATCAGAAACCAGGGATGTACTGTATGGTGACTAACATAATATAATAAAAAAACATTAAAAAAAGAAAACATTCTACCTTAAGTGGCTGGGAAAGAAAAAAAAAAGAAAACTGCAACCTACCAGCAGGTTTTGAGTTGGCCCATTCTGGATTCATCAGGACACAAGAGGGAGTGCAAAGAAAGCCTATCACACAGAAGCCAGTTTTGAACAGGGGTTTAGTAGTCTTTGCCCATACCGGTTAGTTTCTTTACCATTTTGAGATGTTATCTAACTCCTATCTATCTATCTATCTATCTATCTATCTATCTATCTATCTATCTATCATCTATCTACTAATCTATCTATTTCAGTTTTAGCTTCTAAAACTATATAGAACAAATCCTCTCCCCTATATAACTCTTCAGATATGGATAGAAACAAAGGAAGGGAGGGAGGGGAGGGGAGGGGAGTGGAAGGGGATGGGAGGGGAAGAGAAGGAAAGGGAAGGAAAGGGAAAGGGAAAGGGAAAGGGAAAGGGAAAAGGAAAAGGAAGGGAAGGGAAGGGAAGGGAAGAGGTGGAGAAGGAGAGAGGGAGGAAGACAGGAAGACAAGACAGATCGATCTATCTATCTATCTATCTATCTATCATCTATCTATCTACTAATCTATCTATTTCAGTTTTAGCTTCTAAAACTATATAGAACAAATCCTCTCCCCTGTATAACTCTTCAGATATGGATAGAAACAAAGGAAGGGAAGGGAAGGGAAGGGAAAGGAAGGGGAAGAGGAGGGGAAGGGAGGGGAGGGGAGTGGAAGGGGATGGGAGGGGAAGAGAAGGAAAAGGAAGGAAAGGGAAGGAAAGGGAAAGGGAAAGGGAAAAGGAAGGGAAAGGAAGGGAAGGGAAGGGAAGGGAAGGGAAGGGAAGGGAAGGGAAGAGGTGGAGAAGGAGAGAGGGAGGAAGACAGGAAGACAAGACAGAAAGCATTCATTTTCCCTGGTCATCTTGTCGTTAGGCAACATACCCCCATCCTGTTCCACATGTAATGCCTCTATTTTCTGGCTCCATCTCTAAAGAAGAAAATCCATTTGCTGAGGTGGGAGTGGGTGGCAGGTAGAAGAGGGGATCTGGGTCTCCAGTAAGTTCCTTGTAAGACTTATAAACACTATTTGTATTTTCAGTCCTTCCCTACATCCCTGCCTTCAAATACCCCAGCCCTTTAATACCTAAATCCTTGCAGGTTCTATACCTCTCATTAGCTTCATGCCCCTTGTAAAAAATAAAACGAAACAAAACACAACAAAACAAAAAACCCTAGCCTCCCACCTGTGTAGAGAAGAACCCAGTTCCTCCCTACTGTGTGTTTCTTCCCTGGGAGGCTCCTTTACTACTCACATGACTACCACACTCACAGAGCACTCGGTTCACAACCCTTCTTATCACCTAATGTGTGGAGGTTTTTCCTAACACCAACTACCAATTCTTAGACACTAGCAGGGTATCTGAGAACTCAACCCAGTTCTCACACTGTCTACCTGGAAGTCGCATCAGATTGCACAGACTGAGCTCCAAAACCCAAGACTGCACAGCCCCCCACCCATTTCTGATGCCACCTGTGTAAGTCCAGGTTGTCACCTGTGCTTCTGAGTAACCAGCTAGAGATGAGAGGTTCCAACGAAGCCCTCCGCAGGTTCCATTAATTTGTTATGGTGGCTCACAGAGCTCAGAGAAACATCTTATTTACCTTTACCAATTAATTATAAAAGGATATGATGAAGGCTACAGAACATCCAGATGGAAGAGGTGAGTAGGGCAAGGTATGGGGGAAAGGGTGAAGAGCTTCCATGCCTGGTCCAGACCAGTCACTCTGCCAGCACTTCCATGTGTTCGCCAACACACAAGTTCTCAAAACCGCATCTTTTGGGGATTTTTATGGAGGCTTCATCATGTAGGCATGATTGATCATTAACTCCATTTTCAGCTGTTCTTTCTCAAGAGAATGGGGGATGGGCCTGAAAATTCCAAGCTTCTCATCATAGCTTGACTTTCCTGGTGACTAGCTTTCATCTGGGAGCCCAGAGACACCTCTTTAGAACAAAAGATACCACTCCTATCACCCAGGAAATTACAAAGGTTTAGGAGCTCTGTGCCAGGAACCAGGGGCCAAAACCAGTATAAATGTATTTTCTAGTATCCCTGTAGATACTTGGGGTTTATGGTTTTCTGGCTCTGCTGAGTCATTTTCCCACTCACTGGTACATCTTTCCTGCTTCCAAGATTGTGTTCATATTGCCTACATGTGTTATCAAGACTCAGTTATTTTGTGATCTCATAGATCTATACCTGTTTAATTTCCTTAATTGTTACTTTGGTGGAGCTTTGGAAGGGAACAGAGATCTATGCAGGTATTCAAGCTGCCACATTTAATTAGGAAACTCAAAATTTATATCCAACTCTATGAAATCTAATCTTGGTGCTTTCTTGCCATCAGTCTATCTTGTTAAGATCATTTGGACCCCAGCTCTGTCATCATTACACTTTCCGTATCTCCAAACCTTGCAATATCTGAAGAAAGTATAGGATACTACAAGAAGATAAGCTAGGATTCATCTATTTTATCTTTCATTCAGTTGTTATTGAAGCTTTTCTATATTTCTAGGTTGACACAGAATCATTCTATGAATCCATCTACTCATTCATTTAAAAAGTGTGTTGTGGGCGGGGGCAGCGGGGGGGGGAGCACTCCTGAGTGGCCTAGTGGGTTAAGCGTCTGACTCTTGATTTTGGCTTAGGTCATGATCTCAGGGTCATGAGATTGAGCCCCACATTGGGCTCTGCATTTGGGCATGGAGCCTGCTTGGGAGTCTCTGATTCTCTCCCTCTGCTCCTCCCACCTCTTCTTAAAAAAAAAAAAGTGTGCTGGGGATAGAAATAAACATTTAGGCAATCTAATCCCTGTCTTCCAAGAACGCGCTATTTATTAGGGGAGACAGTCAAGAAAATAGACAATACATATAAGCTTGTTATAGATATTAATAAAGAACTGTATCAGTGCAGAAAAGAGGTACCTAGCCCAGCTTGAGAGGAAGTACAAAGAGGATGGTGTTTGAGAGGAGGGAACACCGAGGATTAATTTTAAAGGATGAGGAAGCATTGGGCAGGCAAAGAAGACTAGGTGTAGGGCTGGCAGAGGGCAGATCAAAGCAGGGGGAGCAGCTGTGTAGGAGCAAAAGATCATGCGTCTTCTACTTCTGAAGAGGAGAAATTTCTCTCAGTCAATAGAAAGTGCAGCACAAAGGGGGCTGAGTCATCTTTTGATGGGGTAACTTGATGTCAGTGTCCTTCCAGGAGAAAATGGAAAGCAGCCTATTTATAACGAGCTCTTTGGCTTTTGAATTATCAAGTAAAACGGAGGTATCCGCAACCGTTGGCAGAGTGAGAAACTTGCTAATAGACCCCCTGCATTAGTGGGAAGGGATAAAAGAGCTTTGGAATATATAGGCATATAAAGGCATTGCATGGATATACAGGATTATTATTACCAACCGCCACCATTTGCAGCCCCGAGGCATCCTATTCAATTTATAAAAATGAGGCATCTTCTCTGTGGAGTGTAGCAATGGCACTTTCCTGGTTAGGATATTATACTATAGTTAGGAAAAATATCAACATTGGGGGAGAGGGGTGAAGGATGAATAGGACTTCCCTGTGTATTTCTGTGTGATTTCATTTACAACTTCTAAAAGTTAAAGAAAAAAGAGGGGGAGGAGGAGAGGTCGGGGGGAGGAGATGCTTTTCAAGGCCAAAGATGGGAGATTCTATTTTGTCAGCATCTCTATTCAGGGCTCTAATGAACTGAACTCAGTGTACTGCAGCAGGTTACTAGGAAATTAAAATCCAATTAGGATGTTGTCATGAGCCTGGCAAAAGGGTAGATTAGAGGCCTGGCACAACCCAGAGGCTTGGTGGAAGGAGGCTGAGTGGGGACCATAAAGCATCAGGCTCTAAGCACAGTAACCATGGTAACAATTTTAAATGTATTTTGGATAGTTAGCATTTGATCAAAATCTACTGTGAAGCAAGGTATTTTTTCCTGTTGGACATTCTATCTTCGAGCTCTGCTATCCAGCTCACACACGCGTGAATACAGCATGTCCCACCAGCCCCCAGCGTCTCCCAGTTCCTATGCACTCCTCGTGCTGGAAGGTGAATGGAAAGAAATTCCAAGGCAGGGTCAGGAACGCAGTCTTTGAATCATACACAGTGAATAATGCCATCATTCATGACTCAGGGATGGAATAAGAACCTGTTTTTATGCAAAAGAGTATCTGGCTCTTTGGACAAAAGTGAAGAGATGAGACCAGGAAAACCAGCACAAACTTATTTAGCAATAATTTCAGTCTTGGTTTTTCTGAAACTCAGTTTGTGTGCTGATCATTTTCTCTCATACCCAATTTCTACATCTCTCCTGCTTTCTTTTATATTGGCATTGCCTAGGCTCCCTTGAAAAAACGACTTCCAGCTAGGTTCAGTCAATGGGAGACACTGACAGGAACTTGGAGGGTGGGAAGAAGGGAGAGATGTGGGTATTTCTCCCTTCTCCCCATTTCAGGTAGCATTTCAGGAGTGTCTATTTTCCTTGGTGATTTCTATAGATGTTATTTAATTTTCATGTCTCCATTAGCATAGACTTGAAGGTTTTTCAGTGTGATCTTGTTCTGGTTTTCTTTTGTCAGAACAGAGAAGAGTCTTCTGACTTCATTCAAACATATTAGGGGCTTGTTAAGAAACGCATTATTTGGCCCCAGTGTTCTTGATGTTTTAAGAGAGACAGACCCAGACAAGAGTACGCTAGTGCTGCCATTTTAATGACCACGCTATAAATGCACTCACTGGGTAGCACCAAAGCAAGAAATTTTGACTATAATGCTCTCAGGAGCCTGCAAATGGCCCCCCAGGATATCCGTGTGCTAATCCTCAGAACCTGAGCGTTAGCTTGTATGGCAAAAAGGATGCTGAAGGTGTGCCTGGGTTAAGGATCTTGAGAGGAGGAGATTATCCTGGATGGTCTGGAAGCCCTAACTGTAATCACACAGGTCCACACAGAAGCAGGCCAGGTCAAAGGACGAAGGAGAAGAAGCAATAGAAGCAAGAGTTGGAGTGACGTGAGGAAGGGGTCACAAGCCAAAAATTGCAGGCACCCTCAGAAACTAGAAAAGGAAATGGGTTTCCTGTAGGCCCTCCAGAGGGAACCAGTCCTGCTGGCACCTTGCCTTTAGCCTAATAGAACTGATGGCAGACTTCCGGCCTCCAGAACTATAAAAGAATAAATCTGTGTTGTTTTAAGCCACTAAATGTGTGGTAATTTGTTATGGTAGCAATAGGAAACTAATACAATGCCCTAAATATGAACAGATTCCGCCTGCTTTAAAAACCCTACATCTAGGCTATCAGCAAAATCCATACGAAATTCTGGCCTGCTATAGAACAACTCTTCAGGGAAGTTGCAAAACTGCTTTGCCTCAGCTACCACAGGAGATACAGTGATGTACCGCTCAGATCTCCCTTCAAGACTGAGCACTTACTCCTCTAGTGGCCCGTGGGTGAAGAAAGCAGCATCCCCCTGAGGCATTCCTCGTCCTGGGGGCCGCCTGCATATCCTTTCTGACTGGTCAGTGAAAGGGTGTGATGAGTCCGTCCCTTTGTCCCCACCCAGGACAACTCTAGAGGGCCATTCCCTCAGAAGTCTTTGATGAAATTGCATCAGTGCCCAACTTTTCCTTCTGCCCAATCCTACTCCCCTCCTCTGCATTTTGATTCTGAAGCACCCCCCAATAAATTTCCCATCTGCCAATCTCCACCTCAGTGTCTTCTCAGGAACCCACCTCCGAAAGCTGATTTATCTATATTTACTATCTACTTGGTTAACTTCTCTTCGTATCTGCTGATAATAATCAATCCACCCTCATGTCATTAATTTCTCTTTGTATCTGCTGATAATAATCAATCTGCCCTCCTATAACACATCAAACTAAAAACCAACACGTCAGAATGCAAGATCCTCTCCAAAGAGACTGTGAGCATTCATAAACTCTTCCTCAGCTGAGGCCTGAGGTGCAGTGTGAGGAAGAAGGGCGTAAGAAAGGAGTGAACACGGGAGTGTGAAGGGCTTACCTAAAGAAGAGGGCCGTGCTATTGCTCACTGTGCATCTAATTCTTATTAAGCCCTCTGAGATAGATGTAATCATTTCCATTTTATAGGTGAGGAATCCGAGGCTCCAGGGGGTTAGCTGATTCAGCTGAAGAACAGATGAATCCAGGATTTTTCGAATAGAGTGACCATGTCTTTCCATGCTATCGGGAGTAAGAATTCTCCCGGCAGAATATAGGAGATGGCAGGAGGTGCATTTCTCCTTCGAATGCTGGGAAAGGTCTCTTAGGGAGGTCTGGGAAGGAAGAGGATGTTGCTGCTAAATACACAGGAGGAAGCCTCCCTCCAATTCTGTGAAAATCAAGTAGGCTTAGATCCTCTCCTTGAGGCATGCTCCCCCTTTTCCCGGCTTTCTCTTTTCTCAAATCTGCGAGGAGCTTTCCCACCTCGGGGGTTTTTCTCAGCTACTGTTTGTCTACCTGGAATACCTTTCTTCTAATTCCACCCCTCCTTCCAGGTCCCGCTGAAATGCAATCTCCTTCGAACCTACTTTGATCACCTCCAACAGAAGCCATCTCTCCAGCCTCCAAATGTCTCTAGCATTTAGTGTCTGTATTACTTCTATAAGAGTTAGCACATCGGACTCCTGGTGTCATAGTTACTTATGTATGAATTGTATCTTCCCCACTGAACTGAAAACTGAAGGGGAGCTGGCTTATACATATTTGTACCTCACAGAGGCAGCATGAAATTATTTGTTGCACTATTTATTGCTTAAAGTACTTTAGAAATGCTGGGTTCTTCATACTTCTCTTTCTTTTAATAGGTAAATGGCCTGTCTGCTATATACACCTTTTATCCTTACCTGCATGGCAAACTCCTTCTTGTTTTAAAATTCAAAGACTATGTGCCCTTTAAGAGTCAATCTTCTCTGAACTTGCCCCCTTAAATGGAATTAATCATGCCCTTCCTCATCCGGCTCTGTATCCCACATATAGATTCATTGTTGCATTTATGACCCCGTTACACTTGTTTGCATATTTGATTTATCCCCTTCCCCTCCGGATGTAAAACTCCATGGAAGAAGGCATGATGTCTTATTTAACTCTGTGCACTCAGCTCTTACTACAATACCTAGCATGTGATAGGTGTTCAGTAAGTAATCAACTGAATTAAATAAGAACACAGAGTTCGAGGCCAGCAAAATCTCAGAAGGAACACCAGATGTACACACTTATGGCCAGGGTGACCAGAAGCAAATTATTTAACCTCTCTGAGTTGGAAATAACACCACCTATAATTCCCAGACTATGGTGAGGATAAATAAGATAATACATGTAACAGAGTTGAACAGGGATGCATGGGTGGCTCAGTCGGTTAAGCATCCTTTTGATTTTGGAGGCTCAGGTCATGATCTCAGGGTTGTGAGATTGAGCCCCACCTTGGGCTTCCTGCTTAACGGGAAGTCTGCTTGTCTCCCTCTCTTTCTGCCCCTCCCCCTGCTCTCTCTCTGTCTCTCTCTCTCTCTCAAATAAATAATCTTAAAAAAAGAGAGTTGCACAAAGTGGGGCCCAGAAAATGCCTTTTTTCATATTAAATTGAAAATTAGTCTGTGACCAAACTGTTCATGTATTTTAGGTACTCAGGGTTTAGCAAGGCCTTCTAAACTAATTTAGGACAACACAGTGTTTGGGGTAACCCTTTCGTAGAACTGCTCTGTGATCACTATCTGATAATAGAGGTGATGATGAAGAAAAAGAAGAAGGAATTAGAGAAAAAGCAGCAGAGGAGGAGGAGGAAAAAGAGGAAGGGGGAGGAGGGAAAGGAGGAAGAAGAAAGCACCCAGTGTATTCAATTTATTATAGTTAAATTACTAACCAGAAGGAGAATGCCCCAGGAAGTCTAATCTATAATGCTGTTTGGTTCTAAATAAAGAGCAGCTAAAAGGGAGACATGTAATCCTGTTTCCAAAACACACTGGAAGGATCAGATCGTGTTTGAAGTTTGCTCCCCAGGCTCAGAGTTACAAAGGTCACAGTGGCAGTCCAAGGACATGTCTTCTGGCTGGAGGAAGCCCTGGTGAGATATCACGGGATATTTGCACCTTCACAGAAAGCAAGAAAACAAACCGCCTGAAATCTACACGTATCAGTAAACTCAGCCTGCAGTGGCCCAATCGAATCTGGTCCTTTTGGAGAAGTGAATTTTTCACGGCAGAAAAGAGCAGAGTTTCTCCTTAACTGAAATGCAGAATCATCAGTGTTCGAGTTTCTCCTTAACTGAAATGCAGAATCATCAGTGTTCAACCCCAAATGCTAACAGCTTTCATCACTGGCAGTATTATGTTCTCTTTTGTAATCTTTGCAGTGCAATTGCACCCCAGCTTAGAGTTACAAAGTGGGGACTGCAGACGATGTAGGAGGGTATCTATCTGGCAAGAGCCTGCCCTGATTTTATTTCTCTGCCTGCTATTGAAGAGGGGGAGGATCAAGATTTAAAAGCTAATTATTAACTTTGGAATAATATTATTAAGACGAATAGTGTTCAGATGCACACTTGAAATGTAGTTGTATGCTTTTTAAGTGTGAGGTCTTAATGTGGTCGTGGTTTGCTTAAAAATTGACGCCACCTGAGGGCAGACCTTCTGTATGTCAAGTCATACCATCGGTGGACTGTCACTTCCTTCCACGCTGACCTTCCCTGGATAAGAACTAATAAACTATCTCTTAGTTTTCCTTCTTTGGATCGTTCCTTTTTATTTCCTTTTTTAAAAAAATATTTTTTTAAAGACTTTATTTATTTATTTATTTGAGAGACAGAGAGAGAGAGCACGAGTGGGGTGAAGGGCAGAGGGAGAAGCAGACCCCCCTGAGCAGGGAGCCCGACGTGGGGCTCAATCCCAAGACCCCAGGATCATGACCTGAGCTGACGGCAGACACTTAACCGGCTGAGTCACTCAGGTGCCCCAAGATTTATTTATTTACTTTAGAGAGAAAGAAAGAGAGAGAGAGAGTGGGGGGGAGGGCCAGAGGGAGAGGGAGAGGGAGACAAGTGGACCCCCTGCTAAGCAAGGGGATCCCAGGACCCCGGGATCATGACCTGAGCTGAACTGACTGAGCCACCCGGGAGCCCCACAGCAATTGCTCTTTAACTTCGGGGTTTACACATGTATGCATCCACTTGTGTGGGTTTAAAAAAAGCTATAATACAAATCTTCAAGAGTCTTAGATTTGATTTTGTTATTCACATTCAACTGCTTTAAAGAAAAGAGGAAATTTAGAATGTGTAGGTCAATTAAGACCCTGCAACAGCTCCCCATTCCCCTATACTTTGGCCTACCATGCTTCCTCCTTCCAGACTGTCAAAGTTTCACTGCCCAGTTGCAAATCCAAAAAGATCTAGTCCATTGCTCCAGTATATATGGGTTTTTTTTTTTTTTTTTTTGCTAAATTACTGTTACATCCTGTTTTACTGTCTCAGCAGTGAGCTGCTGGCATCACAGCGCTCTGGGGAAGTTGTGCTTATCCAAGTCCTGGCATCTCCTCAAAGACGCCTAAGCAATGCCATAGGAATTCTGCAGATGTGACCCAAGCCTTCTAGGAGGGGCTCTGGCACAAAGGCATCCTGGTCAGCACCCAGCTCATCCAGCCATGCCTTGCCAGAGACTACACAGTTCAGGGGAACATCTCGTAGCATTTCCCGGCTGTGTGGAGAACTCAGAAATGGTGAAAGATGGCCTGAAGAACACAACCTTGAACAATCAGCAAGGCGACACTCATTAAGAGTTACCACGGAATCCACTTCCAGCAAAACCCATTCCAAGGAAATATCACTTTCCCCAAACTGTCAGTCTGCTTGAACAAAGAGACTACAGGGTACAATAGTGCCAGCCTGGCGGAAGCTCTGCAGATGACAAGGACTCTCTCAGAGCCTCAGGGACCCTCCATCCATCATTTCCTCTTGGTCAGATCTGATCAGATCTCCTCTCTAGTCTCCTAAGCCTCTGCAGCTGGGACAAGAAGCTAGGGAACAGTCAGAACTTTCCTCCCTCACCTGGTACTCATTATTCCTCTGCCTACTTTCCCTCCCAGCAGAATAGGGGCGGGGGGGGGGAAGGGCTATGAGAAGTAGAGAAGAATGTGTGGAGGTGGGATAGAGAGAATTTGTTATTCTACAGGTCAGAATTTGTTCTATGGTAAAAATTCATTTACCTTCTCATTTTTTCAACTACCTTACCAATCTGTTGCTCAAGAAAAATCATTTCTTCCCTCGCTCCAACTCCTCCCTCCTAATGGAATGCATTGATCTCAATGCAGATGGTAAAACTACATTTTGTTGTATGTTAGAAACCATCGGTGAATTAAAATATTGATATGTGACACTAGGGTCAGATGTACTGAACACCAAATGGATAATGATTCTTAGGTCATGAACCCCAAACCGCTTTGTACTTAATGCCACAGAAGCCCAAATTGGTCCTTCCACCACTTGCTGCCCCATCCTTACCCCCCAGAGGGAGAATCTCCAATATTCAGATTTTCACACTGCCAGGTCTTCTTTCTACAAGGCCCCTCCCACTGGTTACCCCATTAGTGCCTCCTGAATCCTACCCATGCTCCAAGACCCAGTGTAAATGTCGCCTCTTCTAGTCAACATTTCATGAAGCCTCACTGAGCAAGAGTTGCTCTTTCATCTGTGTTCCCATAGCTTTGTGGTAACATTTAGACTGGTGTTTGTCTCATTCTGTCTGTGATTTCTTGCTGCTACAACTCCAATGGAAAGGTCTTAAATATTATCATTAGTGCCCAGCCTGGTGAGTCAATTAGATAGCTTAAGAAAAGGACAGAGCTCTTGAACTGGTTTCTCTCTAGCTCTCTAACTCCACTATTAGATGGGAAGTGAGGAATCACAGGAGGGAGGCCCCTAACACTGTCACGATGGAAGGCTGATATCCATTAGGTGGTTGTTCTTCTAGGATCTAAGAGACTTGGGTTCTAATCTCACCTCTGCCATTAACATTTCCCTCTAATCTCACACTATGTTTAACCTTGGGTTTACAGGATATTTACCTGGTAAATCTTATGCGTAAACTTTCCCTTTGTGACACTGCTCACAATAGTATCCAAGCTTTCATGTATATTCTACTCTTGTGCTCTCACTGACAAAGACATTAGGCCAAGCGAATACCCATAGTTGCCGAAGGAAATAAACCCAGATTTCTTTCATGAATACACATATCTAGGAAAACATGGCTGCAGAGGAAAGATGTGACTGTGCTGTGTGACCCTGGGCAAATTACTGACCCTCTGTGAAGTAAGAATAGTAGCCATACCTGCATAGACTGCATGATTAACAGCATATGGTTAAGGTCTGGAAAACACTTAGCAAGAAGTGCCCCCCTGAGTTAGCTATTTCTCTTACATCTGTGAGATCTCAATTATAGTTTTGTTGCATAGTGTTTCCTTATTCTTGTTGCTAGTGAACCCCCAATGTATTTTAAACTGGGCACTTTCTGTGTCTAAAGTGCTTTTTGAAAGATTTTTATGGTTCTTGTATTCTTAAGAAGGCTGGGGAAAAACACAGAGACCTTATTATTTCTAAAAAATGAGGCTTTACTGTGATAATCTAAATTTCATACAGATACATGAGAGAAGAAAAAAAATTCTTGCCAAAAATAATCGGTCCAACCAACCATAATTATGTTAATTCTATCCAATTGCCAGCAAAGAGATCAAAGGTTAAGTCTGTTCTCAACTTCACAGGATTATAATGATAATAAACACAGCTATTCTTAGTAGTGAAAGTATGTTTTGCAATTGTAATGGACACCATTTGACTTTCATTTTTGGTCAGCTAAATGATTTGCAATATATTTTCTTGTTTGAAACAACAGATCCTTTAGCTTAGCAAAATACGCCTTTGCTCAGATGACCCACCTTCTTATTCACAATTTGCTCTACAGCTTGAGAACATTGCTTAACAAATACGACAGAGGACTTGGAAAAGTATCTTCTCCCTTGGACATCCCTGGAATTTTCATATCTTCTGAGTTCTCTACCTTTTACGCACCTAGTTTCACCATCTTTGCCATGTTTTCTTCAGTCTTTCCAGGACTGAGCGCTTACTATTCGCCGGGACTATACTGAACGCTTTGTATGGAGATTCATCTTATTTCTTCCCCCAACAACTCTATGGTGTGTGCTAGCATCATCCAGTTTATAGAAGTAGACGTTTGTTCCAGGCTACACAGGAGGAAACTAAATGATAGATACCATATTTGTCTTTCTTCATGTCCACATCTCAGAGCCTGTTACAGTTCATGATTTATATTAGAAACACAATAAATGATTGTGGGATAATATTCATAGTAGTAGCCAACATGGGGGTGCCCAGGTGGCTCAGTCATTTGAGCATTTGACTCTTGATCTCAGCTCAGTTCTTGAGCTCAGGGTCATGAGTTCAAGCCCTGTGTTAGGTTCCATGCTGGGTGTGGAGCTGACTTAATAAAAAAAAATTTTTTTTAAATAATAGCCAACATGTTGTGAACATTTTTTTGTGTCAGACAATATTCTGAGAGCTTTCCATGTGTAAACTCATTCAACCTTAAAAAGTCTATAGGATAGGTACTATTACCTCATTTTACAGATGACAGAAGTGAGGCATATAGGGATTGATCAATGAAACTGAGCAAGAAAGAAAATGAGAAAGTAAACTGCCACCTCCTACTCCTTATCGATCCTAGTTCTACATCCAAACTAGTGCATCTGCTCAGATGTAAAGTGCACACTCATACACCCACTTCCTTGGGTTTATTTCTTTTCCCTTTTTGACTCTACTCCTGAATCTTTTTCCCGGTCACTATTTCCCCAGTTGCTGAAAGGCTATTTGCTGGCAGGCCAATAGGGTTTGGTTATCTCCTCACGATCTCACTCATCCGTTTGGCCTGCCAATGAGACTCTGACTGTCTCTCTTTGTACACAACAACCCTGTGTAGTGGGGATTACCCTCACTTTACAGACGAGGAAGCTGGGGAGCAGAAAGGCTAAACAAGCAGTTTGTCTGGGATTTGATGGTAGACAATCTGGCTACAGAGCCTGGCTTTAATCCACACACCACAAAACACGGATGAATCACTTTCTCCTTTTGTCAAATTCTCAGCACCTGCCATTGGTAAATGTGATCCCAAACTAAACCATATTGTACTGATCAAATACTAAATTGAATTGTTATGTGACTGCTTCCTAATATGTGGCTTATTTTATTGTAAACTATGAAGAGATAGTGTCATTCCTTCTCCTTTTGGAGACCTTAGAATACCCTTCTCAGACACTACACTTATTATTACTTGCTGAGTCCTAAATTGGAGGCCCATCCAATGGAATGGAATGTCTGCTCAAGCAGAGGCTGAAAATTCCTGTAACTCAGGCCACAGGAGGAGTTTTCCAAAGGCTAACAGTAACCTTCCACTCCTCACTCTCTCCTTACTCTATAAAGCACTCAGAGTGCTTCCCTGAGCACTCTGCTCTTCCATCGATCACCTTCTCCCCTGCTTCGTCTAACTCGGCTATGCGTCTCCTTCTGGATATCCTTCGGACGTCCCAGCATGGTAAGACTGAACTCGTACCCCCACCAACCTCCCTGAAGGCACCACGGACCACTCATCTCCTAGGTCAAGACTCAGGAGGATCAGCTCTTGATATCTGTGTAGAAGGCCTAATATTCAAGGTAATAATAATAATAATAATAAACACCAGGACTGTATAACAAGCATTCATATTCCACTTCATTTTTCTGTTTGGCCTACATAATTATCCAAATATGGGAAAGTTTTCTGTTTTTCCACATGTACTAGATGACTGTTATTTCTGCCTTAGAAAATCAAATATATAGCCCTACTTCCTATGTATGGTCAAATGGTTAAAGAAGTGAGACAAAGTGAGATGCCCTTTCCCCCCAAAGAATGAAACATTTATTTAATTTTTATTGTGTCTAAGGGCACAGGTACAGTATTTAATGTAATCCCTACAACTATCCTATGAGGCAGGTATTATTATTCCCATTTCATAGATGAGTAAACTGAGGCCCAGACAAATGAAATGAGTAGTCCAAGTTCATGTGGCTGACAAATGACAGTGACAGGACTTAAACCTATATTTGCCCCTAGAATCTGTAAGTACTCTTTTTACACCATACTGTTCCCCAAAAACTAAACCTGAAAATAGGACAAAGAAATATGATAATGACTTTTGCTTATTTTTCTTACATCAGGTAGACTATAATTTCCTTAAAAGAAAAGAATGAACTATTAAGTTACCAAATAAAATATTTTTGCAAGTATTAATTATTACTATTGTGACTTATTATGACTGATATTAGGACTTTACAAATAAACGTTGTGTAGCTGAGAAGACTAAGACACAAACATTATTCTAATGGGTAAACACAGGCTCACGTTTACCAAAAAAAAAAAAAGGGAGATCTGCGTAAGTATAGGGGTATGTGTGTGTTCTGAGCACCTACTATGTCCTGGGAACCATGGTAGTTGACAGTCTTGGAGAAATAAGACATAACCTAGCACTTAAGGAGCTCAGCCTAGTGGAGAGAATATACCGAAACAATAATGTGTGATAACATTATTCAGATTCTAGGACAGAAGATGTTGCAAAGTAGGCACAAATCAGCAGCATGCCAACCATGTCTGACCCACAACTGTGTCTTCTTTAGCTTCATGGTGTTTCAGAAACATGAATCAGGGGTTAACATTTCAAATTGAGAAATTTCATTTGAAATTCACACTCGTGGCTGCCGAAAGAATGAAGCGAGCCCTGATTCCTGTCTGGCTGCCAGCACCTGCTGCCACGGGTGGTGTGTGTATACATTTGTATCTAAGGCCCCACGCTTCTTTTAACTAACAATTTTTAGGAGAACTACCTAAGACATTTTCTCCCAGGAGCACATTTGGTACACTACTTCACCTTGGTAACACTGCTCATGGGACCGCAGATAAAGTCACCATGATATTTAAGGTGATATACATAAAAATTATCAAGGCAGTATTGACAGGAGGAGAAAGGATTGAGGAACATGGGTGTGGGTACGTGCAGGTAGAAAGGAGTGATGAAGATAGAAAGGTGATAAAATTATAATATTTGCCCTCTCCCCTCCCTCCTTTTCTCTCTCTCTCCTTCCATCTTCCCCTATGCATATGCTTGTCATGACTTCTCCAAAGCTTGTGTTCTTCCTGCTGTGGTCCAGAGCTTGGATTAAGGACAAAGGCAACTGTACATGCTCCAGACAGCCCTCATGCCACATTCCAGAGAGCACTGCAGAGCTGCCCCAATGGGAGGTTATGTGAATCAACTGCCTCTTACATGCCTGGCTCAAGACAGGGAACAAAGTATAGTGATGGAGACAGAAAGGGAGGTGACTGGCAAGTCCTCAGGACAGAATAAATGAATCATTTGTGTAAATGAACACATTAATGCATGTCCTGATATGTTCCTCTCTCAACCTGGTGCCTGCTGCGAGGAGGCAATGTTTATATCTCTATGGAACTTTTGTATTTCAATATATTTGGATTGAGTTAATATGCACATCTACTGATACATGTCTTTAAAGATGGTCTATGTTATCTATTGAGAATACATGCTTTGAAGCATGTCCAAATGGCCTTCAAAGTCAATGCAAATTAAGATGAGGCTCCATCCGCAAAAGGCAAGCACTGCCAATTAAAACTTCACTATTTGGCCTCAAAGGGATACCCTCAGCTCTTTCCTCTTTAATATGTGAATTATTTACCTTGTCGGGAATCTCATGGAGAGAAGACAGAGTGGGCCAGTGTGAAACCTAAAAGAAGGGAACAACCGTTTCTAAGGTACCTACCATGTCCCTGGCTCTATTAAATGTGTTAATACATAAACTCATGTAGTCTCCCACAATTAAATGTGAGCCACATGCAGGGGATATTTTGTCTCTCTGCTCACCCTTGTACCTGCAGAACAATTCCTGGCACATAAATAGTCCCAGAATCTCCTGTCAGCAGGGTGCCAGCTTAGAGTCTTCCAATCAGAGTAACTTGCGTGAATTTTGGATGTAGAAGGGTGGTGGCAGACCGGCAGAGGATTTGGCATTACCGCCGCTGCTTTGGCTTCTCGCAGTCTCCTTAGACTCCACAGTTCACTGTTACTCTCCAGGAAGAAACTATGACTCAGGAAATGCCTTCTTGAATTTTCTCCATTTGGGTATAGCTGCCCCTACCCCTGACTATCATTCCTCCAACCCTTCCAACAATTACTAAGCACGTGAATACCCTAAATTATATCCCTTTCTGCTAGAAATACTTAACATGCTATCTCTTTTCCTGACTGATGTAATGTTCCATATAAGTATTTGTTAAACTGAGTGAAAAAACAACCAATGCAATGGGTAGCATCTCTACCTTGCAGTTGTAGGACTGAGGCTCTGAGAGATGAAATAATTTATATGATTACACAGCAGATTCTTAAATGTCGAGCTGAGAGTCGAGCCCTAGACTGTGTAATGCCAAAGTATTTTTGGTTTTTCCATTCAGATGCTGTCCTCAGTGGGTTTAACATACCATGTTGCTGCCAAAATCTTATCTCAGAGGTTAAGAGCTATTGTTTTCATTGTTCCTCCTGCTGGTGCACCACTGTGGCTGGAAACCTCCTCATAAATTGGAAGGATACATTAGTTCCCAAGACAATTTGTCTACTAAATAGACCTGGAAGCACATCCTGTTAAAAAGGTACATTGTATTTGCATTATCAGTGCAGATACCAAATGTGTATGGTCCAGTAGAAGCTTGCAAAGTACTCATTGAGTGTATAAATAAATGAATGAAAGCTCACAGGTTTTGCTTGGCCAGAAGTTCCTCTAAAGATGGCATGCTCTGACTCAGGGGTTACTTGGGTCATAAACCACTTGTGGGATGGTAATTCCATTAACCTTAGTGCTTGGATCCCATCCATTGTTCAGCACAGTAACAATGTCTCTTAGGCTGTTGATTTTCCTCGAGAAACCTCAAATGTCAAGAGCATTGTAATTCTGAAGCAGACAGGAACAAGAATTCACCCCTACTTTCCAGATGTAAGACTGAGGCCCTGAAAACTGTTAATCTATTCTGTTGTAATGTAGTAGCAAAAGCACTGCATTTGAAACCAAACAGATCTGGGTTCTCATCCTAATTCCTTCTGCTAACTAAACCTGAAACCTTGGGAAGTTGTTTCTGTAACCTCAGTATTCATCTATGTATCTCTAGATACCTCGAGAGCTACTGGAAGGATGAGCTATAGCAGACAGAAAGCACCTAGCACAGAGTCTGACCAATGGTATACATTCCATGACTGAGAATAGTAGTGCCATCATTAATAGTGAGGAAGGTTTGCTGATACACAGGATATCATCCCACAGGTTGGTCCCTGTTATTCCACGGCTCTCCAGTCCCAAACTGGCAGCAGTGGTGTAGAGGGACACTTAAAAACATGTTTTTCACACTCATAATTATACTACTTAGAGAGGTTATATAATTGCAAAGAATTAAGTGTCTGCATTTTATAACTTCTGTAGGCTTCATGGTGTCTGGTGCCTTTGGGGTGGGGGAGTGGGAATGGCTGGCACAGAGTGGGTGGAGCATAATCATCACACTGCACTTTCCCTTAAGATGAGATCCAAGATTAGACTCACTAGAAGATTCTGGGGGTGGACAGGTAGAGTTGGGTGCCTTTTGCATGCTAAGAGGTAGTAGTTAAAGCTGTAGCAATGAATGAGGTCATGGATAGTTTGGGATTAATTGAGGGAAAGCCAAGCCACACTTGACCTCAGAAAACT
The DNA here is from genome assembly GCF_017311325.1 of Ursus maritimus. NCBI lineage: Eukaryota > Metazoa > Chordata > Mammalia > Carnivora > Ursidae > Ursus > Ursus maritimus. The sequence continues at coordinate 20,184,756 of NW_024424008.1, read as the reverse complement.
CATAGTACTAATCTCTGTTTGGCATACAGCAGATTCTCAATGAATATTTGTTGAATTAATAAATAAATATCAGATGATATCAGATATCAATATTCCTTAAAAGGCTTGTGTCTCCCATTTCTCTTATGATCTAGACTCAATTTATCTTTCTTTCTTTTTTTTTAAAGATTTTATTTATTTATTTGACAGAGAGAGAGACAGCCAGTGAGAGAGGGAACACAAGCAGGGGGAGTGGGAGAGGAAGAAGCAGGCTCATAGCGGAGGAGCCTGATGTGGGGCTCGATCCCAGGACTCTCGGATCATGCCCTGAGCCGAAGGCAGATGCTTAACGACTGGGCAACCCAGGCGCCCCAAGACTCAATTTATCTTTCATAAGCTAACTGAAGTAAGTGTACTTCCTGAATAGTCGATCTTTCAGTTTGAAAAAGTCGTCTTCTGAAAGCCCATCACTCAGCACTAATATTTATTTCTTACTTTACGGAGACCTGGCAGGCACTATAAGAGCCTACTTACATTGCCTAAGTTCCAACTAGACTTTGAGGGCAAAAACCATATTTTCTTGCATGGTCAAAAATTCCTCCATGTCCAGCAGAGTGCCTGGCTACACAAAGCTTTCAATAAAGAGAAACTGTGCTTGATTGGTCAACAAGTTTTAAAGTATTGTCAGAGAAGGAAAAAAAAAATAAATGGAATGCTTTGGAACTTAAGAGTGTTGAAAAATGAAATGTGTGCACATAAATGATTTGGTGCTTGGTTTGGTGAAGACAAAACTTTGAGGAATCCGAAGGAGGGCACTGAGTGCTCATAAAAGTAGAACTAGAGCATGAGAGAGAATCTTGGATGGAAGAGGCTGGTAGAGTTGGTTCTAGGAGGGAGAGATGGGCTCTTCATTTCTCAGACACTCCTGGGTTACCTGCTTATGTCAAGTACTGTGTTAGGCAGTACAGATACAATACGTCAGGCACAGTATCTGCTAAGGACTTGACATGATGCTGTAGCGATAAAGCACGGAAAGAGGCACAACACAGCACACAGCTCACAGCAAAGGAGAGTACAAAAAGGGGGTACACTTTCTAAAGACGAGACTAGCTTTTGGGTGCTCTACCTCTGCCAGGGATGACTGGAGGTGTATGACAAGCATTGTGATTCAGGGAGTAAACAAGCTTGAAGGAGTGATCAGAGAGAGAAATTACAAGACTGTAAAGTTTACCATTTGCTTTCATATTTCAAATGCACTTGTTGTTCATACTACAATAATAAATATTCAAACCATCATGTGCCCTAGACAAAAGAGAGCCAGACCTGGTGCGCCTTTGTTCAACCACTACACACATGCCTACGAGAAAATGAATAATCTCGATTGCCCTTTTGGAAGTTCTCTGGATGTTTTTCAGAGAAAGAGAAGTACACTATCATAGAAACAGGGTTGGAGTTCTCTGTCAAATATATAGGTTTTAGGACCGAGAAAGACAAGAAGGTGACATACACAGTGGTCCATGGGTGTTGAGAGAAAGTCAAACACTATCACATTCCACTGGGATTTTTCTCAGGCCCCTACCCAGCTTGACCCACTACCTCCCACATGATTTTTATAAACACGTATGTGAGTTCTCTGCTTCATGCTTTCATTAGCACTGTTTTTTAGATTAGCCTAGCCATTGCTAGACAGATCCTCATTATCAAAAAGTGAAATCTGTTTTAACTGCCCCTCTATGAGACATACTTCTGCCCCCTGCAGTTATATAAAATAAGCTTACAATGTCTCATCTCCTTAAGAGGCTCTCTTGTATTTGAATAATGGTGTCATGGTATTTGCCGTTCTCATTCGTGAACCTAAGCATCCATGATTTCTTTAACTAATCTTTATCTGATAAAGTTTCCAGACTTTTGTTCCTCAAGTGGTTACCTTTAGAAACAACTTGGTTATAACTCTGTAATAAAGTGACCCCAGTGCTGAGTACCAGACTCCACCTTGGGCTGAGAAGAACTGATACCCAAGAGAGGATCATGACTTCCCCAAAGTCACACTGCTGGCAAGTGGGATGGATACAATTCAAAGCCAGGGCTGCAGCCTTCTCTGCCAGTTCCTATCCAATCTATAAATATAAATGAGGAATGAAGTCCCTTTCATTTCCTCTCCAACCAGATCTTAAACAACATAATAATCTCATTCTAGCCTTGTCTGCCTATAGTCAATAACCTTCTTCCAAATCCAGACATACAATGGAACTGGCCTGGGCAACCTGGAATGTGTGGTCACCCTTGTGTATTTCCTTAGGCATATCTGCACACATCTTTTGAAAATTAAAGCTGCATGCATGTATAGGCACAAACCGAGAGCATGAAATATAGAAAGACATGAATAAAGGAAATTTCAAGAAAGAATTTCTTAAAATAAGCTTTTGTCTTTTGTCTACAAATTAGATAACCTTTTGTCAGTGCATTCAATGAGTTTCCAAGTGCATTTTTCATTCATATGCCCTTTGAAGTGGAATTATTGCCATTTAAAGATGATAGGCAAACTCTGTTCTACCTACACTTATTACAGCTAAAGCTGTCTAAGGATATGACATTCAGATTGACGTACGCTGCTGGAGGATGGTAGACATGGGGCTGGTGTGAGGCCAATACATTCTCTAATTCACTCGTAAATAGAACCTGTTTTCATTTTCGTCAATCCTGAGGTTTGGATTGAATTTTAGTTTCCTCGTCCCTAGCACATAATCGTAAAACGGGCACTTCCAAGTGGTCTTCACAAATATTTATTACCAGAAAAATAGAGTTGACAGCATGGCAGTTGGTCCAGAAATGCAACTACCTTATGCAAAAATTTTAGGATCTATGCTGGAGAAATCAGTGATGCTTTCTCCAGAAGTACCTAATCTCCTAGGTAGTCCAGGGTCCAGTACTAGGCATGTGCAGAAATCAAGAGGGGGAAGCATGGTCCCTGCCTCCCACTCACTTTATAATCCCCTGGAAGATGACATGACAAAACCAAAAGATAGAGCTCCAGCTGAAATCCATGGAAGAAGAAGGGATTTGAATGGACAGCACTGGTCACATCTGGCAGTACAGATGTGGTGGGCATTGAAGCAGGGTGGGATTTTCATAGAAAGAAGGTAGAGTGAAAGGTGTCTGACTCATGCATAACAACATCTAATTGTCAGGGTGTAAACATGCAGGGATAGAAAATGCATTTTCAACCCTTTCTCTTCATCCTCACCTATCGCTTTTCTCCACACTGACAACACATTTTATAGGCTAGTAATAAACAAACAAAAAACAAAAACAAAAAAAACTATACAGACCCCAGAACACACTTTGTTGTTTCACGTCTCTGGCCTTTGTAGAGGCTACTCATTCTACCTGGGATATTCTTGGTCCTTCAGTTCTTTAAAACACAGTGGAGACATCCCTTTCAGAGAAGCTTTCCCTTGCCCGTTTAAGTAGAGATAATTGTTCCTTTCCCTGGGTGGCCTCTGTATTTTGTTAACACTAATGTAATTGTATTCATACCCTGATATTATAATTTAAATGATAATAAAATAGCAGTAAAATTGTACCTGTATTTGTCTTTCTGCTAGACTGTGAGCTTCTAAAGCTCAGGGACCTGTCTCACTCAGCACTACATCTCCAGTCCCTGGCAGAACTTAGAAGAGAATATGTGTTGGCTGAGTTTAACTGAACATCGGGCAGCAACGATTCTTCTTCATCTGGACAAAGAATTTCCTGGCCCTTCAAAGTGCTCTATTAGAATATTTTCCCAATCCCAAGATTGCATTAATTAATCTGCTTATTCACTGAATGCTTAACCTGAGCCAGGCAGCGTGTTGCGTCCTGGGAGTGGTAGACAAAACAGATATGGCCCTACCCCTCGTGCACCCCCCTCCTCTTTTGCAAACTCACTCAAATTACTCATTCCTGTTACTTTACTATAAAATAGTATTCTTGCCTCCAGGATAACTTCTCAATTCAGAAGACCATGTATAAAAGCAATTCAGTGCAGAGCATGCTTCAGCTGAGAAATGTATAAAGAAACATTCTATCTAGACCTCTGTGCCCCTGGGAAAGAGTACTCTTTCTTTTCATATATGTAGATGTATTTCTATGTATATGTACATTCCTATGCCAAATGTATGCATATATCATAAACATGCAACACGTAATTAAGGCCCACAGAAGAATAGAAAGATCCCCTGGCCCTTCAAATTTATACCCGTTTACTTGAAACCAGAGCATGGTTTGTACCTTTTAACATAATGGCTTATGGTTTTTTTAAGTTTACATCTCTTAGTGTTGGTTCTTTGTTTCTTTTAACTCCATTGTGAAGGCCCCACAAGTGTATTTATGTCCTGAAACCGAAAGACAGATAACTGTTCCAAACTTGAAAATAAAGAAACACAAAATTAATACCAAACAACGCAAAAAGCTTTCAGACATTTTCTAGTACCAGAATAGTGCTAAACAAAGTAAGCACTAAATAAATATTTTATGAATAACTGAATACATGAATGAAAGAACAAATACATGCAATTATGGATTTCTTCATCAGGGCAAGCCAGTGGAAGAGGTTACGGCTTTACAAGACAAAGACAGTTCAAAACCAAGCCTTGACCCAGATGGTGGAAAGAACTCTATCTAGATGATAAAAACAAAACCAAAAGACCTCAAACCTTACAGCTGTGCTTTAAATTCTTTGGGTTCTCAACCCTTAGGGCAATGATGTACATTTTGATGGGTACAGTATCCCACCTACCTAACCCAACCAGCTTATCCTGTTGAAGTCAGGTCTTTACCATCCAATGAGCTCCAGTGAAGACTGGAGAGAAGCAGATGTCCAGTTAACCTCTACATTGCCTCAAAGTCCTGCCAGTTACAGTTATTTCTTCTGTTACTGTGTTTTTATCATGCCTGGACTTGCTTCATGAATCAAATGAAGTGGATGTTTGTGGTGGTGGGTGATAAGGCCCCTGGGAGTAGGTAAAAACAGGAGGAAAGGTCAACATTTACTGAGCTCTTGCTTTTTTTCAGGCCCTGTGTTAGATTTTGGACACACAAAAAGAAAAATAACATACTCCACTGAAGGGTCTACACATGGATATTCAGTACTTATAATAGGTCTGCGTATACATATTTCTTATTTGTAATTTATTTGTATCAGAAACTATATGTATACCACAGAAGGAACAAATCCCTTTGGGCTCGCTCTCATGCACATATTCATGAAATTCTAAGTTTGTGTTGTCATAGTTGAAGGAATTTTATTAAAAAAATAGAAAATCCCATCTGGCCTGTGAAACTATATACACATATATATATATATATATCTCCAAAAATTTGAGACAAAATTTGGCAACATAAGTAAATTAATATTTCCAGTAACAGTATACTACCAGGGAGTGATTTGCTTAGAAACTTCTGAAAACAATAGAAATGAGGATGACTTTTGTTTATCTTGGCTGCTTCAAGAGCACTGACTAAAGCCCTGGCAAACCCCCTCCAGTCTTTCCATTCCATACTTTTCAGAGGCACAATTTCCACCAGTACAAAGTGAGCACCTTGCAAGGGACCAAAAGAGTGTTCATGAGACTCTAACAAGGAAGTGATGAACATCTCCTCAGAAGTTTTCTAAATTTATACACAAAAAAGTTTAAGATAACCATAATTTAATTAAAAAATTTTAAACAGAAGGAAAGTGTTTTTCTTTATATTTTCCTTATCTCTGTAACAACTAAATAGGTTTGGAACAATGCTATCTTACACTAATTAAGAACATGGGCTCACAACATGGCATTTCATGAATACTAAATGCAAATGTGTGAATTATCTAGTTTCAATTAGGCTGTTGCATTCCTGGTTTTCAGTTATGAGCAAATACTGTTTTGTATATAGAACATGAATTGAGATTTATTTTTTAAGAATCAGATGGAAATAAGAGAAATGAAGAGGAGCTCACTGCTTGAATCACACTCCCCGATGTAGACCTTGGAAGTCTGTATTCACTCATTTATTTTTCAACTTTCTATCCAACATTATTGAGCCCCTCCTATGAGCCAGTCGATGGGAGGACAAAGAAAAATCTCAGTCCTTACTAATGAGCTCCTTCTGGTGATGGCAACCCACATACACAGATAATTATAAAACATGCCCAGAGCATTTGGGATATAGCAAAAAAATAAAACCCCCCACTGGTGGGGAGGGCAGGAAGAGAAACGTCTTCAAGAAAGATGAAAAAAAAAAAACCATGAATAATGCTTATTATTGATTTATCTGTAGCCCTACTCATTTTTTCTTTTATTATTCTGATAAAAATAATTTCATCTGTGAATATGTCAGTGTGTATCTCTAAAAGATAAGGACCTAGTTTGAAAATCACCACAAAACCATTATCACCTCTAAAATATCACCAACAACTTATCATCAAATATCCAGTTGTTATTCAAATCTCTGTCTCATGAATGTCATGAATTTTTTTAGTTTGTTTGAATATTGATCCAATAAGGTTCAACTGATTACAACTAGTTGATGTGTCTGTCCTTTAAGTGGCTCCCGGTCTCTTATTTGTTGAAAAAGGCGGAATTTTATTTTATTTTTTATTTTTTAAAGATTTACTTATTTATTTGAGAGCAAGAGAGGGAGAGACAGCAGGAGCAGGAAGGGCAGAGGAGAGATAATTTCAAGCAGACTGCAGGCTGAGCATGGCAGGGCTGCATGCAGGGCTCCATGCAGGGCTCCATTCCAGGACCCTGAGATCATGACCTGAGCTGAAACCAAGAGTCGGATGCTTAACCAACTGTGCCACCGAGGCACCCCAAAGAAGTCTGAATTTTAAAAGAAGAGTCCAAGATAAGACAAAGAAGAGGGGAGTAGGAAAAGAAGTCCAGAAAAATAGGTTGCCAGGAGCAAAAAACACCATAAAGACATTGAGGCCTTCCTTGCTTTCCTTAAACATACAAACTTTGTGACCATTCTTATTTTGGAAACACTGCTCAGTATGCACCATCTCCTTACAATGCCCTGTCTGCATACGTAGTAAACTCTGCTGCATCTTCAACACTCAGCTTTAGAAATTATCCCCCAATTTCTCAATCTCACATTGTCTTCATCCTCCCTTGAAGAATGTATTACCTGGTATCTATCAGTTATCCATGCTAGTTGTTGGGTACACAAGGATAAATGAAGTCCAATCTCTGCCCTCAAGAAACTCACTGTGAGATATTTTTGGAAGATAGGAGGTGATGCCATACTCTGGCCCATAAATGTACATTTTCCTAAATAATTAAGTTGCAGCAAGTACATGCTCATTGTTCTATATGGCATAAACTGGAAAGCAGAATTAGAAAAAGATTTGCTATCAAATCATTAACAAAGAGTCTTGTTCTTTCAGTTTTCATTTAAAGATGGAAAGCAAAACCTTGTCAATAGACTAAATGTTCAGGCTGTGTGCTTTATTGCTTTTTCTAATGTTCCCATGCTATGGAAAGATTATATAAAGACTAATATTGAAAGATTAGATAATCCAATTATAATGAGTTTAGCTAGTTCCCTATGGCTCACATTTCTACTTTTCATATTGCTATTAGAGCAACTGAAGCCAGCAGTATAAAAATGTATTACCCAAACATTCTTTCATTCACTTAAAGGCTGTCAATATTTCCTTAGGTTTGTTTTTGGCCCTTACAAGTAAAAAAATACATCTTCATACTTACTATGCTGGCACCTAATATCAAGTCTTGGGTATAATGGGCAAGAATGGATAATGCATGGGCTTTCCAACACTTTCTAGCTATGTGATTCAAGCCTTATTTTCTCCTCTCTTCTCATAGCACTATCATGAGAGGTAAACAAGATAATGTGGTAGCAAACAAATGGGGAATTTAGTTATTATTGGTTAAATAAATAAATAAATAGTACATTCTGCTGTTGTCCTTCCCGCTCTATCCAAATCCCTGACCAACTTTTTCCAGACAATCTCAAATAATATCTCCTTTATCACTCTTTAAAAAAATCACACAGGGCTGTCTTAAACATCTTAGCACTAAATTATATGTTCTTTCTGTGTCTGAACGTTATTCTCAACTGTAGCCAGAAGTTCTTAAAAAATAAGATGGGTCTCATACAGCAGTGATGTCAAAATATTTAATAAATAGCTGTGCCAGGCATTAACTCCTTAGTGAATCCTCAGTTAATCAATGAGCTCCTTAGTTGCTCTATCACGGAGATGTGCGAAAGTCCTGTGAAAGGGACCGGGATGGGGAATGATCTAAAGCAGTTGGGAGGGAAGCACTCACAGGGCCCTGAGTTGAAGCTATTTACCAATAAGAATATAAGTATTTCAGTGGTTTAATGACCAGGAATACCATATGCAGCCTGAATATCATTACTGGTCTCTGATACCTCTTTGGCCACCCCTATATATCAGAAACTCAGAATAGTTACTGATGAGGTAAGAAATTCACCCAAAATACAGTTTCTCTTGCCATTTCTCTGCTGGTACAATGAAATCTCAAAATGAAACAAAAGAGAGTTTATCTGGTTTGTGCTATGGGGAAGTAAAGTTGTGTCATGGGATAATGACATCATTTAATACCTGGGTGACAGATGTGCTTTTAAGTCAACATGATCATCATCCTTCCAGTACTCTTAGTCCCTTCTTTCTTTGTACTGAAAAGCTGTCCAATCTGAAGAGGAAGAAACCAGCACCCTGTGGAGCATTTTCTGCGTGGCTACTGCAGTCTTCTCTAACTCACACATGTGTTCTGAGTATGTCTTAGGTTCCTCACTGACACAGCTGGGTTGGGACCACTTGCCCGTGACTGGATGCAAGTTTTCTGAACGGATATATTATACCAGAAGCAAATGGCCAGAGGAAATATACTTTGATTCTGTGTCTTGCCATTACTGAGTGTTCTTTGGAAAGAAGCTAGACCGATGAATATTTAGGTACAAGCTTGCTAGGTAGGCAGGTTGACGGTATTGAGACAAGCTTCGTGAGTCAAAAAACAAAAATTATGATTACATTTGGATGCCAGAAAAATCATCAACAGTATGAGTATACTTCCTATAGAAAGTTATTAAGTCCTGTCACTTCCTCTTCTATGTTGCAAAGCTGGAAAACAATCCAAACACCGCTAATTGAGTTTGGATCCAGGAGTTTTAGTGGAAACTGTTACCAAGCCCATCCACTACAATCTTATTCAGGGACCATTTTACTTCCTCAAGTAAATGGTGAGTATTGCCCAACGCTAAAGAACTGAAGGATTGATAAATTATATAAACTGTGAATCACACAGTTACCAAAGTCTAATTTTGCCATAAAGCATTGACATTTGACTAACAAATATTTTATTCTAGTCTATCTCATTCTCAATGCAACATATATACAACTGGCAAACCCATCTTTGTCAAAAGTACCCCTGTTTTTTAGCACCACAAATTTCATGATATCAAAATCCAAATAAATTTGAGGCACTGGGTGAGTCATTAGCTTTCTTAAACAGGTTTCATCAGAAGCAAAAAGGGAGGGAAAAGATGATAATGGTATGGTCTAGCTCTAAAGTACTGTAATTTTGAGCCAGGGGAGATAAATTTTAAGGTTCATACTGAATTGACCAAATCTGCTGTCACACTGTAAAAAATAAGAATATTTAACTGCAGTTTAGCTTAAAACCCAACTGCCATCATCCAACAGCAGGTTTTGGTGAAACTGATACGTTAGGTTTTCTGTTAATTATACCACTGGGCAGATGGCTTCTGGCTGGTAATTTTTACAGTAGTGCCAATATAAAGATAAGCAGAGAGTTGCATAATTACCTGGTTAGTTGTTACTGCAGAGAGTTTTGTTCTCTACCTCGAAGTCTCACCCTGTTTCTGATCCCTTGGCAAACCCCTACTCAGCATGGAAGTTGATCTAAGGAGAAGCACCATCGTATGTGTGGCCTCCTTTCCATTATGCTACATATTAATTCTAGCAAACACTTGTACGTGATGTGTTGCACATATCACAAGTTGAAGATGGCTGTTGGATGCTGGGCCACCGTCCCCTCCTAATAGCAACAGGTGACAGATTTTGTTTAAGAACTCATAAGGTCATGGGGAGGCTGTCTTTATTCTTTCTAGGCTCCAGAATGTGCCTAGTGACTTGGTTTTATGTTCATGGGTAAGCCAGTCCATTCAAAGTGAATTTTATGGACCATTCTCAGGATCTCTTTCTGGCTAGAAATGACTAAGAAAACAGTCATTTGCCCAGGAACCAACGACAACTGTCCTGGGGTCACGAGGGCATTTAGTCCTAGGGTGCAGCCAATACAAAAAGAGGCAGTATGACAAAAGCAAAAGAAATGGATTTCTTGACAAGCTTGTGAGTCACAGGATCAGACTACTTAGAGTTGGCTTTACTGCTGTACTTTGAGGTTACAATCACCAATCCATTCCCTTTACTGAGCAAGTCAGTGTGCTTCACAGTTTCTGTTACTTGTACTAGAGAACAACCTCACCTGCTCCTGTGATGGCACAGTGAGAATTGCACTGTGTTCGAATTGTGGGCTCATGTGTTCATTTCCCTTGGATTACAAACTCCTTGAGTTCAAAGATTCTAATTTTTCATCTGTGTCGTCTCAGTATCTAGCAGAACATCTGGCACTAGATTATGCTTAACAAATTATTAATATGAGACAAAATAAACAAACAAGTACATAACATAAACTAATCTGGATTATTCAGACCAGAAAACATCTCTTTCCCAAGTATTTTGAATATTTTTCCCATAGAGTTAGAGCTCTTCCACAATCTATCCATAACCTTTTCCCACTTTAATCCAATACCCTAAATTTTTTTTTTCCTCCTAATCGTATAAATAAGGCATGCTCATTATAAAGTTTCAAAAGATACATAAAACATAAAAAAGAAAGTAAAAATCAATGGGGATTATCACCATCCAACATGTACGCTACCAGCAGTTGTCAATGTAGAGGCTAAATGATAAACTCTTGTCCTCTTTTTGTTTGTGTTTTATCTCCCTGGAACATTCCTACTACCACCTCTGCTGGGCAAAATAAATGTGGTATACACGTTGGTCGTCACAGAGTTGCCAGTTTGCTGTATTTTCTTTTCTTTTTTTTTTCTTTTCTTTTCTTTCTTTCTTTCTTTTTAAGATTTTATTTATCTGAGAGAGAGAGAAAGAAAGAGAGAGAGCAGGGGGAGGAGCAGAGGGAGAGGGACAATGAGACTCTGCACTGAGTACAGAGGCCATCGTGGGGCTTGATCTCATGACCCTGAGATCATGACCTGAGCCGAAATCAAGAGTTGGATGCTCAACTGACTGAGTCACCCAGATGCCTCTAACTATTGTATTGAGTAAACATTTACTGTAGTCACACTATCTGCAAAGTATTTGCTGTGCCAGATATTTCCACATGGATGAGGGAATAGCTGTTCATTAGGGTATGAGTTATCTCATTTACATCTTCCCAACAGCCTTGAGACAGGAATTACTATACTTGCTTTATAGTTAAGGAAAGCAAAGTTGTAAGATTTGGCAGTAAGGAATACTTCCTAAGATGTATTCTGCCTTTCCATCTAGAAACTACTTTATGAAGAGTAACAAAAACAAAAACAAAAATCACTCTTCATTGCATAATAGCTTCCACTGCATTAAAAGGAAAAAAACCAACAACAATCTTAAATCCTCAAGATTCATAATAATTACAGAGATTTTGCTGCCTGGAACTCCTGGTTGTTAGTTCTTCTTAGGTGTCTTTGTATCCAATACAACAGAAGATGAAAAGGAGCCTTTGGGAGCATGAGGCCTGGACAGAAGAAGGGGCCGTGATAATGACTGGAGGCCACATAAAGCCATTCGATGCCATTGCTGCTTTTTCAAAACAGCTTGTAAGGCCAGGTCCCACATGGATGCTTCAGGCAGCCTTCCATTAGTCCATAGCACAAAGAGTTACGACCACAATTTGAAACTAGAGATAAGAAAAGGGCACCTGAAATTAACAACAGTCTCTGTGAGCAACTATATTTTCAAATGGCATAAAAGATAAACGGCAGAGAGTTTTAATCCAGCTGACCCGCAGTCACCTTCCGAAGTCAGTCTATGCCTCTGAACTGGAAGAAAGGCCAACGTCTAGCCTCAATGGATCATGTTGCTGTCAGTTCCAAAATGGAACTTAAAAAGCTTTGAGTCTGAGAACCTTATAGCTTTGGCCACTTTCTTGTTTAAGTGCTTTCTGTTGGTTTAATGGGGGGAAAAGTCAAAAAAGCAAAAACAAACAAAAGCCCCACAAAACCAAGCCACTGGAATTTTAGCTTTGCTATTCTGAAATATAAGCAAATATTCTTCAGCACAGGGGAGGACTGTCCCTAACAATTTTGGGGTCCAGAGCAAGAACACAAGTACAGGCCCCCAGACCTGGGCCAGCCCCTGTTCTTTGCCACTGTTTCTTCTTGCACCACAAAAGGACTTTCATGTCGATGTGTGAACATCCCAACTCATGACTCTAAGCTCTGATCCACAAGTTCCCATCCCCTAGGCTCCTCCCTCACTCCCAGGCAAACAGCAGCCTATTGGTTTTCCTTCACCCCCAGGGTGGCACGGTGTACAACTCCTGGAAGTGGGCTCAGGGCTGTTTGGGGAAGAAATTCTGGGGCTCTCTTTATCCAGAATACAGTCTTAGAGAGCAAGATCGAAATGGGCCCACCTCTCGGCAAACAGACTCTTCTAAAACCAGAGGTGCAGAGGAAGGTTGCCCGGGTCAAAGGGCGTAGTAACTCAGGGTACCTTTTACACCCTACCTTGAATTTGGTAGACTTATGACCTTTTAAATGTTTATATCTCTTTATATTAAGTTTTGTATTTTGGTGAGAATTATAAAGAGAGCTCAGGAAAATGTGGTCTTCACTGGCATAGACCAAAAATGAGAGCAAAAGACAAGGAAATCTTCAATATTATTTTTTTACACCCACTAAACTGGTAGAGGTTAAATATGTGGGGAGAAGAATCAAAGCAGATATAGGGCCAAATTTCCTAAATGGAACCATGTAGAGCTGGGCAGATCCTATTGGATAATTCCACCATGGTAGATTCTAGTCAGACAGGTATTGTGCTCAAATTCTGGTGCTGCCATACCCCAATTTAAATTAGTAGTATTTAAACAAGATTTTCTCTAATCTCATTTCTTCACGTGATAATGGGAAGCAAAAGAGGACCCACCTGGTAGGATAGGGATGAGGACTAAAGGAGAAAATAAAGGAAAGACACTGAATACTCTGCATGGGACTTAATAAATGATATTCAGTATAATAATCAGGTACTTTAATGCAATGTTGGGGCTGGAGCTATGACCTAATCATTGCTGAGCAAAAAACTTAGAAGCCTATCATATATTATTTGGCATTGGTTTGCCTCCATGCTCCCCATTCAAAGTTTGTTCTTTGAAATAATGTAAGGACTTCGGATGCCATTCTAAGAATTAATTAAAAGCACACTGAAAGGTAATAACTCCATCTTTACTGGGTTTCCAAAACAAAAACAAAACCAGATTATCTAGTTATAAGAACTATATCTTACTAACAAGAAAAAATTTTAAAACCTTCCTATTTACTGTATACAGTTTTCTCAAAACCAACATCAGACTTTGTTAACATATTTTGCAAAATCTGACTCGTAACAAGAACAACTACCTTTTATTGGGTCTCCTTTTTACCACACAGTGTACCATTTGCTTTACATACAGCATCTCTCTGCAGTAATCTTCCTAAGTCTCCCCTCCCCCATTGACAGATAAGTAGAGTGAGGTGCAGACCACGGCCGCACAAAGCCCCCACCCTTTTCATTCCCACCCCACTGAAGTCGGCTGAAGTCAGGCTCCGAACAGCTCCTTTAAACCTCTCCCCCTTTCACCCTTCCCAACCTCTCTCAAAGAAAATGATATATGTCACGTAGGCAAAATGTTAATGCCTCTTTGGCTTTTAATCCTTTGTTGAGAGACGTGTTTTTGTGTGTATGTGCTCTCTCAGAAGGTTCCTGTCGCAGTTCATGTTTGTTTTGCTGCAAATTTAATTGAGAATAACTCATGCTAAATTTTCTTTTGTTGCTATAAATAGATCTTATTCTTGGTGGGTGGAGAAGATAAAAAAAACTACCACCAAATAAGAAGAAACTCAGTTTACTGAGATCGGTACATCGGTTTATTTCTTGATAAAACCAGGCTGGATCAAAACCCAGATATTGCCACAAAATAAACCATGGGCTCTGGAGTACAATTTAAAAAAATGTGGCACAATAAAATCCAATGTACAATACATCGCACAAGTACTTTACAACTATATTATTCTTGGCATTAAAAAATATTAACATTTTCAGGAACCTTCAGCTGTGTGTCCCGAGCTTTACAAAGTCTCACAGGCTGGTCAGACCATCAGATGCAGATGTTTGTTTATACCTGCAATGATTTGCTGAATTTGCTACCTTAATCATTAGTGCTGGAGCCCAGAGGCTTTGAGCTGAACCTAAGACGAAAAGACATTTTACAGACCCCATGTGGGGCAGCCGTTTGTAGATTAGAAACCAAGTCTCAGGTTACACACCCCTAAGTGCCAACCACAATACATCACTCCTCCGGTCTTTTAAACAGAACTTCTTCAGAGAAATGGAAAATATGGAAAAGCTATTTATGGACAAAAGAAATATGCCTGAAAAATGTGTTCCTGCAAAAAGATATATTCCACATTCCAAATCTGCCAAGTTTTGGCACAATCAGAAGTATACTAGGAAAGGAGAAATAACTTTATTGGAAGCATAGCAGTACTGATGACCAAAATTTTTATCAGGAAAAAGCAAAGAACAATCTAAGCCCCTGGTGAAAAATAAATGCATCCACTCTTTTCAAAGAGATGCTAAAACAAGTTGTTTCCTTGAGGATAAAGAGGATGTTCCTGTCAGATCTATAGATTCTACATCTGAAGAGAAAGTGCAATTATGCGTAAGGTAAACACTTCGGACAGACAAACATGTACGGGTTCAGAAGACAGTAGTTCCTTGCTGGTGAAATAAAGCAAATGTCAACAAGCCAGACACACTTAAACATTCAGAAAAATGTCTTGCTATTCCTCTCCATATATAATATGCCATATGACACCACAGTTAAATCTGCTACTGCAAAAAAAAAAAAAAAAAGTACGTCAAGCTGTTGGTTTCCATGAGATTTGGACAGAGGCGAAAGAACACAGCAGAAAGGAGAAAGGAGTCCGGGAAGGTACAGCTTTCGCTTCTTTCCTTCGGGGGAGGAAATGACTTCCTATGGCTAGCTGACCAGGAGTTAGCGCTCACCCTGCCCCTTGCCAGGACCCAGGACGAGGACCTGGAGCATTCTCAGTCCAGGATCAACACGCAGCTTCAGGTAATTCTTAATGGGAATAGGAAACTAGAGAAAACAATTACAAGTTACGCAAATTCAACAGTCATGCCGTGTGCATTTGTTTGTCCTACGGGTGTGTTGTACAGCTCTCTCCGTATGAACCAGGCTTCTCTTTCACTCCCTTTCCACATCATCAACAGGCATGCCAAATGCAAATCTCCTCCGGATTCTGATCCCATCCCGGCAAAACACAGGGACAACCACCATACCGAGTTTCACAATCATCTCCACAATGACAATTATTCACAGCCCCTCAGTTCTGCTCACACAAAAGATTGCAATTTGAATCTTGCCTCGCACAGGTTCAGCTCTGTTGGAGCTGGTTACCAGGCAAACGGTCTGTTTTAAGATTTACCGATTGCTGGGGAGAGTAAGCTGGGGGTGGGGATGGACAAGCCACCCTGTACATACCTCCTTTTGGCAGCTAAGAAAAACAATTTTGTGACAAAGAGACTTGTTCTTTTCAAAGCTCCTCCAACAAATGAAACTGACAGAATGAAACCTGAGAAACTTTAGCAACCAAAGAAAGCAGCCTTCCAAGGATCAAGGTGAATAATTGATTTGTCGGGTTTTGTTTCATCTTTTAAGCTATTTTGCTCATTAAAGGGAACTGTGGAATTTGTCAGAAGCCCAAACACTGACACACACTTCTGACAGCAAGTGCATATTCCAAACTACAGATTCATTTGCCAAGCTTATTCAACAACAACGATTAGCTGCAAAGCCAGGGAACTTACCGAGCACAAAATGATTGGAACAAAGCAGGGAGGAGGCAAGAGGCACCACAGGCAGCTTCTCCGTCTCCTTGGTGCCAGGTTCTCCTGTCTGCCGTCCGGTTCACACTTGCCTTTATAACTAAGACTCCGACGGAACTCACTAGCGAAACCTGATGAATTATAAAACAGCCCCTCCTAGACTTTTATATTTTACATCACAGGGGGTGACCAGGCAGCATTCTCGTTCCCTGGGTACATATATTTCCTTGTAACTCATCCTGATAAATGTATCAGCTTTAGGAGCAGTGACAGTAATTGGTGCTTGGGATGTACCAGCATTAACCAATAAGATGCTTTCCCACCATCAGTCCTGCACCCCCATCCTCCACTTGTTTTCCCCCACACCTTGTTAAGGTGGATCCACCCAACCCAGTGGGGGGTAGGAAAGATGGCAAAATGCAAAAAGCCCCTGCATCTCAAACATATGCCTAGCGGGCCATAGTATTCAGGGTTAATTCTCATCATAGTTCCGTAAAGATCAGCGCTCATGTTTGCAGAGCATGTCACAGTGTACCAGACACTTTCGCTCTCTCTGAGCCTCTCAGCAACCAGGAGAGGTGTAGCACTACAATACAAATGAGCCGCCAGGGCTCAGGGAAGTTGAGTGACTTTGCTGGATGTTCAACAGAATCCAGGGGTTCAAGGAACCCTGGCCATGAGGGAGTTCAACCTCCTCGCTGTGCAGATGAGGAGCCCATAGCAAGAAAGATAAAGGGACTTGTCCAGATTCCACAGTTTCCAAGCGTGATGTGAGCCTGAACCCCAACCCAGGTCTTCCAACGTCAAGAACAGTGTTGTTCTATCCTACTATGCTACCTCTAGAGCATGGAAGCCCTGGGTATCAGGAGACATGCAGAAACCAGTAACAGTATGATTGACTGACCCCAAATCATTATTAGGCGAGCTGCGGGGAGGAGCAGAGTAGTGCCTGAGCTGCTCGTGTCCTCTCTGACAAGGTCAGTACAATCTTTTTGTGTTCATTGAATATCAACACTAGAAAACACGTTTTTTGATAATAAGAAGAGCTACGACTGAGCCCTTCTTACGTGTCAGGAGTGTTTTAGGTGCTTAGACACACTTAATCTTCAAAACATCCCGAAGAGGTAGGTATTATCTATCATGAACAGCATGTGACAGACGAGAAAACTGAGATTCAGAGAGGTGAACAAATCCAAGTGGGATCACAGTTGCTCAGTGGCAGGGCTAGAATCGACTCCAGGCAACCTGGTTGCAGAGCCCACACTCTTAAAGCTATCATCCCTCCCCAAGCAGTGTTTCCTATTTAACTGTCAGAAGCAGACGAGCAACAGGACCAGATTTATTTACTATGGCCGCTGGTAGACATTAGAAAGAGATCATAGGTTTTGGAACCAAACAGACTTGTGTTTAAACCCTTGTTTTGCCACTAATTCACTGTAAAATGGGTTGCTTTATCTATAAAATGGGCTTGCTAATTCTAACCTTGCAAGATGAAGTAAACCATATCAAGAAAGTATAGTGCCTGACTTAGAGTGTGCATAATCCTAAACTGCTATTTTTCTTGGCATACTTCTTTTTGGAAAATGGATTTCTGCCTCACTTTCCCTTTAAACTGTCTCTTAAAATGTCAGTTGTGTTTGCCAAGGAGTCTTCCCATCTGCCTGCCTGTGAAGACGTCCGTCATCTAGATGGCAGAATGTCACCAGGAATACATGGGCTCTCTGCCAGAGAATGGCAGGCCTGGGGCTCTGCTCTCGGTTGCCTGTTCAGCTCAGTAGCTTCTCTCTACTCCACTTCTACCATTAGTCAAATGAACTCACCAGCCCAGGAAAACATATTTACAGTCGTTTGCTGTTCACAGTGAGACCATCTAGGCTTACTTCACCTGTTTCAAACAAGCACCTGTCACAAAATTCATCATGACAGTGAACTTTTGCACACAGCTATACCTCTACTGCCATTAAGGCAAGGGGATAGGCATCTCTTTCTTGAAGGTTCCACTGCAAACTCCGGTCCTAAGTCAATATACCCTAGCATTTGGCCACCTGTGAGCTCTCAATCTGATGAAGTCATCCATCCACTTAAGAAACTGCTATCTTCACTGTATGCAATCAACATTCTTTGAGGGACATCAGTGGTAGCCCTCTATGGGACAAGGTGATGCTACAATGTTCCAGGCTATGCAGATTTAAACAGGAGAGATTTTCTTAGCTCTGTGTTTCTAGAGAAGGACTCAGGGGCCAAGTTAATTTGTTCACATATAGACTATCCCCTCCTTGTTTATTTTTCCCTATATGCATCTTACTAGGGGGTCTGGGATATGCATGGATGAGGTACACCCCTCTTTTGTGACCATACCTAATTGTGGCACTGTAGGAACAGAGGTATACAACATATTAGGGGTTGGGAGAGAGGGACCTGAGTTTCTAAATGGTTAGAAAGGCCAGGTGTAAACACCATGTGTAGCAAAGAGTAAGTAAGTGATAACTATGCTTACAAGATAAATGGTTATTTCCTACATATTGATGTGTCTGTTATCCACCCTATGGCCTGATGAGGTCTGGTCTATTCTAAGTCTTTCCATGATTTCCAGATCCTTCATCTGCCATGATCTCCAAAAATTCCTGCCAGAGCCATTTCTTTGTCTATAGCCCTGCATTGCCTGGCTATTCCACCATGATACACCCCATGGAAAATTAATATAGGTGAGTTTATAGTTCTTACATTATAACACACTGCTCTGTTCCCATGTCAAAGATAATCATAACATACGTTCTTTTTTTTAAGATTTTATTTATTTAAGAGAGAGAGAATGATGAGCAGGGGGAGGGGCAGAGGGAGCAGCAGACTCCCTGCTGAGTGGGGAGCGGGGTGCAGGGCTCAGTCCCAGGACCCTGGGCTCACAACCTGAGTCAAAGGCAGATGCTTAACTGACTGAGCCACCCAGGCGCCCTCATACAATAGCATGTACTCTGTCATAATTATCCCCTCATACTACCAATTGCTCCCAGATACAACAAACTATGTGGGGCCTTGAAACTATACCAGTACTTGGCTGACATTAGTAAAGTTCTAATATTTACCGAGCACTTATTATGGGCTAGCAAGGTGTCAAACTTTACTGTTTATCTCATTTAACCCTCACAGCATTTTCAAATGGATTATACTATTATCCCTACTTTGTAGATGAGGACACTGTGGCTGGAGAGGTTAGGTGACTTGATAAATGGCACAGTCAGAATCATGACCAGTCTAAGATCTCAGAGCCCACTCGGAACTGTTACATCTTCTGCTTCCAAGAAATTGAGGTAGCAGATAACACAAAATATGTGTCTGTTTTCATTGTTTTTACTTCCTCCTATCCTATTCTCTCCTTAACTGACTTAATTTACCCTCAAAATCCCACCAGAGTTGCTTTTATTAGGTAATGACCTGCACACTAACAAAACCAATGGTCAGGTAGTCCCGTGTACTCGATCTTGTCCCACCCTTTTGGCAGACTTAGTTACAAGTACCCAGGATCAACCCCCTTCCTTACTTGGTTCCTGAGACCCCCTTGGTTTCCCTCTGGCCTCACCAAACTCATCCTTCTAAGTCTCTCCTGCTGGGTCCTTCTCCTGATCTTCCAAATTTATACAGTGCCCCAGGGCTCATCATTAGATCCCTCCAGTTGTACTCAGTCAAGGCTTAAATGCCACCTAAATACTACCTACCACTAGTCCCCAACTATGCCCTGAACTCCAGATTTTTACACCCAGTTGCATACCACATCTGAGAATCTCCATTTGACCATCTGCTAGGCTTTTCATATGTCCAAAACCAAGCTGTGGTTTCTTCTCCCAAATCTGGTGTACCCCCCAATATGTTTCAATAAACAGCATAATCATTCACCTAGTTGCTGTGGCCAAAAACCTGTCAGTCGTTCTTGACTCTTCTTTTTATCTTATATCCCACATCTTATTCATCAGCAAATGCTGTTAATTCTGTCTTCCAAATATATCCCAAATCTCTCCTCCATCTCTGCCCTTATCCCCAGTCTATACCACCACCAACTCTCACATGGATCTCTGCAATCACCTCCTACTGGTTTCTTTACTTGACTCTTGTCTCGTTTCAAATTACTGTCCACACAGCAGCCAGAGTGATTCTTTTAAAACAAAAATCAGAAACCACACTCCCCGCTCACCTCCCTCAGCGGCTCCCCTTTCACTTAGGACTGGCTCCTTCACCGCAGTCAGGAAGGATTTTTCACACATGTCCTCAGAGAAGAGCTCTTTGACATCCTATACAGAATGGCATCTTCCAGTCCCCCACTATTTGCTACTCCCTTTTTGGACTTTATTTTTATTTAGAGTACTTACCTCTACTTCAGTGTATGCTATATATTTACTTGTTTATTTCATTAACATTTATTCCCCCCCACACACTAGAATGTAAGCTCCATGAGGTCAAGGCCTTGGTCTATTTTGTTCAAGGCTGAATCTCTAGCACTAGAACAGGGCCTGCCACGTAACAGGTATTTAAAATATTAATTAGGGACACCTGGGGTGCCTCCACCGGTTAAGCATCTGCCTTTGGCTGAGGGCATGACCCCAGGGTCCTGGGATGGAGTCTCACATCAGGCTCCTTGCTCAGCAGGGAGCCTTCTCCCTCTGCCTGCCATTCCCCCTGCTTATGCTCATGCACACTCTCTCTCTCTCTGACAAATCAATAAATAAAATCTTTAAAAAATATTTATTAAATGGATATGCTCAAAGTCCTATCTTCACTATTTCTTAGTTATATATCCTTGTGTAAATTGCTTCCTGTCCCTAAATCAAAAATTCTTCAATTATAAACTTTCTTAGGAAAAACAAACCCTTACATTGCTCTGGTACTTTACAAAGTATTCAGCCTGTCCTGTGAATGGCTTTGATACAATTCTATGAGATTGGTCGGTGCTATGAGTAAACTTGTATCCCCCCAAAACTTGTATGGTAGAGTCCTAACCCCCCAATACCTCAGAGTGTGATGTTATTTGGAAGAAGGATTGTGTCAGATGTAATTAGTTAAGAAGTCCTCCTACTGGACTAGAGTGGGTCTCTAATCCAATAAGACTAGTGTCCTTATAAAAGGGGGAAATTTGGACACAGGTGTGTGCACAGTAAGAACACTACGTGAAGACTGGAGTCATGCTACTAAAACCATAGGGAGTCCAGAAGCTAGGAGAGAGGCCTGAGACAGATCCTCTTCTAGCACTTTCAGTGGGAGCACGGCTCTGCTGACTCCTGATTTCAGACTTCTGGGATCCAGAACCATGAGACAATACATTTCTGATGTGGTAAGCCACCTAGACTGTAATACTTTGTTATAGCAGCCCTAGGAAATTAATACAGTCAGTCAGATATAATCCTCATCTGACATGGGAGGAAATCGCAGCTCAGGAAAGCAGAGTAACCTGCTCCAGCTATCACAGCTAGGAACTTGTAGGGCCTGAACTTAAATTGGGATGTGCATGACTTCAAACCTAGGCATAGCAGAGGCAATAGTCCCTAGAGGCTGGTCCCTGACCCTCCTCTCCAGAGCAGAATGAGAAGAGTAAGCAGGGTGTGGTGATTTTCATCAAGCTAAAATGACCTTCCTTTATTATGAGATTACGTCCTTCCTACTCTTTGTTTTTCTTCCCATTGTTTTTGCTGTGAAGTTGTCCTTGTATTTCTGAAATGATGGTGAGAACAGATCTTAGTTTTTAAATCGTGTTTGCTTTGGTTTTTTCCATGTTCTTCATTTTATTGGCAAGACAAGCTGGCAATTCTGTTGGCCTATAAAAGTTTGTTCTGAAATGTTTCTGGTCTATGAATTATAAAAGTCTGGGGACAACTGTTCCAATACTGTCCCCTTTCAACGAGTAAGAAATCCCTTCACATGTAGCAACATTTGGTGGTGGGAAGAAAGCTCTCCTCTAAATCAACTGAAAAGGCCCCTCCCTGCTCTGATAAAAAAAAAAATCTATGCTAATGGTCACACTCTCATCACTTTATCACCAATAAATTAATTTGGTATAATCCCATGCAACACATTTATATAACTGAATTTAACGATATTCATTTGTAACTGAAATTAACATAATTCAGATTTTTTCTTAGTCTTCTCACCCTTCTTCTTCCTGCTTTCTTAGTGAGCATTTTCAATTTCAGCAAAATTCTTGACTTGCTTTTGATTTTCTTTGGGTTCAGGACCTCTGGGTTTGTGCAAACATCTGAGGATTAAATGAGATCACCTCTGTTGCATATCTATAACATTGCAAAATCTCTCAGTAATGCTAGTTCCCTTTAAAGAAAGAGGTAAAGAGGGAAGTAGCTTTATGACCAAAGGAGATTTAAAGCAACTGGATGACTCTGCAGGAACAGCCAACCTGGAGAGTTTTAATGATATTTATCCTTTTGCTGATCATGCTGTGATCCAATAGACAGCTTATAAAAATTATGGTGTCTATTTTTATGGATTCATGCTCATGAATATGTGTGGGCTTATATATGTGCATACACATGAACATATATATGCTTATACATATATATATAAATTGTTATATATTGATAAATTAGATACATTTTAATATAAATTTGGTTGATTCAAGTCCATGCATCCTCTTTAGGATCCTCTGAGAAACCCAGAAGGAAAAAGCCTTCATACACATGGACTGCTTTGTTTTTCCATTATCTGGTCCCCTATAATCTAATTTATATCCACTAATTTGTCTTAGCCTAGGAAACTTTGGTAAAGACAAACTTCAACCCATTTCTTTGCCATAGTTATGTCAGACTCCAAATCAATGAAGAAGGAATTCCTTCATTCCATGAGTATTTAGGGAGGGCCTAGTATGTTGCAGGCACTGTACTATTATGTTGGATGTCAGAAGAACAATACAATCAAGGTCAGATTTTCTGTTCCCTGGACTCCCATTCTAGGGAGAAGAGCTAACTATACAGCACATAGTTTATTTTATAAGGTCTTTCATTAAAGTTCTATAGATGCCTAGAGGAAAAGCATTCAATTTAGTTTTGTTTGGGGGGGAGTAAAGTCAGGAAGGCTTCCTGGAAGAGGTGATGTGTAAGCTGAATTTTGACGGATAACTAGGAGATATCCAATTAAGGAGATTCCATTCAGAGTGAGAAGGATGTGATACACAAAGGTTCTGGGTGGGGGTAGGGGCAAGAAATTGATGATGGAGTGGAATTTTATCTATTTACCACTCAATAACCTAAGAACATGTAATGGGAAAGCAACTAACTTCGGAGTTTAGGAATGCCAAAGAATGATGGTTCCTTTTTCATGAACTTCTTCAATGTAATGAAGGCTGAAGTGGAAAATGTCATACTTTATAGTTAGACAGTCCTGATTCATTCAAGCTGACCTTTGCAAGTTGCTTAACTTCTCCAAATTGATTCTTGGTTCATCATCTATAAAATGGGGATAGTAGAACCTATTTCATATAGCTGTTTGTTATTACAAAATTAAAAATGTAAAATGGCTTGCTACCTACTTGCCACAAAGTAGACACCAGAGTAAATCTTAATTCATATCTTAAATTGTCATTATGAATGAGAACCTGCATCAGTCATACCAACTCTTGTTTTCTACTGGGATACTTTTTACTTCCTCCTAGACCAGATGCCTTAAAAGTTTGGTTGCTGACATCATCATTTAAAATTTTTTGAGCTCATACCCTCATTATCTAAATACTTATATATTTACATACTGTAGGATGTACGACCATTGTGCTATGGCACAGTATGTACATTATAAAACCTATATGAGAATAGAAATTTAAAGGCTGAGATGAAAAATTTATATAAAGAGAAGGGTTGTCATCTTGATACTCTCAGGATATATATACTCACTTTGGAGAATACTAAGAGCTCCTAGAGAGAAAAGATCTAATCTCATTTTTCATAGAGTAGCTTGCAGCACAGACCAAGTACTAAAGACACATTTAGAAGTTGAAGACGCAACACTGGGGCATTAGGAAGAAAAGACAAGACCGAAAACCAAAAAAACCAAAAACAGTTTGGCTTACTAATGCCACTACCTGTCCAAACGAGTTTTATATTTTTAATGTTAATATATATTTAAATAATAGTAAAAGTTTATTAGTAGAAATGGTAGGCAACCAAATGTAACTGCCTCCCTTCCGAAATGTCCATGACAAGTAGAGAGTAAACAGATTCCTTTTTTTGACAAAGGGGCTAATCGTAATAATGACTATTTGCTGGTCACTTATAAGGGGCGGATACAAGGCTAATCGCTTCAGATGTATTTTCTTATTTTGCCCTTACAATGATCAGGGCACCACACTGCATCTCTCTAGAGGGTAATAAACATACTTGAGCGCACGTTGGAAGTCTGCAAACCATGGCCTGCAGACCAAATCTGGCCCACTGTCTGGTTTTGTACACTCTGTAAGCCAAGAACGGTTTTCACATTTTAATTGGCTGGAAAAAAAAATCAAAGGAAGAATAATGCTTTGAGGCACATGAAAATTATACAGTATTCAAATTTCAGGGCCTATAAATAAAGTTTTTTTGGAACATAGCCATACCCATTCGTTTATATACTATCTCTGGCTGCTTTTACATGACAATAGCAGAGTTGATTAGTTGCAATAGAGATCATATGCCCATAAAAACTAAAATATTTAGTATCTGGCCCTTTACATGTTTACAGTATGCTGACCCCTAGCGTATATGAATGGAGTCACCTGGAATTATGCAGGTGGCGGCTTGCATGGTTGTCCAGATAACAATCCTATATGGAAATGGAGGCTCAGAGAGAATAAGTCACTTGTCCCTGCAATGAGGAAACGGCAAAACCAGAGGCTTCTAAGGCATATTTTTAAGGCTGAAGTATGTCCATAATCCTACCTGGAGTTCAGGCCTTTTCTCTCTGATGATCTTTTCTGGCTCTACGACTGAGCCAGCCACCACCAATATAATTTCCCCCACTGTCTTCTCTGTGCTCTCACGCCTAGATTTTACTATTGTGATGGCTAAGAACAGAGTAGAGTGGGGAACGGGTCAATGGAACAAAAGCACAATTCACTCCTTTATAACTACCTCCTTGAGTCTCTCAAATATACACTTGGTCCCCGAATATGAGACTTTGCCGTCTCTGACTGAGCTGAAAGTGATGAAAAGGGCATGTGATGGAAAGCTGGAAACCTCATTACTGGCTCTCTGCCTACAGAAACTCAGCCAGCTTATCTTCTTTCCCAAGGAACTTCCAACTTACACTGGCTCGGCTGGTTCTTTCCAGGTGCCTATAACAAGCGGCTCTGCCCAGCTGAGATCAGAAGTTGACAGAGGAGACTCTGCACATTGTTTTTCTATCCTGGAGAATATGTCCCATTTTTCCAACCCTCATTGTGCCAGATCCTCCTAGGGTCTCAGCCACTTCTGGGTTGTAATCTGGATACTACAAAATGCAAGTCACAAAAACTTCTCCCTGGACAGTATCCTGGAGGCTCAGATACATTAACATAATTTCTGTGGCCACCCAATTATAGCCAGAATCTCACTTCTAAGCAGAAACAACTAACACTGGCAAGTCATCAACTGTGTAAAGTGGTGGGAACAGCTTTCGCATAGGTTAATCTCACGGAATCCTCCCAGCAAACAGAGATACATTATTCCTGTTTTAGAGATAAGAACACTAAGACTTGAGAGGCATTAAGGAGCATATACTTTGTATACACTGGTGAAGTGGTAGGTCTGGACTTCAATCTCAGAGCTCTCCGACTCCTAAATGCCTGTCACTTCAGTAAACGAGCCATCCATGAAGAAATCAGCTTTTTGCTATGATGGTCATTAAAAGCAAACAAACACCCCTTCTACTCTTTCCCTCCGAATCATGGCATAATTCTTCTTTATACTTGGGAACAGCCCAGAATGATGGCATTCGGTGAGGGACAGGGTTTAAACTTATTAGCAAATCATTTAGGCAACTTGATCCCCTGTTAATCTGTAAAATGGGAATAACAATGTGCCTACCTTGTAGAATTGTTGTGAGGATCATATAAAAGAATGTAGGTATTCTGTGTATATGAAATGTTCAGAATAGGCAAGTCTATATAGACAGAAAGTATATTGGTGGTTCCCTCAGGCTGGGGAGGGGATTGGGAGGAAGTAAGTACTGACTGCTAATGGATACGGGTTTGTTTCTAGGGTGTTGACAATGACTGAAAACTGATTGTGGTGATGGTTGCACAACTCTGTGAATATACAAAAAACCCCAATGAATTGTATACTTGAGATTGTCGAGTCATATGGTATATGAAATTTAAAAATAATATAGAGTGCTAACACAATGCCTGGCACAAAGAAAATGCTTTATAAGTGTGAGTTTTTATCATTATCGTTTGGTGGTAGAGACTGACTAGTTCACCAAAATCAGCTCCTCTTCTCCCAGAACATGAAACTAGACCCCGCCTAGAAGTTAAGTGTGGCCATATGTCTGAGTTCTGGCCAAGGGAATGTGAGTTCTGGCCAATGAGATGGAATGGGCCTGGCCAGTAGAAACATTCCCCCTGCAAGCCTTCACATCCTCTTTCTCTCCCACCAGCTTGATGCAAATGAATCCTTGACCTTGGAAGCCGCTTGTTAAAGATGGAGGAACCACACATGGCATAGAAAACATCTCTGAACTGCTGCCCAGAGAAAAGTTCAAACAAGTTTTGGACTTCATGAAAGAGAAAATAAACTTCTGTTGTGTATAAACCATTATTCATTTTGAGATTTTATTGTTACAAGAGCTAATACTGTACCTAATATATTACTGTTATAGTTTTAACTCTTCCAAATCGTCTGAAATAAATTGACCGTGGACTGGCAGACCATGCTGGGTCTGGGGTCCTGAGGGCCTACAGCAAAGGTCTGGCAAATACAACCATTTCTTCAATACCATCAAATAGTCAGTGGACAGTCTGAGGAGGGTATGTAGCTTCTAAATAGCTTTCACCACTTGGGGAAACCCTGAGTCCTTGTTCTGCCCTCCAGTCCTCTCAGGAAGGGCCAAATGAACAACAGCAGGCAACATGCAATCAGACCAGGAGCATCAGTAGGGTGTGGAGAAAACTCACATCAGCCCCATGCCTGCCGCTCTGCACTTCTGTCCTGCTCCCCTTTGTGGAGGACATGTACCCCATCCTCTTCCTCTTCGATAAAAAGGGAAAACAATATAAATCAAATATTGTGACCCGCTCGGATTATGTACCATCCTTGCTCGGTGCATTCTAAAACAGTAGTCTTCATTTTCTAAATGCAGAAAGCAAAGAGAACTATTAGCTCTCCTGTGAATAATGCCAAAATATTTGATTGTTATTGTCTCTCGTTCAGAAGACTGGCTGTCAGAAGGAAAAGCTCTGAGTCATGCTGTGGAAAAGGTGAACGGACGATATGCCACCACAACCGAAAGGTGGCAGAGTGGACAGGGAACGATTACAGTTGGGGGGGGGGGTGTCTCAGGTTTATGAGCCCCTCCCCCCTGCCAAATGGGGCCAACGATGCCTTCCCACACTTTCTCATGGGGGATACTGTGCCGACCAGTGCTTGCGTAGAGTGAAAATACATCCAGGTCTTATAAAAACAGTTAATGGCTCTAGAGTATTTACTGTGAATTTCTTTCATAGAGTTTGTTCAATCTTTTGAACAAGCTTATTATATAAGCATTATTAAAAGTTAGCCGCTCTTATGAGATAAGGAAACTGAGGCTCAGAGATGTTAAGCAAAGCGGCATCTCCATGATCATTCAGACGGCAAGCAGCAAAGCTGGGACTCTAACTGGGACCTGAAAGATGCCAAAAGCTCCCATCTCTAACTACCATATCCTTCCTGGCTCTGTGCACATAACACACATTCATCAAGGGGAATGGCAGTTCTGCTGGGGCATCCAGGATGCGCAAAGCCAAGAGGCCCACCCTGGCTCATTCCACAGGCAGAATGTCCTACAAGGCTGCTTGCACTCAGGCCTAGGAAGGGCCCTGAGAGAATAATGAAACCGACAGGAAAAGGAAGAACAAAGGCTATTGTCCCAGGCTCCAGAGACTAGCCTGCCTCAACATGATTCATAAAGTCCTTCACGGGCTCAGACTTCATGGATTTTGAATATCAGATCATTGCAGGTAAAAGTGTGTACTTCTAGATTGAAAGCACGTCTTCTTGCTGAAAATAGCTTCCCTTCCCCAGCAAAAATCATAAAGAGAAAAGGATATGAATTTCTCCCTGCTTCCTGTTTGCCAGGCAGTGTCTTTTCTTCCCTCAACCTCAGAGTCCCATTGTTTCTCTCATTTCTTCTCAGTATGCTCTATTTAAACCAGATGGAGCAGTAGCATTTTGAAACTAGTTCTGAAGCCCAGGGGACTCACATCATAAATAAATAAACAAATGAACAATTCAGCAATTGGTAAATCAGGCGGAATGAGTTTAACAATTGAGCTGGAAAAGTAGCTGAAAATCTATTCCCTGATGAAAGATCTGAATGTGACCCAACCTCTCTTCACTTAACAGGTAACCACACTGACTCCTTTCAGCAAACCAGGGACTGGAAAGAGAAGCAGTGGGAAGGCAGTTATGAACAGCTCCACCGAGATATTCAGTGGCCCGCTGGCCACTCTGTATTACCAATATGCTGATACATTATCCTATGGTTGCTATGAAATACTTGTTCACCACCTATAAAAGCAAGGCATTTCCAAGTGCTGCTATTCTTTAAATATATTCTCCTTCCTTTAAGCCTTACATAATTCAACTATCATCCCATGTGAGGCTTAATTTAAAGAAAACCATAAGTTGAGTTAATTCACTGTGAAGGGTTATGGAAGTTATATTTATTCCAGAGAGTCAGCAGCTGTGTAATGGAGTGTCTATTATATGCCTGACCTACTGCCAGGTTCTGGGAACACAAATATGAATAAGACTCAGCCCCTGTCCTTAAGGAGTTCATGGCCTCCTAGGAGAGAGATGTATTCAAAACGTAAGTGAAAGAAGTGTTTTAGCCATTAGGGTAGAAGGGGGAACACGAGGTGTTTAGTGATCAGCTCTAAAGATAGAGGGAGTGTGGGAGGGGGAGGGGTAGAGGACAGAGATGGTGGTTCAGCAAAGGAGCCCCTTGCCTGTCTGCGTAGACGATACTAGAAGCTGCTGTCTACCAAGAAGAGAGATTGAGATGATGGTCTGGGCAGAGAGAGCAGGAAGAATGGGGGTGGCCATGTATAGTGTCCCTGTAGACACTTGAACGCAGCTGGGAAATAGGATCCTGGGGGAGAGAAACGAAAGGCAGGCCTGGGGTTCAGGAGATGATCCTTCCCTGCCCTGTGGGTCTTGTGAAAGAGTGTGGACTCTATCCCACATGTGGTGGGAACACTTAAAGGACTTTACACAACAGAGTAAACAAGATGTGATTTGTACTTTAGGATATCACCGTGGCAACCATGTGGAGGCTGGGCTGGAGGTGTTGAGGCTGGCAGCAGGGAACAGTCTGGAGGCAAGTGCAACAGTCCAGGAGGGAGGGATGGGGCCTGGTCTCCGGCGGCCACAGTAGGGATGTAAACAAAGGGAGAGGGCAGGTGCTAAGAGAGAAATTTGGGTTGGATGTCATGAAATCTGTGTTCTAATTCCAGCTTTGGTATAATCTCTGTGTGACCCTAGATGAGCCCTTCCCTTTTTGGACCTTGTTTCCTAATCTGTCAGGTGAAAGGGAGACATTTTATGGTTGTAGATGAGAAGGTATTTTATTCATGTGCTTCTTTCTTCTTATTCCTTGGGCAAGTCAATTCCTTGATGCATACTTCTAGGGGTCTCGCTATAAAAAAACAAAATGGTAGTATAAAGAACTCAACAAAATGAAGGATGAAACCTGAAGTCCATGAGTGTTTGCTGATCAAGCTTTAGGTGCAGAATGTGCGCCACAGTGCAGATAGAGATAAGATGGAAGTGGAAATGATCAAGGTGTGGTCTCTGCTCTCTGGGAGGGAAACGAAGCAGCCTGTGATTAATTCAGTTCAACAACTACTGACTGAATGCCTACGTGCAGAGCATGACATCTACCACAGTAAGGAAAAAGAGGAAGAAGACAGGGTCCCTGACATGAAGGAGCTCAGTCACAAATGGATGAAGTGATATTGCTCTTCGAGAGTTGCAAAGCACTATGGGAGCTCGGAGATAGAGAATCTTACCAAATGTCCATCTTTGATCTTTGTCACAGCAAGCAGACATATGACGGCTCTTTTCTATGATCCAAGACTACTAAAAGTTCCCTTTATGAAAGCAGATGAAGCAAGAAGTCATTCACTTTAAACAAAGAAGGCCTTTTCATGCTGAGGTCCTATTATCAGGTGTTCCATATAAGAACAAGACATGCTCTTTGCCCTCAAAGAAATCACAGGTCATTGTTCATAACATTTGGTATTGTGGGAGGAAAAATAAGAAAAAGTTGGGTTCTTTCTACTAACCAACCCAAAGTGCCTTGAACAGCGCATATACTAGGTGCTTGAACCTAGCATATACTAGGTGCTCAATAAAGTTCAAATAAGGGGAACAATATCACATTTGTTACTATTGTTACTATTTGTTAAAGAAAGAAAATGAAGTTAGCTCTAAAATAATAACACATACTTGACATTTAATTATCCACAGAATTCACTCAGGAAAAATTACTTTTATGTAAGAAGTCACGAGTAATTAATCAAACCACAGGCAACTGGCTTGTTGTAATACCAATTCAAAGAAGGCTTTAAGCAGCAGATCTATGTTCCCAAAGTCTTGGGAAGCAAATGGCATCTAACTGGCTTTAAGAGGCTTTGATTGACCACACTTGGTTCTTTAAGCCAGGGTGAGTTCAGTTTTGGAAGCCCTCCTTAAGAGAAATAACTCCCAACCCCTTAAGAGAAATAAGAGAAATAAACCCTTAAGAGAAATAACTCTCTCCTTAAGAGAAATAACTCCCAACCCCTTAAATAAAATAAGTGGTTTCTAAATACCAGGCATGAAAGACCATACTTGGGAATGGCCTTGCTTAGAAAGAAATGGAGTGTGTAGGGGTATGGAAGGAGATTCCACTAGCAGCCTGACGTGAAAAGGTGTCGACTTGACAAATGAGGTAACGTATGTAATAAACTTTGACAAAAATTAAAGGTGCTAACAGTGCTAGTGGGATTAAAAAAGAAAAAAAAAAGCATGCATCACATGGCTATATTTTTGCCTCAACAGAGAGGCCCAGAGCACTGTGATCCAGCTGGTAAGAACCATGACATGTAATTTAGCATCTTTGACCAGTAAGAAATGATTCTGAAGGACTTGTGATAGGCTTGGCTCATGGACTCTGCACCCTGTTACAGATGTGAGGCGGCCACCAGACTGCCTACCAGTGGGGAGAAGAAGCGATGGTAAAACAGCCATTTCTTATAGGGGCTTTGGTCACAGGCTGGCTTTTGATCACAAGGTTGACATCTGGCCTCTGCGACTTACTAAGCTGTTACCACCTTGGATAAGTCTCTTCACCACACCTAAGCCTCAATCCTCATCTGTAAATGAAAACAAAGGTGCCTATCTCATAGGGTTGTTCTGGGGAGTCCATGGGATAATAGACATAAACAGCTTAGCACAGTGCCTGGCACAGAATGAGTATGGCAAGTATTAGTGTTATCATTAGGATTACTGAAAGGGAATCTTTCTTTCCAAAACTACCTGAAAAAAACCTTGTTTCAAACATTTCTGAGACTGAAACAAATATATGGATGATGGATGTGCAGAAATGGGACTGGGTGTTTCATTTTAATAGACTTGTAATGTGCTGAAGAAGGCAGCAGAGTCTTGTGCTGATCACGAACCGTTTCTCATAGTCGATTATTTTGTGAGTGAATCTGAACTATATAGGTACAGTGCCTTATTAACTCTGGGCTCTACTGTGCCAGTTAGTAATATGAGTCTCTCCTGAATGCTATTTAATGATATAATACAAAGACCTCTAAACTGCAAGGGCCTTGATTTGAATCTCACCTCGGTGACTTAATGGCTACGTGAGCTCTGGCAGAAAAAACACCTTTCTGCATGTCAATTTCCACATCTATAAAATAGGAATAATGATTGTCCTTATAGAATGCCTGGTTTTGAAAGAATTATGTGACAGGATCATCATCATCATCTTTACTGAGTTTTTGCTTTGTGCTAAGTTCTGGCAGGCTTTACTAGATTCCCTCAGCCTCACTACAACTTGTGTTGCCTTCCCGAGGTAGTTGTAAAGTTGGGGTCTGCAGCCAAGAGCTCAGAACCAGACAGCGGGGAGCAGTTGAACTGATAGGCAGAGGGCTGCTAACTGATGCCGAAAAATATCAAAACCTCTTGCTGCGTTAGAGAGAGCCAAGTCCTTGACAGTCAGACGGCAGGCTGCAGACAGAGGTCCAGTAGGGCAGGGAGAGAGATGTTTGAATATACACAAACATCAGAAACGCTCGGCCCTGCAGTCAAACTCACGTTTCCAAGGCCTATCACAAATAACTACTCCCAAAGATGTCTGAGCAAACCTGTAAAAGGTCACAGTAAAGGTAGACATGAACAGAAGGATAGGACCCCAAATATGTCAAGTTGGTTGAAAAGGATAGAGAGAAGAAAACAAAGCCAATCAACGTGCTCCATTCCGGCAGCACTCAGAGCATAGCCTTAGGGAGGAAGTATGACAGGAAGCAGTATATGGGACTGTGGAAAAAGGGAGGGAGGAGCTCTGTGGCCTGGATTTGTCAGTCATTTCTAGATTTCTGTGAACCTTGGGGTCAGATGTCAGTGGTCCTTCTCTAGACTTTAAGACAGTTATTTAACCTTATGGACTGGGGTCCCATCTTTAAAATTGAGATAATTGAAATTATGGCACAATTTACATTGGAATACCATGTATTTGTAAAAAAGAATAGAGAAGCTGTCTATGTATTGGCATAGAAAGATCTCCAAGGAGCTTCAATAAGTAAAAAAAAGAATAGTGCAGAACAGAGTGAATAGGATGCTCCCTATGTTGTGGAACAAAGGGGGTAAAAGGAAAAAAAAAGTATGTATCTGTACACCGTTTGTGGTATTTGCCGGAAAGATGCTCTAAAGACCTAAAAAAAAAAAAAAGTGGTTACCTAAGTGTGGTGGATGGGAAGAAAGGAGGAAAAAAACTGTAATAAATATCTTAGAAAAATCAAACATTTAAATTATTTTAAATAATAGCATGAGGATAGCAATTAGAACATACCTCATAAGGTTGTTTTGAAGACTAACCAGAATAATCTATTTAAAGAGCTTAGCATGAGGCCTAACACATAGCAAGCAATAAGTACACATTAGTGGGGATTATTATCTCTTCTTGAGAAAGAGAGTGGGAAGGAGCCCTTTCTTGGCCTCTACTTGCTGCTCAGGGGCCCAAAGAGCCGAGACAAGTCCGCAGGAGGCTGGCTGCTGGGGCATTTACTGAAGCTTAAGGAGCATAATGGCCTGATTTCCTTCTCAATCATGCAGCATTGCTCCCAGGGATCCAGGGCAAACTGCCCATCCAGAAACAAAGACGGAGCCTTCACCCAGGAACTATAACCCAGTGGACTAACGGGTATGGAAAGGTACAGAACTCAACTCCAACACAAACGAAATCTGTCCATGACTCCAAGAGTTGGAAGTGATTTAAAACAGGCATACCTTGGGTGCTTGAGTGGCTCAGTCGGTTAAGCATCTGCCTTCAGATCAGGCCATATCCCAAGGTCCTGTGATCGAGCTCACGTGGGGCTCCCTGCTCAGCAAGGAGTCTGCTTCTCCCTCTCCTCTCTGCCCCTACCCCCTGCCTGTACTCTCCTTCTTTTTCATGTGCTCTCTCTCAAATAAATAAATAAAATCTTTAAAAAATCCAACAAAACAGGCATGCCTCAGAACAAAACATGGGAAAAGATGAGCAGATGCCAATGAAACATGACTTTCTTTCACTGCGTTGCTAAAAATGCTTTAATGTCCTTAGAGCCTGCACCTCAGTGGATCAGTTGGAAATGCCACAATGCGATGAGAATAATGAAAATAAAAAACTGGCTCTGAAGACAACCCTTTAGGTAGTCACAAAATTAATAATCTACATTTTTTGCTCCATCATCACTGAAAAAGATTTAATAATCGGATACAAATGGTAGGAAATTACAGTGAATCATGAATATTCAGATATTGTAACCCAAACAACTGTTCTACTATTGCCTGTTTTACTCAGGGTTATGCTAAGTGGCTGACAAAATAAGGACTCTAATTCTTAGTTCCTTTAGGATTAAAACACATAGCATTTGGAACACAGAAAAGTACCATTTTAGGCACTTGGGGAAATAGCACACAACGGGATGGCTTGGTTTGGTTAGATGCTTCCTTTAAGTAGGTTCTATAAAAGGAGCAAGCAGGCAGGGGTCCAGGAGATGGTGATGAGGCACCCGTGTGTTGATGCCATATTGTTAGCTATGGTGGCCCAGAAAGTAGATAGATTTGAGCACAAATTCTATTTCCATCAATCATTAGTTGAGTAGCCTCAGGCAAGTTACTTAGCCTTGCTGAACTTTAATTTTCCCATCAGTAAAATAGAGATAAATATAACCTGCCTTGTTAGGATATTATGGGGATCAAAAGAGATAATGTATTTAAGATGCTTAGCATAGTGCCTGGGATAAAGTAGATGTTCAATAAATGTTAGCCCTTATCATTATCATCTATTTTTCCATTTAGTCAGCTATTCACAAAACTATCATTGATTAGGGACCATTTCAGGTCAAGCTTTGGGCTGGGCAAAGGAAACTCAAGAATAAGACACAGTCCGCGTACACAGGAAGTTCTCAGCCCAGCAGGGGAGATGGACAAAAGAAAGTTATATGGCACTGGGGATATCACACTAGAAGAGAGTGCCAGGCACACTGGGGCATAAAGAGGGAGTGCTACAAGGATGATGAAGGGGCTTCATGGAGGAGGTGATACCTGATGCAAGGCTTAAAACAGGTATGCATACAGGGCGTTCAAGGCAAAAGCAACAAGAGGGCTCAGACACTGGTAAGGAGGAGTGAGAATGGTGTGAACAGGTCCAGGGAACGAATAAGCCAGCCTGAGAGGTAGGGCCAGAGAGGGCCAGGAGGTTCATCACCTTTGCATAGGGCTGAGTATACAAAAAAAGTTTCTGTTCTTTGGTGCGTCTGACAACTCAGCTTCTAATTAAAGAAGTTGAGAGACAGTTAGCAAGGCCCTGCCAGGGACTGCCTTCAGAGTGCTCCATATTATTATGGTGGAAAGATAATTTTGTACTACCTTTACCTTTACCACCCTGAAAAGATACCTGCTGAAAGAGTGTCTTGCCTGATCTTGCCAGGAACTTATACTTCTTTGCAAATTCAACGTTGGCTTGAGATAAGGACTTGTCAGCAAATTTGCCCTACCTCCCCACTTCTATTTTGCTTGTAAATCTTCTCTTAAAGAGGTAGTCTCCTTTAGTACAAAAGGATTAACGGTGTCAGTATTGGTTAAAATATATATTTTTAAAAAGAGGAAGATGTAGGGGCGCCTGGGTGGCTCAGTCTGTTGAGCATCCAATTCTTGGTTTTGGCTCAGGTCATGGTCTCAGGATCATGAGATTGAGCCCTGTGTGGGGCTATGTGCTCAGCATGGAGTCTGCTTGGGATTCTTTCCCTTTCTCTCTCCCTCTCCCACTACCCCTCCCCCACCCAAATAAAAGAAATAAATAAAATCTTTAAAGAAAAGAAGATGATGTAAACTGGGGGTGGGGAGGGAGGGTAGGTAGTCCAGACATATACAG
This sequence comes from Ursus maritimus, assembly GCF_017311325.1. Taxonomy (NCBI): domain Eukaryota; kingdom Metazoa; phylum Chordata; class Mammalia; order Carnivora; family Ursidae; genus Ursus; species Ursus maritimus. Next base: position 20,148,758 of record NW_024424008.1, on the reverse strand, counting down.
TTTCAAATATTTTCTGCTACTTAACAATGGTGGGTATTTTTTTTTAACCTTTGTGAATCTCAATTTCTTTATCTATAAAGAGGTAGAATTTTGACCTATCTCATGGACTGAAATAATTAATGCCAAGTATCCACTACCAAGCCACAAATGGTGGCCATCACTACTGCCTATGAAAGTAAAGTAGGGGATTCGGACAGCAGCCTTGGAAGAGAGAATACAGAGTCTGTTAGGGCAGAAAGATGCTAGGAGGTAGAAGAAGCGAGGTCAACTTGCACTTCTAAATTGTGCCACGATCTGGCTGGGCTGGACCTAGTGAAAGCTCTAATTCCTGTGTGTTGAACTGAGGTTGGAGACACTCTGACATCTCTCTCTCTCTCCTCCTCTCTCCTCAGTACACTGAAAGCATCCCTTAACTAGGCTGAGCTTCATGAACCAATAAACATTAACGAAGGCAGCTCCTTTCACAAGACTTCAGGTCTGCAGAGCTGGAGCAGAAAGAGTTAACAGATAAGGCTTGCTAAATCCAAGCAATTTTTCTGTAGTTCATACAAACATACTCAGGAGAGGATGTGAGGGAAGGAACGCAAATGCACGCTGCTGGTAAGGAGCTGCAGTTCTTCCCAAATGCCCTAAAAATGATAATAGAATGATGCCTCAATCCACCCCCCCAGTGGGGAAAATACATTATCCTCTATGGTACATCTGTGCTGTTGGGGCATTTTCTAGACAGGACTAAGCTCTCATATAGCCCTAGGAAAACCACGGGCTCTTGCCTTTTAATCTGGTATCTTTAACTGGTAAAAACTCATTACCTCTTTAAGCTACAGATGTGTTTATCATGAAGCTCACTTATGATGGCATATAAAGGGAATCTTTTAGTGCATCACAGAAATCCCATAATCTGGATCCTGTAAACCCACTGATGAAAAATATAGTGACCAAGAAACAAAACAGTACTTTATTAATCTAGGTACATTAATATTTAATGCCAAACATGAATGGAATAATACACATGAAAACCTCCGCAAATTAAAAAAAAAATTACATTTCAAATAATCTGGCTTTTCTACTCTAGTTCCACTCCAACTATCTTGAAAAGCTTTGGTTTTTAGAGAGTTATGATAGTATCATCCAACACAAATGGCCTATAACAAACAAACCTAATGCTCATCATAACAATATTACTTACAGTAGTGAAAAAAAATCAGAAACAACCTGTCAGTTTAATAATGACAAACTGACTAAACCAATAGTGTCACATTCCCGCAATGGAATCCTAGATCTGTTTAAAATTCACTTTTACAAAAGAAAAGAAAAAAAGTAATGACATGAAGAAATGCCCTAAAACATTATTAAATGAAAAAGGTGATTAATACTATACACAGTATGATTCCAGTTTTATAGAATTGAGAGAAAAAGTTGTGAAGCTCTGTAACAAAATCAATAGGTATCATTTGCTGATTATTTTATTTCTTCTAATTAGAAAATAGTCTTTTAAATATTTAATTTTCTAAGTAAAACTCTGGTGGGCAACAGAGGTGTGGAGAAGAATGCATTTGAAACCGTGAAAAATTTTGCCAGCATTAACAATAATGTTTGTAACATACGTTATGTAACATTGCTAAACACTGATCCAGAATGTAACTGAAGTAAATTGGGAGAGGAAGGTTCACATAGAATTTAACCTGTCCTATATATTTCATGCACACAAATAGACTAAAATAAAATAGGCCAAAATGTCAAATAGTGTTGCCTTTGTCTCATAGAAATGATGGATTTTCTCTTTTATCCTTTCTTTCTTTCCTTTTTTTTAAAACATGCTTCTGTATGTATCCCAAAGTTTTAACAATAAACAGGTAATGCCAACTATAATCAGAAAAGCCTATTTTTTAAGAAACTACAACTGAGCAAAAAAACAATGAACTTACATTAAAGTCACTCAAATATTGTCATACAGACTAAACTTCTCTGATTCCAAATCTACTTTATTTTCCATGTTGCTAACATTTAAAAAAACACTATTTAAACCTAAGAAAAAAATATTCCCATCCCAATCAAATAAGGTAGAAACATTCATAGTTCCTACATAGTTCCATTATTATTTTGTAATGTACATCATTAGAAGACTTGTAGAGTCCCTGCCAATGAATTTTCTTTGTGGGGGGAAAAAAAAACCTACATAGATTCAAAAGCCTAAAAAGCCTTATTTAATATGGAAAACTAGATCTAATGCTTGGAAGGCAAAGGAAAGTAGATTTGCAGTCATTGTAGAAACCAACAAATTTTTTTTTCATGTAAAAATTCATTCAACAATCTTAAGTTCTTATTCCATGTCAGGTGTTGTTCTAGTTGCTAGGGATATAGAGGTGTCTGCAAAAGGGAATGGACACAGGACACTCCTTTCACAGGATATATTAAAATGGTGGCTGGCTGACCACTTGGCAAAGATGTTAGACAGGAGATCCAAATATGTGAAGTGAAAATGACCCACTTCTTAGTCTGGAAAACTCTTATTCTCACCCCCCCTTCCCACTCCTTCCCCATGCCCACTACCACAATCCCCTGGAAAGCAGAGCCAGATTCAAAGGCTTGCATGAGATAGTTCATTGTGAGTACTGATCCCAGCAAAGACGACTGAAGAACAGGGAGAATGGACAGAAAAGGAGGGAAAGACAAAGCAAACGTATGTCATTGGGCTGCTGGGCACTATTGTGGTTAACTTGGATTCAGTCCCTCCAGGACCTTCTGAGGTACATCTATAATGCAATTCAGAACTCTCTCTCTAAAGGATTAGGAGGGGAGCCTCTATCCACCAACTCCTTCCCACCTTCAGACCAGGAACTATCAAGAGTTGTCACAGGAGGTATCAACATCCTTGAACTTCCAGTTCTGGGCATTCCAGAGTGGTGAGTGGATTTCTGGGCCGAAAGCAGAGAGGTGTGGCCACTGAGGCAAGGTGGTGTCAGGTTACACCTGCATAGAGCTGGGTGCTGCATCAATACCTTTAGTTAGTTTAGCAGAGAAGATAGAAGACTGAGCATAGAGCTGGCCCCACATGTAAGGTTCTTCTAAGCCACACGAGGACATGATAATAATAGTAACTAACATTTATTGAGCATGTAAAGATACTGTGAATACACTTTATCACTTAATCCTCAAAAGATACTCCATGAAGTAGATTACAATTTCACCTGCTTTTTGAATTCAAGGAAACAGGCTTCGGGAAGCTAAGTGGTCTGCCTGAGGCCATCAATAAGTGGTAGACTGAGGATGATCTGAGGGACTGGCTGCAGAGCCCAAGTATAATACTGCCTCTCTCACTGCCCATGAATATCCAAGCGTCCCCAAAATGGGAAAGCAGAAGTAGGAACCAGTTGTCTTTCAGAGTTCCTGCTTCTCTATCTGTCTCAGACCAGCGTGGGAGTTCCTTGAGGGTGGAGATTGTGCCTACCTCTTGCTTTATGCTTTATCTCCAGTATTTAGCAGGGTATGAAATATAACAAAACACAATGCTTGCTGAGCCCAGCTGAGTGTCTCTTCCCCACAGGGAGCTAGTGCTTCTTCTTGAGAGCAGAAACCATTTCTTATTCATCTTTATATCCCAGCACGTCTTTGTTGACTCTGATAGAATGGAATTTTCCAGAAGGCAGAGCACATCATGGTTAGGAATGTGGACCTTCTGTCAAATGGGCCTGGGTTAGAGCCCTGCCTTTGATACTTACTAGCTATACAGTCTTGAACAAACTATGCAAATAATCTTTCTTGGCCACAATTCCCTCATCTATAAAAAGGCATGATACTAATTGTATTTTCATTATATGATTGTTCTAGATTTAATGAGATACATGCAAAAGCATTCACCATTAGAGTCTGACACATAGCTAACATGAAATACATATTAGCTATAATCATCATCACTGGAAATTCAATACTGTTAGTATTTACACTGTATTTAGAGTTCCTAAACTAGATCCAAGGACCTTTGGAATGTCCACTGTAGTGCATATGGGAAAAGCTCTAGAACACAAAGTATCTCATGGATGGATGGTACCTAGCATACAGCTGGTGCTCAATAAATATTCATTGAATGTTAAATAAGGCAGTGAACCACATCTGCTTTTGGTAAGAGTCATCAGCACACATTATTGAAAATGAGCGAATGCATTATAGGTTGCTAACTAACATCTGACAGGGAGAAAGTATTAGTGTCCCAAATTTTGGCTATAAACAAAGAGGAGAAACAGCTATCTAACTTATGGAAGGTGTGAAGACATAAAACAAGGCCAGAAATTTGGAACTCATTTTCAAGACAATATGATCACAATTTTTTTCTAATATTTGGACTTATATATCCCCCAAATTAAATATCACTTGCATTATGTAGTCAAAAATTGCTCACTTTGCAGTATTTCCTATCTTGTTTTTGTATAGAATATTTTCTTAAAGTACTTGCTTAGTTAATAGTAGGTAATTATAAGTTGAATTTAGATTCTGAAGACTTTGAGATCTATGTTAGTATTACTATTTGAAGGGATGTGGAACCCAGATTCTGTGGGAGAAATTGGGTGGCTGAAAGTCAAGGTCCAAGATGGTGTGGGCACTCTGTTTGGGTCATGACAGAAAGATCTGGTTTGCATCCCAGTCTTCCCCATACTATTTGAACGACCCTGGACAATTATTTCATGTCTCTGAATTTGTTTTTCATAGTTTCTGATATGAGGTTACTGGTGCCCATTTCCCCCACTTCACCTGAAGATTTATTGGAAGGACGTATGCAGAGTGCCTAGTGGTGGCATATATTCAATCATTGCCAGTTCCCTCTCTTAAAGGTAAGATGTAAGCATGAGTCCTGGGGCAGCTGCCAATAATGTTCTTTTTCTTAGGCCCTCCTCTTAATCTAGGTCATGGAATCCTTCCTCAAGAAAGTAGTTTACTGAGAGGAGAAAAAAATCTCAAATCAGAAGTACACATGACCAAATTTTGCAAAATTATAATAATAATAATTTTTTTAAACAAAATTGCTCATTAAACAACAAACCACATGGTAAGGTTCAGCTTAACCTCAGCATGCTTGCTGGCTGGCTAATCTGGGCAGACCTTTAAATCACACTGGCTGGAAGATGAATACAGTGTTTCATCCGGCATCATTACAATTACCACCCTGGTGCTGGTAGTGCTCTTTAGACTGCCCATGATGTTTGGTGGCTGCATTGCAAGTCAGGAGTTTAATTTAGCTTTCTGAGCATCTGCAGGTTTTGTTTTCAACAGGGAACTGCAGGTTACATAACTGTCTTGGCTTCTGCTTCAGAAGGTGAACCTTGACTCTCTAAATTAACTGCCGATACAGATCCTCAGGAGTAGAGCCTGTCGTACGTGGAAGTGATTTCCACCCCCCACCCAAATCATTTGGAAGGTAATGAGATAGCTCTTGACCTTTCTAGACACCTGGCAGAGGAAACAGGAGAAAGTTATATGCATAACTAGGTAGATTTGAAAGGAGAGATACAGTCTAAAATATCTGGGTAGGATTTCTTTTTTCAACCTTTTTTGGCATTTTACCCTATTGCTGTCTATGCCCCACTGGATTGGCCTGTTCCTACTTACCAATCATTATTGTGTGGGCATTTTGCCAAGAGTTTTTACAGAAGGGTGTTAAACAAAGGGAAATGCAACATGATGAAAATGGGGCTCCTGGGAGCCCATGAAAGCAAATGAGAGAGGAATATAAAGTGTATACAGTGTCCTGAACTGGTCTCACATATGCTAAATTAGGCTTGAATTAACACCTAACCCCAGCCCACAAGGTACTTTTTGTCTACTCAAAGGGAATACCCGTAAGGAGGATAATTTCAGTATAACATGCCAAATGCTAAGATGGACGACTTTTAGGAACACAGAAGAGGAGTACTGGAAAGAGCAGGGGGTGATTAGAGACTAATTAACAGTATGCAGTTCATACAACATGTACCTATTTGCAGATATGGGTGATACAATCAAAGCTTGTAACTGCTACAAGGACACCATGTAGTTAGTATAATCCAAGGCTTAGTCTTGTATCTAAATTTTCTGACTTCAAATTCTATGTGTTTTTCTAGTAGTGACCGGAAGCTGAAGGCATGTGGAATGGATTCATGTCCATATACTGCAGAAAAAGAAAATGTCAGGGGCTGAGGGGAGAGAAGTGGGGGAATTGGTTTTTAGCAGATACAGAATTTCTGTGTTGCAAGATGATAAAGTTCTAGAGATCTTTTGTACAATAATATGAATATTCTTAAGATTACTGACTTGTGCACTTAAAAGTGGTTAAGATGGTAAATAAACTTAATGTTGTGTGTTTTTGCCACAGGAAAAGGACTAAAATGTAATATTACATTAATAAAGTGTTATAAGTAAGCCAGTAACTGTCACTGATAATATAATAGGCATAACTAATGTGTGTGGAGCACTAACTATGCTGAGGGCTATGTTAGACATTTAACACAGACTATTCATTTGTTCTAACAGCCCCTTTTGACAACAAATGGGAAACCCAAGGCTTAGACTAGGTGACAGGCCTAAAGTCCCCACAACCAGACGGTGAGTGGGCCTGGCTGTAAAACCATGGCCTCAGCAGTCACCTTCCACATCCACACACCTATAGGAGCTGTGCAATGAAACTAGGTAATTCAAAACAGATACACATTCTTTCTTGCCTCGTGCACATGTGAAGAATTAGATAGAGAAGACTGAGAGCTCCTCAAAGGTCAAAATGAAGTCCCTGATAAACTGTTTAAAGGGAAGATCACGTGAGTCAGGGTCTATAAATACGGTGACCAAAGCACTCCTGCGGGTTAATTGGATACGCAGCCTCCCACTGTGTCTCCTCATTTAGACACCTCTGTGGAATCATTAGCTGCATAAGGTCTTTCTAGGTAACGAGATGACGTCTGTCTGTGACTTGACGTCAAGTGAGTCACTTCACTCCCGTCATAGCAGGCACTTCAGTGTAGATCGAGTGTACCCTGTGGGAGCCCTGCAAGTTTCCTGGTGAATTTTCTATTTATTTTGAGGTAACTGCATTTGACACTCGAGGCTGACTAATAGCTATGCGTGACCAAACTATGTACCAAGCTAGCCAGCTTCTGCAGTTGTGAAGAAAGTTATAAACACAGAAACGTAATTGGACACTAGGAAGAAGGTCACTGTGCAAATTCCATGTCTAGACTACAGTCAGAGAGGGCAGACTGAGAGTATGGGTGTTTCTATCATTCGCCTTTATATTTGGGTTGACCATACTTACTAATGAAAGTATGGTCCATAGACGAGCACATTAGAAACACAGAAGTGCAAGCTCCAACCCAGGGCTACTGAATCAGAATATGCATCTTGACGGGATCCCCAGGTGATTCGTGTGCACACCAACATTTGAGACAACCTGATATAGAACGTACCCATTCTTATTTTTAAGAATTTAGTGTTTACTAAATATATCTAATTGCTGATTAAATGACCCTATAAAAAGGAAACAATAACTGAATATAAGCAAGATTATTATACCAGTTACACAATGTTTTCACCCAGTTTTTCTGCTTTAATCCTTTTCACAACCTTTAAGATCTTACCTGCCTTCTTAAGGATAAGGACATTGTCCAAAGAAGGCAAAAAAAAAAAAATCACATCTCTAGGGTAAGATTTGAACCAAGGTGTTCCAGCTCTAGGTCCCCAAGTTTTCCCTAGAAATCACACTACGACACTAGAGGAATTCAGAAGGTCACGTGAACTTGGAATGGTCAGAAAAAGTAGGACTTGAAATGAGACTTGAAAAATGGGTAAAGTTTGCATAAAAGAGGGATTTCCAGGGTCAAGGAAACAACAGGCAGAGGAGCGCTCGGGGACTGGCATGCAAAGGTATTTTTCAGGGCAAGGCTGATGGAAATATTTAAATGTGGGGCTCATGTCCCCACAAGAGCAACAAGAAGAAAAAATGAAATGATTAAAACCAGATCATGGAGGCCTTGAAATCCAGGCCAAAAGGTGTGTTTATCTGGTAACTTGGTGTAAGGAATGTATTTTCACAAGATAAATTATTTCAGTTTAATTCATTAGGCTTTTACTGGAGATTTTAATACATAATGATAAATATGCTTTAAAAATAAGAGATGGATAAACTCCAAGAAACACTTTAGAAAACTCTCTCAACACTACTGGGGAAATTGCATCTTCTGTAGTTCTGCACCTGCTTCATCAACTGCTGGTTGACATCACTGTTTTCTGACAGGGGCACATAGTATTTGCCAGAGCACTTGGAAATGTGCAAGGATGAAGAGAGGATTAGCTAGGAACACGGATGTCTTTTAATTCGGGCCTTGGATTGATGATTCATCTCTAGAGGATCAAAGAGTGTAGAGTAAGTAAGATTTCCAAGTGGACCTGAAAATGTACTATTAGGTCAAACATATGCGAGTGGGAAGGTCTTTCTACTGAAGCCACATATACAGAGCCGCTTGATTCCTAAGCCAATAAGCAAAACACAAATAGCTGGTTGCTCTTTAAAATTAAGAACGGTAAACACAAATATAACCATAGAGTTACACTAAACAGGAAAAAACACTAAAAACACTAAAAAGTTTAATAAAACATGATTAAGAAAAAGGAGAAATAGGGGTGCCTGAGTGGCGCAGTCGTTAAGCGTCTGCCTTCGGCTCAGGGCATGATCCCAGCGTTCTGGGATCGAGCCCCACATCAGGCTCCTCCTCTAGGAGCCTGCTTCTTCCTCTCCCACTCCCCCTGCTGTGTTCCCTCTCTCGCTGGCTGTCTCTCTCTGTCAAATAAATAAATAAAATCTTAAAAAAAAAAAAGAAAAAGGAGAAATAAGAAAATTGAGGAAGAAAAGAAGGGACTAAAATGTAGGCAAATGCAGAGGAAATGGGGAGAAAAGAAGATATAGGGATAAAAGGTAAAGATGTCATGATGGGAAGATAATTTATTAAAAGTTATCAAGGTTTTAAACATCTGTTATCTACTTTAATAATGATCTAACTCCATGTAGTAGATATTATCCCCCATTTCACAGATAAGAAAACAGATAGTACTGGCGATTAAATAATCTGCCCCAAATCACTGGTGTTAAGTAGGCCTTACTGGTGGTAAGTGGTAGAACCGGAATTCAAACATTCAATCCATTAAACCCCGGGAGGTATTGAAGTAATGTCAGTCAGGAGCCAAACCTTACTACGAACTTCTCCGTTAGTAAAATGAGGTGGTACTTGTAAGGCTACTGGTTACAGTAAGCTCAACAAATAATAGCTGTCAACCCTTTGAAAAGGATTAGTTAACATACTAACTACTGATTACCACAAATTTTTTAAAAGATTTTATTTATTTATTTATTTATTTAAGACAGAGAGAGAGAGAGAGAGAGAGAGAGAGAGAGAGTACAAGCTGGGGGAGCAGCAGACAGAGGCAGAAGGAGAAGCAGGCTCCCCGTGGAGCAGGGAGCCCCTTGTGGGGCCTGATCCCAGGACCTGGTATCACGACCTAAGCCAAAGGCAGCTGCTTAACCTACTGAGCCACCCAGCTGCCCCAATAACTACCATTCTAAATTCCCCTTGCCTCTGGGTCCAAGTTTGAGGATCAAAAACTTACTGGAATCCTTAGTGTTTTGACAAGGAATCCTCAAGTCCACCCAAACATTCCATAGACTGAATCGATCATGTCTCCTTCAGGGGAGCCTGGGTGTCTCAGCTGGTTGAGCGTCCAGCTCTTGGTTTCTGCTCCAGTCATGATCTCATGGGTGGTGGGATGGATGGAGCTCTGTGTGGGGTCGGGCGGGGGGTGCTGGGGTTGGACCCTGCTTGGGGCTGGGCCCATGCTCAGTGCAGAGTCTGCTTGGGATTCTTTCCCTACCCTTCTTCCCTTCCCCCCTGCTCCCCACCTCACTCGTTCTGCTCTCTCTAAAATAAACAAATAAATCTTGGGGCATCTGGGTGGCTCAGTCAGTTAAGTCTTTCACTCTTGGTTTCGGCTCAGGTCATGATCTCATGGGTCGTGAGATCAAGCCCTGCATCAGGCTCCATTCCCATCCGGGAGTCTGCTTGAAGATTCTCTCCCTCTACCCCTCTCATGAGCTCTCTCTGTCTCTCTCTCTCTCAAATAAATAAATATTTTTTTTAAAATTTAAAAAGAAAATAAATCTTGAAAAAAATGTTTCCTACATATATGTCCTACTAATGTTAAATATAAATAGGTTATACTGTGACTTACTAAATATCCATTCATTAAATTTAATTCAATATATTATTGTATCATTTAGTATTATCCCTATCAACAAAATCTAAAAATACAACCACTCTCAGGCAGTTAAAAAGAGAGTCCTTGTGTTCAAAAGGCCTGGGAATGACCATGAGTGTCATCTTCATAGCATCCCACACGAAAGACAGTAATGACAGCAGCCAGCTGAGACCTACGTCTTACCTGTCCACCCCTTAGACTAACAACCTTCATTCCTGTCTTCTCAATAATTTTCTTTCCTATGATCCATTCTTCTCACAGAAGAGATGAGTGATTCTTTTTTTTCTAATGGCGATATTGCTCCTGTCACTTTTCTGCTTGAAACCATTTAACTGGCCCCCATGCCTTCAGACTAAAGATCCAACTCCAGCTCAGGTTTAAAAGCCTTCTGTGATCTGGGCCCTCCTTAGCAATCCAGACTCCATCACACCCTGGTCAAAATTCCAGCCTGTTGAACTACTTTCACTCCCTGAGACAGGCTGAGGGCTCCTTCTTGCTGTCCTACTTTTCTACTTACTACTCTTCCTCCTTTCTGCTCCTCAGGACTAATTTCTCAAAATTTCGCAGCCCAGCTTTGACAATGTTTTCTGCAGGGAGGCTTCTCTGATTGTTTTGTCAAGCTGAGTTAAGTGCGGCTTGCAAGATCTCTGTCACATTGATTGCGCTGCACTGCAATTGCCCTGGAATTGGATTCTAAGCGCTGTGAAGATGCAGACTGTGTCTTATTTGTCCTCCAATGTCTGTGCCATGCCCGACACACAGCAGATGCTTAGTAAAGTCCTGCTGAGTGCATTTTAAAATGCCATGAAAAGAATCCTATCTCCAAAGGCAGGAGCGCAGTTGTGTGGTTGGTTGGTTGGTTTTGTTTTTGTTTTAATTCTTGGCAGAAGAAAACTGTGGATCAGTACATCTATAATCAGACCCCCAAGCACAGAGACAAGGAAGTGAAGAGAGCAGGGTCATTAAAATGGAGTGCAAGGAGCCAGCAGCCCTGGGAAGCAGGTCCTGGGGTCCTTGGCCAGGTCCCTTACCTGCATACCCTGGCTTTCCTTACCTAACCAGTGGAATTAATACCATTGCTTAGTTTTTATATTTCTACAAGAACTTCAAGATCCCTTAGTGAGTTTTCTATAAAACTGGTGACAAAATTTAATGAATAGTTCAATGAGCATTGCTTTAAAGGTACTATGTTTTTAACATGGAATTTTATGTACTATGTATCCTTGGGGGTGTATAAACAGCTCAAAGTCCTTTCTAATTGCTCTTCAAAATGCATTCCACAAAAAAATTAGGTCACTGGCATGGACTATACCCATTTTGCAGATAGAAACCTGAAGACAGGGGTCAGGGCGGATTTCCTTTTGAACACACAAGTTTTTGGAAAAGAAATGTTTTCTTTCTCTAATCCCACTTCTTCCCTTTTGCCATTATATACTATCTTTAATGCTGTCAAGTGTTTTTTAAAGTCTAGTTATTATTATTTTTTAGTAATCTCTACACCCATCATAGGGCTCCCACTCACAACCCCAAGATCAAGAGTTGCATGCTCGACCGACTGAGCCAGCCAGGCACCACAGTGTTTGTTATTTTGTGAATCTTTCTCCTTCTACTAGACTTTGAGCTCCTTGAAGGCAGAGTCTAGGTCTTACTTTCCTTTTTGTCCTTGCTGAGGATCTAGAATTATGTAGGCATGCAAAAAATGTTTGCTGAAATGTTTGCCCAACTCTTTTAAAAGTTCTCTGTTAACCATTTTCTTTTTTTTTTTTTTTTAAAGATTTTATTTATTTATTTGACAGAGATAGAGACAGCCATCGAGAGAGGGAACCCAAGCAGGGGGAGTGGGAGAGGAAGAAGCAGGCTCCCAGCTGATGTGGAGCTTGATCCCAGAACGCGGGGATCACGCCCTGAGCCGAAGACAGACGATTAACAACTGAGCCACCCAGGCGCCCCTCTGCTAACCATTTTCTTAAGTTTACTGTTAGGGAAGCATCTCTGTCTTGTGGTTACGAAGAAAAATCTCAGCTTCAATAGAAACAAATATTTTCTGGTGCCCATCACCTCTCTCCCCTTAATTCTACTAATCTGATACTCTGCTTAACCTTCTTTAGTGCAGTGGAGCTCCCATCTTTCAAGGAGGTGCAGGCTACCTCTCTACATTAAAAAGTCCTAGATTTTTCCTTTGAAGCTACAGAGGACATGATTTGCACAGCTGGCTCCCAACAACACAAAACACCAATACAAGTTGACTAAAAGCAATCCTCTGCCATTTTAAATTTAAATATCTCATCCAATGAGTTAAAATTTTGCTTTCCACTCAAGTATATTTTTTAAATAAAGAAACTCCTCAATATTAATGCAGATATGAATCTGTCTGCAGATGAATGGGTTACTGCCACATCTTAAAGAGGGCTGAGAGACAGAGAGAGAGAGAGAGAGAAAGAGAGAGGAGTAGCTGATGGTTTTGTGGGGGCTTAGTCACATGGTTCAATAGTAATAGTCAGGGATGACTGGAGAGGGAAAACAAAAATAAAAACAAAAGCAACTATTCAATTAGTCCAGATGGAGAAAAACAGCCCATAAGCTAATTGATTATAGCTATCACGACAGCTGATTACAGTCTCTGTCTGTAAAAACACAGGCTAAAAAAAAGGCACACAAAAAGAATGCACTGCCTTTCATTAGTTTGTTGGTGAAATGCCTTCCTAACAGATGAGGCAACGCAATCCAGCCCTTCTGTGGTAGCAAACGAAGTTAACCCATAATGTGGCAGCTGTAGTGGGAGGTCCGGTATGCTGAGCACAGAGAGTTAGCAGTCTTTCTGACTGAGGTTTGGAATGCCTTGGGAGCCAAACACTGCACCACACTGCTTGTATACAGGCAACGCCTCTGGGATGCATCTTTTCTGTGCCCAAATGACCCACAGATGATGACACTATTACGGCTATTCATCCAATGTCAAGTGAACAATCTGCATCCAGGTGTTTCTTTAGGATGGAAGAAGATTTGCCACCAGGTTCACTCCCCTCCATCCCTTGGTAGCCCATGACTGCTGGTGGCCCATTCTGCTCAAAGGATTACAAAGTCCTAGATTTTGTGTCCCTGAGAGAACAGATGGATCCTCACCCGCAAATTACAATTGCAATACACTGAATTCTTTGGTAGAGCTCTAGGGGCACAGAGGAAAGGGCAGTTCACTCTGCTCTTGGGCAACTGGGGGTAGGGAAGTCTTCTGAGAGCAGGTCTTAGAATGGGGCATCTAAGGTCACCAAGAGTCTCTCAGGCACGTGTAGAACACTTAGCACGGATCTGACAAATAACAGATTTTCAAATAAAGAAATATTTTGTTATTTATGAAAGTAATACTCTTATTTTTAATTGGGAGACAAGGTGTCCCAGCAGGGAAACTATATGCATGAAGACCTTAAGAAATATCCTATGCTGAAAACAAAGAACAGTTCTCTGTGGCTAGAAGAAGGGGGAGTGACAACGGAATTCTCGTTGTAGCAAGATGACTTTGTTAGCAGAGTGGAGAGTGGAGTGGAAGGTTAAGAGAGGGAGGTGAAATCAAGGAGGCCAATTAGGCAGCTGTTACAAAAGTTCAGTCAAGAGGAGGGGACGATGCTGAGGAACTGTTGCCCTGGGGTAAAACGGATCCACAGCAACCAAGTTCTGACACACCACAAGGCCAGCTCACTCGTCTGAGGCCAGGCTGGTCTCTGGGCAAGAGGTCACATTCACAGCCAGACACCTGCAGCCAGAGCTAGTTTTGTTCTTAGACTCTGGCACGTACAGGCACTAGAACAGCAGTTCTCAGCTCTACCGCACCTCCCCTGGGAAACATTTTATCACGCAGGTGCCTCACCTCTACTCCAGATAGACTGAAGCAAAATCCCTGGGAGGATCTATGCTTTTTTAAATGGCTCACACAGCCAGAACTGAGAGCCACTGCCCAGTCGGCAATAAGGTATAACAGTAACTCGGTGCCTCTCTCAAGAAGTGTCCAATATCTGCATATGGTTGTGAGGACAAAGGGTAACCAGATGTGGATGCCCCTGCAGCAAGCTATCACTCCAGGAGAGGCTGTCCTGTCAGCAGAGGAGCAAGCAGGGCCCTACCACTGTGTGACCTGAGTGTCTTGTTCTTGAAAGCTTTGAAAATGCTTCTAAACATACCCAAAAGATGTATTCCAAAAGAATTTAGGAGTCTGACTCTACCAGGGCAGAATATAATACAGATTCTCAACCACCAAATGGCAATCAATAAGGAGACAGGAGAAAACACAGGTCTTAGACTTTGGGCTCCCATGAACAGGCTGGGTAACTTCCGTCACATTCCATCTGTATTGTCCACTCTGACTCTGCAACCACAACTCTGCACACCACGGACAAGACGGTCTTATTGAAATGAATGACATCCCCCTGAATTATGTCTCAGTAACGAAAATCATTCCTGTTTCCCAAGCTCTTACTCTACAAAAGATAGTGCTTTAAGTGCATTCCCTATTATGTTCAAAATTCTCAGAAACCCTGTGAAATAATTATTACAGTCTACAGAAAGAGAAGTGAGTTTCTGAGAGCCTAGAGAGCGTGGGGAAGACCAGTGAGCTAGGAAGTAGCAGCACCAGCCCTGAACCCGTATCAGACAAAACCAGTGCAGGTAACCACCACTGTTCCTGCTTCTGTGCGTCCAGGATTCACAGCCCATGTGGGAATGTAAACTCCTTGAGCTCAAAGGCTGAGTAAAGTTTAGGATGATCTTTGAGTCTCTCTCCCAGCTCTCCTCCACTTTTTTCTTAGTTACAGGATTTTAGGATTTTCTTGATTACTGGACTTTAGTGAGGTAAGAAGACCAGCGAAGTTCCACCAACACAAGATCCTTCTCTCCTGCTGCTTACGGAGTCTGAGCATCCCTAGTGAAGGCAGCACTCCAGAGGACTCCTCTGCAGAGGCGCCTGGGGGTTCAGTCAGTGAAGTGTCTGACCCGTGGTTTCAGCTCAGGTGATGATCTCACAGGTTGTGGAATGGAGCCCCTTATTGGCTTCTCTTTCAGTGGGGAATCTGCTTAAAAGATTCTCTCCCTCTGCCCCTCCCTCTGCTTACATGCTCTCTGAAAATCAATCAATCTTAAAGAAAAAAAAAAAAAGAGTCCTCCCTTCTTTGCAAAATACTGATCCCTCTCTTTCAGGGAAAGAAACAAACTACCTTGGAAGCCTGACAGTCCTTTCGACATTTACAGTGTGAATCTGTTGATCAGAGTAGTTCTTTTTAGAAGTGAGGCTGGGTAGTCAGGGAGAAGTTGGATTAAAAGTAGCTACGGGCACCTGGATAGCTCAGTCAGTTAGTTAAGCGTCTGCCTTCCGTTCAGGTCATGATCTCAGGCTCCTGGGATCAAGTCCCACATCGGGCTCCCAGCTCAGCAGGGAGTCTGCTTCTCCCTCTCCCACTCCCCCTGCTTGTACTCTCTCTCTCTCAAATGAATAAATAAAATCTTTTTTTAAAAAAAGTAGCTAGGAGCTGGGCCTTTTTTATAAAATATTTTTTATTAAGATTTATTTATTTATTTGAGAGAGAATGAGCCCAAGAGGGAGAGGGAGAGAGAATCTCCAGCAGACCCCATGCTGAGTGCAGAGCAGGACATGAGATTGCGACCTGAGTTGAAACCAAGAGTCAGGTGCTCAACTGACTGTGTCACCCAGGTGCCCCAAGGAGCTGGGCCTTTAGCACAAGAGGCTCCAAGCTCAGAGTTCAATGACTTATTCAAAGCCAACTTTTAGCAGACTTGCACTTACCTGCTACTGTGAACATATTATACGGGAAGGAAGAGAAGGGGCAAGGCTATTAGGACACTGAGACTGCAAGATGAGGTCAATGTAACTGCCTGAGCCCACTCATTCATTTAACAGACATTTATTATTGAACAACCAATGGCAGTTTTGCATTTGCATGGTTTCAAAATGTCCACTTTTCCCTTAGTATGGTTTAATTAAGTAACACCAGTTCCCTAATAACATGATTCAAATTTTGATTATCGCGGTATATTAACTGTGAGTGAATAAAGTGAAAACGTGCTATAGGCTTTTTGGTCCACAAATCACTACGTAAAAACAGATGCATACCATCATCAGTGACCCACCAGGTCACTTCTTTCAAAGTATGTTGGTCATGGGTCACTGCACACCTGTTGTTCAGTTCACACACATAGCAAAGCATGTACTCATTTTGCTTCCTTGTGTCCTAGCGATAAACCTACAGACATTTTACCAAAATGGATAACTGAAAGAGGGAATTTGCCAACAAAGACGACAGCATGGCATAGAAAGAAAAAGTGATAATAGAAGTGAAATTCACATGGGACGGGGAAATTACAGAAGCTACAGCTGACAGCAGGGAGTCGGCACTGCCCCCCTTTGAGAAACCCCAGATACGCAGCCAGAGGAACCTAATAAAGGCAAACTTCAGAGCGTTAGTGAGGAGAGTGGTTGGGATGAAAAAGGATGAAGATGTTTCAGAGGAAAAAACTTCACATCAAAGGAACCCTCAGAGATACTTTATAAAATTGAATGTGCAAAGGATAAAAAGGTGAAAGCTGATTCAGAATTAGAAAAACGTATGACAATTTGCCAAGGCAGAGAAAAGATGCTTGCTCCGTTATCGTGTTCTGTGAGCAACAAGAAGAAAAAGGCAAGTACTATTCAAACTACTCTTTTTTTTAAAGAAATAAAACACTTTAATTTTCAACATTTCTAATACTTCAAATAACACCCTACTAAACAAACATTGGTTTTACTTTTTTTTTTCATTTTGTAACTGACAAAAAGAGAGTTCTTAATAGTTTTGACAAAAATTTTAAGAGGTCACAGACAATGATAGTTTTCACCATTGATCATTATTAAGCTGTCATGTTTATGGTCTCACACTACAATACAAAGCTAAGACTGCCGGTATTATGTACCGGGCATGAAAAACCGCAGTCCTTATTTTCTGGGTGGTCTTACAGCAAACAAATTAATTCTAGAAACCTGTGATCAATTGTTCTACGTTTAAAGGGGGTGCTAGCCTAGCTCGGAGCACGCAAAAGGGATTTAGAGGAATTGTGGAAGGCAGATTTGGTGGGGGGTGGGGGATGGAGAGAATAAAGTAACAAAGGAAGTCTGACTAGGGGAGCACCGCAGCTGAGGAGAATGCAAATCTCCCAGCCCAGCAAGTCTACTTCCTCACCCCACAGGCAGGGTGAGGAGTGACTCGGGGCTGGTTTTTAAACTCGCTAACAGCTCAGTTGTAATGCCAGATACATATTAATTGCCATCAGAATGCAGACATACAGGTTAAGGTTCCTTTTCAAAAATAACACCGAAACTGGAAATGCTAACAAACACCACTCTCAGCCAGCTTTCGTGAATAAAGTTTCTTAAAACTGGTGCAAAGTGTTTGAATGCAAATCTCTATGTCCTCGAAGTCATGGACATGCAAAGTAGCATTTGGGGCTGTGAAAATATACGTTCTTAGGGAAATCAAATGATGGTAGTATATGAAATGACACATCTGGCTTGATGTTTAAGTCCAAAATGTATATTATGTTGGGTTTTCCATCAAAAAATAGGTTTGAATTTTTTATTTATGGCCCCTACCAAGGAAGATGTGGGGCTCTGTGATATGCATGAGGATGCACATAGGAACACAGGTATTAAGAGGCAGAAGGCCCCTTAGGATTCATCTAGTCCAACCTCTGCATTTAAAACAACACCGACAACAACAACATCAAAGGGGTGAATTTCATCTAGGGATGCCAATTGTCTAGCTCCACATTCAGATTCCTGCTTTATAACAGCAGCTAACATTTACTGAGTATTGCTGGGTGCTAGCTTTACATACGAAGCATTATGTCTTTAAATCCTTACAGATCCATGAGATGGCTGCTATAACTATTATCATTGATTTTGCAGCTGTGGAAATAGGCTTATGTTACTCAGCTAATCTAAACTAACCATGAGAGAGCTGGGTTTAGCAATCAGGCAGGATGATTTGAGCTGACATTCTTAGCTACTAAGCTAAGATTGTTAACAAATAACATGTATCCCCAAATAAGGTAACCATGGTCTTTGTCCCTCAGAAGATCTTGCAATCCAGCTTTCCATATGCAAGTACTAATCTTTAAACAACCTTATTAAATTAGTAATATAATCCTATTTTTACAGATGAGAAAACTGAAGGCACCAAGTTCAGTGGCTTCCCAAGGCTGCATAGTTTATAACTGGTGAAAAGAGGGTTCAACTCAAAAGTCCATTGGTTCTTTCGACACGGACCAGCCTACTTGCATTAGAACTACACTCTCCCTCAGCAGGCTCTGGCTATTTGAACAGAATGTGCATACATTAAATATCTGATCTGAAATCAGTGTGGATCCAGGCATTTCTGGAACCCATTTAAATCAGCAGCAAGAATTTCCCTTTCCTAAATCTCTGTCTGTGATATACAATAGCAAGAGTCTGGCAGCTCATGTGAGACAGACTTACTATGAAGAGACCAGTGGTGAATTAAGCTCATGAAGTATGGGTTTGGGGCTGCACTGAGGTGGAGGAAGAGAAAATTCACTCTGTGCGGTTCCTTTAGAACACGGAGAGCAGCAGATAGGAAAACAGGGCAGCCTTAAGACGTCTGCAAGCAGTGGGTGCTGAGAGACGGCAGGCACTGCTGTACTAGGAAGGGAAAGGAGGGGAATCTGCCATCCTCTTTTCCTTTTAATGGCCACGACTCCCCACCGGTTTATCAAGAGAAATGGGTCTGAGAAAAGTAACATGATTCTCACCGCAGCTCCTTAGCCAGTTTCCAGAGGTTCTCAGCATAGCAGGCGGCTGCTTCCCAAATTCAGCTCTGCTCCCCTCCTGGCTGAGCTGCACTGGTGTCTAACTCCGCCTGCCAGCACACACTCCTGAGGCTCTTGAGTTGTGGCCAAAGCCTCTCAGGAGTGAGGCAGGTGGGGCCACCTTCTCGGGCTACTGGCAGAGCTCGTTTGAGATGCTTTGCAACACAAAAAGGGCCAATTTAAGAGATGGGATTACTTTCTCCATGCCGTCCTTTTAAAGCAGTAACAAAGGATTTTCCAGGTGTTTACAGTTCACTCAGCTTTTTCTTTCTCTTCTCAGGTAAGGAGGTCTTAGTGCTGGAAAGGAGGACGAGGCCACCTGCCTGGGAAGCCTGCTGAGGAGAGGCTGGAAGACTTCTTGCCCACCAATCCCCTCCCACCCTCTAGCTAGCTGCTGGTGTCCGAATGCCACCACGGAAGTGTTGGTCTGGTTTCTTCTTGTAAAATGCAGAAGAGAGTAAACAAAGTTCTTCACCAGGTAGAGTTAATTCTTCAGCTGACAGGCTAGAGTCTGTTGGCTCCCCTAGGCCAGGAAATGCCTGCTTCAATGAGCCATTGGGTGGACAGAGTAGAAAGAGAGGGTTTAAGGAAGCAAATTCACCCTCCGCCTTTTTTCAAGGCAACACCAAGTCAAAAAACTAGATCCCTCCAATCTGAGAAGGCAACCCCTTTTCTCATTTCGTTTGAACTAAAAAATACCCTAATGCTAAGCTCAAGGCCTTGCTGTTTAAAGCTTTTCCAGATATTTTAGGATGAATAGCTAAAATTTGGAAATTAGGATCATTTCTATTGTAACCTAGAAGTGTTTTTCAAATGTGCTTAATGACTCTTAATTTTTATATATGCTGCAATTTCCTTTTTGTTTTGATATTTTGATACGTACAGTATATAAATGTGAAGCCATAGTGCAGATATTGCTATTCATGTATTGATTGATTGGTTGTGAAGTGGAGCCCAGACACTTAAATTTCCTCTCTGAACTATTGATCATTATTGCAATTCAATTTGGTATGGCGCTGTTTCCCTGCCCTGTCTGTTCCTACTTCAGTCAGATAGTGTGGTGGCCATGGTAACCACCTACTATTTCTCCCTGTCATTTCCTATGTAAAACTTAAAGCACCCAGGCTAGAAAATCCAATGATGATTTTTAAAACTCAAATAAGAATCAATAAAGCTCACCTAAGATGGGGAGTCATTTCAGGGTAAATGTTTAATTTAAAAAACCAGCTGTAAATGTGTTCATCAGAAACAAATTATCACTAGGAAAACAGAACTAAGGGGTTGAATCTGCTCAATTGCTTGAAGATTTAAAAGATGTTCAAGGTGGTTTTCAGGGATAAAATGGAATTACCACTAACACTTCTAAGAAGTCTTGACAGAATGGCTACCCTGACGGGCTTGAAAA
Organism: Ursus maritimus; assembly: GCF_017311325.1. Lineage (NCBI taxonomy): Eukaryota > Metazoa > Chordata > Mammalia > Carnivora > Ursidae > Ursus > Ursus maritimus. The sequence continues at coordinate 20,128,222 of NW_024424008.1, read as the reverse complement.
CTGTGCGAGTCTCAGAGGTTTTAGGTTGGGTCATGAAACTAAACAAGGTCCATTTAAACCACACCTATGGGTGTGGGAGTGCCTTTTTCTGTATGGATTTCTCCCCCTCCACAAACAAAAGCATTTGGAAAAAAAGTCAAAAATAAATGAATTTTCTTTAAAAGCAGTACTTTGCTTATTTATTCTGCAATTAGTTGTTGAAACTGCCAATCGCAGTTCTATAGGACAAGGGAACGAGCTGAAATCAGATGAGTCCCTGAGGCAGGAGCTTAGAGTCTAAGCAGGAAGACAGATAATCAATGAAACCTTCCAAAAGGATGAGGGCTGTACGATTACAGATCCTGTCTCTATTAAGTACAAGTATTTGACCACCATTTTAAAGTCAGTCTTTCACAAGTGGGAGCTGATCACTAGAGCAAGTGGTTATTGAGGACCCTGGCAGACATCACATCTGCCTTAAAGAAAAGAGTGCTTTGAGGAGTTTTCATCAAGAATCCTCTTTCTCTCTCTCCAGGCATCTTGAAACCACTGCCCCTTTTGGCTTCTTGGAAAAGACAGTAATGACACCTGCAGATGAAAATTCTCTTCTTGCCCACAAATGCCAATCTTACCTCTGGCCAGTGTTTTATCTCTTCCCAATTACCCATATGGACAGAAGATAATTGCAAAACAGGTTTCCCACCATTGCAAAATGATTCTACTGTTTCTAATAGAGAAATTCTGGTTTGCAAGGACCAAGACCCTCCATTTCCTCCGCCCAGTGAAGCTGAGATTCCATGTTCAAATTGAAAGTCTTATTTTCATAGCTTCTGCACAGAAAATCTCATCCAACATGACCAACAAATCTATTTATTCCCTGGTTGAGATTGCTGGGGGACAGCTTTTGAGTGTAATGCTGATTAGTAAGCCACACAGGACCCTATGAACAGACTTCAGAGACTCAAGGACTAACCTAATATGAGGGCCATTCACAGCCATTACCAGCTGGTCCCTCCCCACATTCCATTCCTACCACCCTGGGCTAATGTGGAGTGTAGTAATGAAATGTATAGGGACACTAGTAAAACAGGATGCTTTTTTACTGTAGCAATGCAAACACTGACATGCGGGAGGCTGGAAGGCTCATTGCCATTTGCTTCTTTTTGCCCCTTTGCTGGCTGCCTCTTCCTCCCCAGAACTCCCAAGATTTCTCTATGGCTTTTCCAAAGCTCCCAGCTTCCTCTGATACTCAAAAGCCTTTCTGATTCTAGTATCTTCCATGCAAAATAGAAGAAAGGGTGAGGGATCTGGGATGAAAAACTATCAGATTTGGAATTTGACTTAAAACTTAAGACTAGGGAAACTGAGATTTGGTTTTAGTCCCATCTTGGGCAGATTCATGTGGATGATTTTAGCCAAAACACTCACTTTAGTTTTTCATCTGTCAAACTGCATATTAATGAGACCAACCAAGAGGAACTGCTCTGAAAAGTGAAAAATGGCAGATGCCACAGAACCATTATACAATAGTTGAAGTCATACCATAGTTTTGAGAAGGTTTCAGACAAAAATCATGGATTTTAGCAGGCATAAACTCTTTCCTTAATGGCATTACAGTTTTCCTAGTAGTCTAAGCTAGAAACTTCATCCTCAAACCTTGATTCCACATCTAATCAGTCACCAAATCATCAATTCTACCTCCAAAACATCTCTAATCTACCTTCCCTCCATGCATTAGCCACACCAGCTATCAGAGAACTCTTTATAAAATGGTCACTTGATGCTGTCTCTTCTCTTAAAATCTTTTGCTCACTCCTCATCAGCTACAGCATAAAGCCTATATTCTTAGTGAAGCATATTACTGCTTCACAAACTTGTTCTTCTGTTAGCCTGTCTTTTCACTGTCTACTTCCTCAAAAATTTAGTGACTTTTCACAGAAAGCTCTTCTTTCCTTTTGTCCACTCACTTCATACATTCTTCTAAAGCACATTCAAACACTGCTGCCTCCGGGAATCTTCCTGAATTTCACAGATGGAGTTAATGACCATCCCGCTCTTTCTACACACATCTTATCCCAGAATTTCTCATATCACCCTCTAATATTTTAGATCCTTGTTCAGCTGAAGGTACCACAGGTATGACTCAGGGTAGCATTTCTGATGGCCTGGCTCTACTGAATCACAAAAGGCTCAGCGCAAATCCCTGGACACCTCTGACAGCTCTGAGGCAAGGAGCCAACCCTACCTTACTTTCGGTAATGGCCTATGTCATAATGGCAACACCCTTAGTTTAAGCCTGAATCATAGACTCCTCCTCTACAAAACAGATTCAGTTCCTGGGAACCCATCTGGTTCTTCCACTTGAATGAACTTAAACCTGAAGTGAAGGGGACTTCAGAGCCTGTATTCCAGTGATGGCAAAGTGGGACTACACAGTTACTTGTCCAGGAATAAATTAAGGCTGTAGAACATTGTTGCCTTCATTTCTGTTCTTTCTTTCTATAATGCAGGAATGATCATTGTGACTTGCAGGTAGGTAAGCTTCTAGGGTACTCTACTGTGAAGCTCTCTGAATAGAGTAGTTTAGACAGTGCTAGGTTAGGAATAGTTCCATCCATGAGAGAGGTATGTAGTCTGTAAAGCACATCTTTCTTGTAGATCAAGTTAGAAGGCTCAAATTCCCCTGATTTTTGCCCTAGCCTTACCCACTCGATGCCATTAAGTATAGTATTAAAAGTTATTCTGTAATTGATTCTAAATACAAAGTGTGATGCTAGATTGTTTCCACTCAGATCCAAAGCCCTCCTCCCAAAAAAAGGGAAAAGGGGACCTTAAGTGGCAGAAGTTTTAAGTGGCCCTTAAGTGACAATTAATGAATCAATAAAATAGGTGGGTAGAGTTGTCCAAACACATGTCAAACAATAACAACCTCCGTGTTGGGATAGCCCAAGCTTTCCTAAAAAAGAAACACCCCCAAAATCCTCAGGTTAATCATACCTGGTCATAGAGGAATTATTCTTCGTTAGCCCCTGAGGCCTAGCACTGACACCCTGGAGCCTGGCGACAGATTATGTTTAGAAGGAATTGCCAAAATTGACTATAAATCATATTACTTTGCCTTAAGTTCTCCAAACCAGCCTAACCAGTCTTCACTATCCCCTGCGATCTCAAAAATACCAGATTGCCACTCTCAGTGCTGCTGATAAGGAACTCAGCAGTAGGCAATCAGATGGAGCTTCCAGGCTTTTAGAACTCATTCTGGGCAAAGGAGAATCAGCAGACTTTATATGCCTTAATAATTAGGTGCTTTACAGTGAAGCTGTGTTGCCCATTTCTATACAGATTCATTTACTGCTAAATGAACATCTGACCATTCAAATATATCTTCATTTAAGAAGAGAGAGCATGATACTTTATATATCATAATGTCAGATCAGAAACCATGCAACTTGTATGAGACAATTTAGTGGATTTATACAACTAAAAAGAAAACAAAACTAACTTTTTTCTTTAAATCATAGAAACAATGCAAATTCATTATGGAAAAAGATATTTTTTAAAGAAAAAAATACCTGAACAAAATAGATACTACGACCCAGGGCTGATCATTGTATTTTAGCGATCTCCTTCCATGAATTTTTTTTAAAGAAAGTTGAGGTCATACTGCACACAAAAAATTTGCACCTTACTATTGCAATTTCTGTAATTGCACACATTTTCCTTTGTTCTAATAGCTCTTTGTCAAGACCATTTTCATGATTCCTTAAAACTTTAGGGAATAAATGTATTATAAATTATTTAACCATTTTCTCATTGTTGAAAGTTTATGGCATAATATTTCAAAGTTTAAGATTGGATACTTAAGCTATTACGTTTATGATATTGCCAAATAATTTAGATGACTAAACAGACATTAGCAAGGGTCAGAAACACTTACCTAGTAGTCATTACATATAGACTAGTAGTTATGAGTATATTCTCTGGAGTTAGCATACTTTGACTTCACAGTCTGGTTCTGCCTCATCTAGGTACTGTCTCCATTTTCTTACCCATTAAATGAGAATAGAAGTGTATCATCTGATAGAGTTATCATTAAATTGGTGTCTTAAAAGCACTTAGCCTAGCATTTGCCACACAATAGTCAATAAATTTTAGCTATATAAAACCAATTATTGATGTTATTAGTACTTTATTATTATTTGATATTTACTATTAGTAATTATTATTACTAGTAACTTATTATTATTTACAATTTAACTTTGCTGGGCTGTGGCAATGTTGTCAGAAGAGACCAAATGGCACTTACTGATTAATTTAGATCTAACTGATTCTTTAAAAATACATTCATTTAAGGAAAAAGTCATTTTGTATTTTGGGATGTAATTCCAGAAGACAGGTACAGGAAGCTCTTTTCTGGAGAAGAACCCAGTTAATGGTGGGTGAAGTCACTGCTTAACAAAACATACAATCTCAAGGTGAATAGGGAGCTAAAGGGTAATTTTGTGTAACATCTCTCTCTCACGCCAACCAAACGCCAGGTTAATTAGACTGTTCTTGAATGTGTCTCACACTGGGCAAGTTCTTACCTACCATGGTGGGTTTTACACTTAGAAAATCCACTTTATATTGAACCAACATATGTTTCCTATAACTCGAACATGTAATAATAAACTCACAGATCAACAAGCTTTAACATTGAATTCTGAATACAGTAAAATGATGAGGATCATGAGTTCTAATGGATTTCTTCTAGAGTTTAAAAGAGATTGGTGAGAGCCCAAAGGCAATAAAACTAAGACTGCATTACTCACGCTTTGTGAGAAATTGAAAAGATTTATGTATTCATTATCATGTGTGCTTTCTTGCAAATGGAATAATCTAAAATAAAAGGAAAGCTTAATGATTTTTCTCAGGAAAAAATGTCTAAAGCTAGAATTCTAAAAAGTTTCCTTTAAAGTTGAGATGGAAGCTCTTTTATAGTTTCCTGCTTTATCTGGGGAGCAGAATACAGGAGAAGCAGCCTTGGGACAAGTTTTGTCTGTGTCTGTAAGCTTGCAGCCCATCTTCTGAGGGCGTCTGCTTCTCCATAACTGAACTGCTTTCTGCACAAAAGTGAATACTTAGAAATATTTAGAAGCTGACATCAAATACCTTGATAAACAGGGGGCTTTAAGAATCACAAAGCCACTCAATAGAACTTAACAAAATTCACCATCTTTCAATACCGTGGATCATAAACACAGTTTTGCGTTAGCCATCAGGCATACTTGACTGTCACATGACTGGAAAAGTGTAGTTTCTTTGCATAAAGATTACCAGACTGTATTTGCTATTATTTTTCTATTGGTAGTCTCTTGCCAGAAGCTGGCATGTAGCTGGTCCTCCATAAATTATCAGGAGGCTTGATGTGGGAAACAAAGGCAGAAGAGAAATTATTATATTTCCTTACTACCTACAGCCCATTGACTAGTCCTTGAAACAGGCAGGATGACACTTCCCTAGGGACTCAGCTGCCTTGATGTTGATACTTTGCTAAGGGCAAAAGGCAATCCTAGGATGATCTCCCCCCCACCACCACCACCGCCAGGATCCTGTGAGTCTACTTCAACATATAAAAATTCCTTTGGAAACTTCCTTTATCCCTACCCTCCATGATACATGTTGGCAATCATCCCCCAAGCATATGGCCCATCGATACACATCTGAAGGATCTCATGACTAAGGTTTTATTAGATGGTAATAAATGACCTTTTCCCAGAAATATCTAGCCCCCTCAAGGTCCTAGAAACCTTGCTTCCAAAATTCCTTAGACTTATGCAGTTCCTAAGCCCCTCCCAACTTGAAAGTATATAATGAGCCACTCCTTATGACCCCAGTGCAGCTCTTTCTGCCCATGGGTCCTGTCCCTGTGCTTTAATAAATCCACCTTTTAGCACCAAAGACATCTCAACAATTCTTTTTTGGCCTTCGGCTTCAAACCATAACGCCCTTCCTACATCAGGGGTGACTATCCATCCCAAAGGGTTATAGTCCCTCCGACATCTGGTTACCCTGGTATCCACTGCAATATTGGAGGACTGCCACTTACTTTCTTGGCCTCTTTCTCCCCTCCACTGCGATCACTTTCTTCCTCCAGGTTAACCATCCCCAGTTCTTGCCATCTTTTCTTATAACCCACAGTTTCAAAGATATTCATCCAAGGAATGTGCTTCTGTTTGTTTGTAAAGAGGAAAAGATCTAACTTTAGATCTCTAAGACAGAAGAAGGTCCCATGCTATTTTTGGAGGTCACAGTGAACAGGTATCTGGGCAACATTCTTTGAGAGTTGTGTTTTTCAAATTATAAATCACAACAACATAAGAGGTTGTGAAACCAACTTATTATATCATGATCAATATTTTTCTTTAAAAAAATAGAGTAGAAAATATCAGAAGGCACTGTACAGAGTTCAAGAATATTCGTTCATGGGGCACCTGGGTGGCACAGCGGTTAAGCGTCTGCCTTCGGCTCAGGGCGTGATCCCGGCATTATGGGATCAAGCCCCATATCAGGCTCTTCTGCTATGAGCCTACTTCTTTCTCTCCCACTCCCCCTGCTTGTGTTCCGTCTCTCACTGGCTGTCTCTATCTCTGTCCAATAAATAAATAAAATCTTAAAAAAAAAGAATATTCATTCATGAAATTTTAATTTTAATTGTATATATATATATATATATATACACATATATAGTGTATACATACACACATATATACACATACATATTTGTCATAAACACACACATGCAGGGTATCACACAAAGTATGCAGAATTTTACCTAGAAACTAGCCTCTACTCACCTGCTTGTCCTAGCATCTCCATGTAGGGCTCAAACCACACCAATATAGTAAGAGATTTTGTGCATGTGTGTCCTGAATTTTAAAGTAAATATGTTTCTTGTCGTGAGCTGGGGTTTCCCAAACAAAGTCTGGCCAATAGGAGAGTTAGGAATGGAAGGTGAGGGCATCAAAATCGTGCCACATACTCTCCTCGGCTCTTTTAGGTAAATCACTTGCAATTTCATATTCGTTTTTAATTCATTTTATATTTGTTTTCAAATGGGACCAAGAGCTGCTGACTAGCAACTACTCAATGAATTGGGGATTGTTAATTTGGTTTTTAAATTAGCATGTTACTAGAGAGTTTATTAAGGACTTTAATTTGGTATTGCTCTAGGAAGACTAGCTGCCATACGGTGTTTGGATGTGTCACCCAGCTTCTACGGCACAGGCAGAGAGGTAGAAATCCTAAAATTTGGGAGCAAGATGCTTTTTAAAAAGCCACTATATCCTCAACGTTTTCTTCATTTGGTAATCATTGCCACTTACTGCTACTGTTCCTTTTAATTACAAATTTAGCTTAGGTTTACCATCACCCCTTCTATTTGCTATTAATAATTTTATTAACTCTTAATGATATATAATTTACATTAATTAGTTATATTTTGACCTAATATTTTCCAATAATTCGGCTTCAAGACACATGTAAACTTAAAGATAAATCATCTCTAAATAAACATAAATATATCCCTATTGTGAAAGCATATGCAAATATAACCTTCCCCACACCCACGATTTGTTTTTACAGTCACATTCTTTGTTACAAGCTTGTTTGTTTACCACACTGGAAATTGAGAGTGATTGGGGGAAATGAGACATAAGGTGTTCTACCCTTTCTAAGTGGACAGAAGTCCAAAAAATTTAAGATCCACTCATTTTACAAGCAAAAAGCCTGAGGTCCAGGGAGATGAACTGACTGATTAATCAAGATTAGCAAAGAGACTTGGACAACTCAGATGTTCAGATTCTCCCTCGGCCATCAGTAATCACTCTGACTCTAGTTATACCCCAGAACACAGAGCCTGACCCAGAGCAGAAGCCTCATTCATATGTGCTGAGTCACTTGTTTTACTTATTGAGGTTGAACAATGTAAACTACAGATTTGTTAGGTCAAAAACTGTCAAATACTGGCACTTTCATATGGTTCAACCTAATAGCTTTATTTAACATAAAGTATATTGAACATATGGTTCAACCTAATAGCTTTATTTAACAACTCTTGCCTCTGCCACTCTGAGATTTTGATTTTTATACAAGGAACAGCACAATAACATAGGCTTAAGCCAAATTCCAGTCTCAGCTTTTACATTGTCTGGCCATGTACCCTAAGCCAGATTACTTAGATTTTCTGTCCTTCAGTGTGCTCAAAGGGGAATATAATACTAAATAAATGTTTGCTTTTCTTCTTCTTCTGAAAACTCAACATACTCACTAATTAGCCAAATGTCCTGACCAAATAAGGGCAACTTTATGTGCAATTCTGATAGGTGTTTTCAGGTCTCCTGCCAAGATGGAGGTTTTGAACCCCTTTCCTTGGGAAGATTGGATATTTATTTATTTTGAAGATTGGATATTTATTGTTTGGTTGGCATTTGACTTTATAGTTACCAATGGTATTCTCAAAGGTCCTCTTCCTTTCTGCAGATGGCATGGATTAATAAATGAAACAGAGAGACTAAAACATCCCAGTAACAAAAATCAACTATGTGTATGATTTGTTTCTGTTTTATTTCATCTAGTTTTGAAAATGTGGTTACTCTCTAAAGTGCCTGTTAAACTAAAGTATTGCAAAGAAGGAGAAAAAGAAGGAGGGGGGTAAGGGGGAGGGATTGAGGAGGAAGTGGCAGGAGAAGGAGGAGAAGAAGAAGATGATGAAGGAGAGAGAGAAGAGAGGAGAAGAAATAAGGGAGAAGGACAAGAAGAAGAAGAAGAAGAAGAAGAAGGAGAAAGAAAGCACCTAAACCTGAAGAATAGCTTTGTTTAGCTCATGATGTAGAGAAGACAACAATGTAAGGGTAAATCAGAGTATAGCAAAGTGATTCCAATGCACCCTGATGCTGGCTAATTACTTCTCTGTAGATGGTGTTCAATTTACTGAGCATCTGTGCATGACAGAATTTGGGACACTGTGGGTGGTACAATTTCAAGATACCTACATAACTCACAAAACAAAAGTCCATCTCAAGCTTCATTTTATTAGGTGAAATAAAATATAAGTACAAAATCTCATTTTGTAATTAAGTGATAAATCACACTGTCGAGCCCCCAAACCCACACCTGCTTAGATGAATGTAAATAAACAGATCAGGCCATGGAAACTGTGTCTTTTTAAGAATAAGATTTAGAACAAGAAAGCTTCAAAGAGAGATACCACAGTGATTCTGGTTAAGATTCTTTACCTCTCAGATTTGGGGTATGAGATGGAATAAAATTTATATGACTCCTTTAACAGATAAAATTGTCCTGGGATTAGTTTTTACTCTACTCCTATAATTTCCTCGTGAAAATACAAATTCTCATGAAGGAAAAGTAGATAGAGTGGAAGAAAATCAATTAATCAGACCAAAAAAAAAAATGAGAGGTTTATTGAGAAATGAACTTTTCTATTGATTTATCCTATTTTTTTAAAACCATGCCTTGATTAATGGCAGAAGTTTTCCTCCTCTCTCGGATCTACGCTTTTCTCTCCCTTTCTCTTGGATCTAAAAGACTTATTTTCTACTTAAGATGCATTTCAAGTACCAATATATTCAGTGGCAAGGTATTTCAAAGTACACTGTCTCAGGGAACATTGACTGGAAAGGAGAAGAAATGGAACTGTATGCTTGCTTGGTCCATAGTCAACTCTAGATAGCTGTTAAATGAATGATTAATTGAACAATGAATAGATGAATAATTAAATTCATAATCAGGAATAACAGATTATTCTAAACAGTACTGCTTTGACTGTGGGGTTTCAAGTTATATTTTGATCCATTCCTTTGACATTCAATAATTTATTCAGTACTTTCTTCCTATACGACAGCATTCTAGGTGTTGTATATATGTGATCTCAAGATTTTCCTGCAATTTAGTTCAGAAAACTACTAGTTGTCTTTCATCTATTCTTGCTTCTCTTGGTCCCCAGAGCTTCCTCCTTGGCTGTTCCACCTAATCCACCAATTTTCTCACCTATAAAAATAGGACAGTAATGTCTGTTCTATCTTCATCACAGTGTTGTAAAAAAATGATTAGTGTGTGAAATGACTTGGGAAACACAGTAAAGGTGGTAAGCACATGTATGCTACAAGTTGGCAGTAGATCACGGAGGTAAAGAGCAAAGGCTCTGGATGTCGCCTGCCTGGATTTGAATCCCAGTTCCTCAGTCACTAATGTGTTATCTTGGCCAAGAAACATAACCTCTCATCGTTCAGTTTTCTCAAGTAAAAAAAGAATAATAATGTACTGACCTGTATTAGTTGGCTCAGGCTGCTTTACAAAACACCATAGACTGCGTAGCTTAAACAACAGAAATTGATGTAATCATAGTTCTAGAGGCTAGGAGTTCAAGATGAGAGTGCCTACATGGTCGGGTTCCGGTGAGATCTCTTCTCCAGCTTGCAGATAGCTGCCTGCGCACTGGAAGCTCACATGTCTTTTCCTCAGTGTGTATAGGTGGGAAGAGAAAGCTCTCTGTTGTCTCATCTTACAAAGACACTAATCCCATCATGAGGGCCCTACTCTCATGACCTCATCTAAGCATAATTATCTCCCAAAGCCCCCATCTCTAAACACTACCACATTGGGGGTTAGGGCTTCAATATAGGAATTTTAGGGGGCACAATTCAGTCCTAAGCATGACTTCATAGGGCTGTTATTAGGATTATGTACATTAATCTGTTTATAGCACTTTAAACAGTGGCTAGCACTTGGTGAGTTTCCATGAAAATGTTTGCTGTTATTGTTTCTGGAGCCTAGTGAATAAAGAGGGCAGCCATTTAATTTACAAAACAGATTGTTTAATAACACTGTTTATAGATAATTTTTAGAAATCAAATTCAGTGATCTTTAAGCTCTGGGTGTTTTATGTAAAGGCATTCTCAAATATGTCAACACAACTGAATAAGCAATAATTCAAAAGACCTCAGGGATCTTTCCTTCTCTTCTGTGCCCTGACTTTTTACAATCCTCCTTTGAGGACTCCAGTTGGCTCATCTCTGGGAAGTTTCTCCCCTCTCTGGAATATAAAGCACCACCTCCATCTTTGTTCCATTTTCTGTGTTGCTGACATGGGCAAAGGAGAGTAAGGAGAGGAGGTGAGGCTAGTATATCTAACTTCGCCTCCTTAACCATGGAAGACCAGGGTTATTGAGAGCAGCTCTATTTTAAATGAAGATTTTGCTCAGAGAGTCTTCTATTTGAAATGGTTACTTAAAGGTCAACTAGTCAACTTGCATCCAATATAATCGTCTCCTCTGAAACAATCCTGTTTTCATACTTAAATTATGGAGACCTCACTATAAAACAGGACAGTTCTTTTTGTTTTTGAACAATTCCATGGATAAGAAAATTATTTTTTACTGTGAGTTGAAATCTACTTCCCTAGAAGACCTGTCCACTGGTCTTATATATATCTTCTGTATATGTAGTATTAGGTATATAATAGGTCTCTAAAGGTGTTAGGTGAACTGAATCAGTTCTTGAAGTGTTCTGGACTCCAAATTTTCCCATCTTCTCTTATTCTTCCAGTGATGCTGTCCTACAAAATATCTTATAGTATCCTATGTGTTCCATGTCTTACAATGTCTTACAGTGATGCTGTCCCTTTTTATTCTTCTCTTCCATGTCTGTCCCTTTGCTTTGTGCTGTCAGCAGCTCCATATTCAGGGCCCCCAGAGGAAGAAAATAGAGGGAGTGAGAGGCTGGCATTGAGTAGCCTTTGGAAAAAGGTCAGTGATGATACCAAATCTCTTCCTCCTGATCCTTCTGTGAGAAAGGAAGTTCAGACCAAGTTCAGATTCCAAAGGGTCTGTTTTCCAGGGGGTTTAAACATACACCATCACAAATTATATCCTTCTGCTCTTTAACCACAGCCAGCTACCATTACAATGTTTACCAGAACCCACATTAGCAAACTACTTACTGTCCACATTAATGCTATAATTTACTGATTTAGGCTGCTTGGAGATGAGGTGATGTGCAACACATAGCCAAGACTTCCCCCATCGCCCACCCCAGTTGTTATATTTTAAAGAAGGCAGGCTTAGCTAGCCCTGAAGTTCATTCACCAAACACACACATTACTTACATGTGGGGCAGTGGCATTATTGTCTACATGAAATGTACCTGTCTAGGACAGTGCAGCTGGGTTGGCTGTGTTTTCCTAAATGCATTAGGCAGAAAATCTTGGAAATAATTTGGATTTGGTCCCAATTTCCTTCTGCCTCAAAGCAGAAGGGGATACAGCCAGTCTGGGAAACTGTGCTCTGTACAAAGAGGCACAGAGTTCTAAGTCATCAGCTCTCACTAAAGTTGTCATCGCCTTCCTCATCCTTCTGAAATCTGCTTTCCTCAGAGGTTCCCTACCCCCAGTGCCCGGGCATCATATCCTAATTACTAAGTCTTGTCGAGCCTACTTCTTTAATACTTCTCTGGCTGCGTGGTAACACATCCTCATTTTCTCTCACCTGGACCATGACAGTAAGCTCCTGGCTTTACTCCAATCCATCTTCTTCATTGCTATCAGGGGGACTTTCAATATACAAAAACTGCTCAAAATCCTCTAAAAGTTACCCACTGTTTGTAGTAGTGAGCTCCACAGTGCTGTGGGTGGGGGTGGAGCACAGCTCAGGGAATGCACAAAATAGTGCACACGTCAGGAAAAAAAAGAGCAATGCTTCTATCTGTATTATATATTTTCTCCTAAAAATCTGAAATCAAGCCTTGCTATATTCAGTATGTGGACTGCCGCTGGTGCTCTGTTTTTCTTGTGTATGTGCCCCATTCATTTGTGTGCTCCTAGTCAAGAGGATCTGAATTGTAGAAACTTCACAGCATTTTGCAAAATGTCAGAAAGTGGCCATAAGTAACTTTTGTACTCTACAGGGATTCACTCATATATAGGTCAAAGTACTTGAAAGGTGTTAAACCTAATAATAAAATACACATTTTTTATTTTTCAATAAGGACCCAAATTTTGCCTATCTTCTCTGTGGATAAGAAGTTGTTATTAGAAATATGCCATATAGCAAATGACAGGGTTCAGAAAATGGCACTTTCTGGAAGGACTCAGGAAGGATCCTCTGACCTTCCCCTGAAGCAGATTTTAAGACCCTCATTTGAGAGATGTCCTCCCTATACCTGGTGGAAAGAAACATCCTTATCTCTGAAGACAGAGAAGGATACAAAGAGGAATAGGAATAAATAAGCCTTTCTAAATTTCCCTCAATTTACTATGTATACCTCATACATTTTTTGTCATATCATATCTTTCCACAATTTTCCATTTCTCATCAAACCTAGCACAAAATGTTCATGTTTAGCAACTTCTAGTCTTCATTTCCTTAGGAAGGCTCTCATGTCAGATAAAACATATTAAATAAATTTTTGTGCTTTTCTTTTGTTAATCTGTCTTTTATTACAGGAGCCCCAGCTGAGAACTTGGAAGGGTAGAAGGAAAGATAATTTTTTTCCCCTGAGAGAATGAAAAAGAAAATTAAACACATTCAAGGATTGGTAGAGAAAAATATGAATTGAGTTTTAAGTCAAATCATTCACAAAGTCTATTTCAAGTGGATTGTAGATCTAAATTTGAAAGTTAAAACAATAAAGCTTGTAGAATAAAATAACTGTATTATGTTAATGAAGGTAAATATTTATGCACAAAGCCACTAACCATAAAGAAAAGAGGTTGACAAATTTGATTGTAATAAAATTAGAAATTTGTTTCTCAAAATATATTGCCAAGAAAATGAAAGGGTAAGCCATAGCAACATGTAACCAAAAGAGAGCTGATACAGATTATATAAAGTACTCCAACAAATCAATAAGTAAAAGATAACTCAATAGAAACCATCAAGAATATTCAAATGACTGAGAAGCATATGAAAAAGAGTTCAGACTCAACTTTGTTAATCATTAGGGAATTATAATTTAAATCAAATTGAGGTTTCCCCAAGAAGATGGAATAGACTCCCTTTTCTCCCTGTGATTACAATGAATAATTCTGAATGTTACATATAGAGCAAACCGAAGAAGACTCTGAAAGGTAGAAAGAGACAAACTGGCAAGGGACCTCAGGACCCATGGGTAGTGTTGAATTCCCTGGGATCTCTTACTGCCATGTATGTTCCAGGGTGGATGCTGGAAAAGCCAGCAAACCAGGAAAGCCAACAAGAGCAAAAAAAAAAAAAAAAAGCCCCCCAAAAGCTTGCACTCACTCGTCAAAGGACATGGAAGAGAGAAGTCCAGCAAAACAAAACTTTTAGACAAGAAAAGCTCTACTCCAGTCAAATACCACAGAAAAACCTGGAGCCCTACCATCATCAGCAGTCACAAAGGCTGAATGGGGAGCCGGCGTTCTCATCCCAGCTGGGTGGTAAGTGGAGCCTGCAGTATCATGGAGACCAGGTGGCAAGACTGGACTTGAGGGGGTCCCAAGTTCCTGTTCTCACCCTGTAGTAACAGGGGACTCCTCCCCTACCCGTTGGGAGGCTCAAGTGGAGAACCTAGACTTCATATATTCCTGGAAGTAATGAAGTTCCCCTTCAACTACCAGAGCAGAGTCAGAGGAGCCTTCCTAAAACATAAGATTTAAATAAGATGCAGAGTCTTAAATACTCCAAATGTCTGATTTCAATAAAAAATCATTTGTCTTCTCAAGAACCAGGAAGATCTCAAATGAATGAGAAAAGACAAACAACACAAACACTGAGATGATACAGATGTTGGAATTTTCTGATCAGGATTTAAAGTGACCATTGGGCTTCATTGTTTTATTGAGCAATTTACAAACATACTTGAAACAAATAAAAAAATAGAAAGTCTCAATGAAAAAACAGATGACAGAAAGCAAAACTGAATGGAAATTTCAGAATTAAAAAACACAACGATGGAAACAAAAAACTCCATGGATGAGCTCAACAGCAGAAGGGAGAGATAGCTAACTTGAAGATAAACTTCAAAGTGAACTTGAAGATAAAACATTAGAAATTCACATTGAGTTGTGTACATTAACTATGTACAACTTTTTGTATGTCAATCATACACTGATGAAACAGTTAAAAAACAATAATGAAAATAATAGAAACTATCCAATCTGAATAACAGAGATGAAATAGATTGAAAAAAGGATGAACAGAGCCTTAGGGACATGTGGAGCTATGATAGCTGATCTAACGTTCTTGGTGGCTGAGTGCCAGAAGGAGTAGAGAAGAAGGTGGGGCTGCAAAAGTCCAGCGGACTTAGCTTAGATGAATGACTGAAAATGTTCTCTAATCAGAAGCCAGTCCCAGAGGACCACATTTTGCAAGATTTCATTTACATGTCATATCCAGAATAAGCAAATCTGTAGAAACAGAAAGTAGGTTATTGGTTGCCTAGGGCTGGGGGAGATGGAAGGTTTGGAAGGATGACAGCTAGAGGTTAGGGGGTTACTTTTTGAAAACTGATTGTGGTAATGAATCTACAACTCTGTGAATACACTATAAGCTGATGAATTATAAAAAAAAGTAATATATTAGAAAAGAAAAGGAAAAAAAAAGGAGGTAATGATAAAAGAAGGATCCTAAATGTGGTAAGAACAAAAGTAAGGGTAAATACAATAGACTTTCCTTCTCCTGAGCTTTCTGAATTATATTTGATAGTCAAATAAAAATTATAACAATGTATAATGTGGTTCTCATTGTATGTAGTGGAAATAGTTAAGACAATTATAAATGGGAAGGTAAAAGGACATACAGGGAGGTAAAGTTTCTATACTTAGTAAATTGTTTTTTGATTGTAGTCTGGTCATTGGAGTATTATAAGACTCTGGATCTTATTTAAATCTTGTGTTTCAGGAAACCTCCTCTGACACTCCTCTGGTAGGTAAAGGGAAACCTTTTCAACTTTGATTATATATCTATAACCATATCTATGTCTATATACATTATATATAAAATGTAATATGTCAGACAAACAATAAAAAGCTATACAAAGTGAGACACTCAGAAACACTATAGCTAAATCAAAATGGAATTCTAAAAATGTTGAAGTAACTCGCAAAAAGGCAGGAGCAAGTAAACAGAGAACTGAAAAACAGAAAAAAGAACACAAAACAGAAAACAAAACAAAATAAAATTCAGCTTAGTATATTAAAAAGGAAAGAAAAGGAAGCTGGATTTACAAATGGTTCTCATTGGTTATTATTCTTTAAATGAAAAGCATTTTGTGAAGAATGCCCACTCTTAAACACTAGGGTCAAAGTAATTTATGAAATGCTAAAATTTTATATCTAGTTGAATAAAGCAGATTGTGATTTTATTCAAAACTATCTTTTCTCAATTTGGTATTGTTAAAGCTGTAAAATAAAAATAGAAGCAAATAATGAAGACAAATTTAAGCAGATATGGATATTTTTAATGATCAATATAATTAGGTTGAGTTAATTTTCTGTTAGATGCTAGATTAATATAATTGGTGAATGCCTCAAACTAATTTTGTTTTGTAGATTATTTGCAAACACAAAATTAAACAGGAATTCATTCTACAGACCACCCCCCACCCCGGTCACACCCACACACATGAATGGTCAAGATGAAGAAGGAGGATGGTATCAGGTGTTGGTGAGGATGAAGAATTCATATGTGTCTGTAAATTCACTTTACTTTGGAAAACCATTCAGCAGTATCTCTTAAAACTAAACTAATCATACCCTATATTCCAGCAATTTCATTTCTAAATATATAACTTTGCTTGAAAGAACATGTACAAAAATATTCATAGAAGTGTTATCAATAATAGTCAAGTACCAGAAATAACCTAAAGATTCGTTAATATTAAAATGGATAAATGAATTGATTTCACACAATGGAATACTATATAGCAATAAAACTGAATGACCTATAGCTATACCCAACAACATATGAACCTCACAAACATCCAATTGAGTGTAAGTAGCTAGATACAAAAGAATACATATTGCATGATTTTATTTATTTAAATCTCAAACTAGGCAAAAACTAACCACAGGTGTTAGAAGTTAGAATAGTGGTTACCTTTGGCAAAGAAGCAGAAGGTAATAATTGGGAGAGGCAAAAAAGAGGTACTGTCTTATTTCTTAATCTGAGTAGTGGTTACATGGGTGTATTTAGTATAGAAAAGCATAAGCTGTACACTTCTGATTTGCATACTTTCTTGCCTATATGTTATAC
This sequence comes from Ursus maritimus, assembly GCF_017311325.1. Classification (NCBI taxonomy): domain Eukaryota; kingdom Metazoa; phylum Chordata; class Mammalia; order Carnivora; family Ursidae; genus Ursus; species Ursus maritimus. The sequence continues at coordinate 20,110,976 of NW_024424008.1, read as the reverse complement.
TTCAGTGAACATTTTATAAAAATGGTAGAAATAAATACTTTTCCTATCCCCCGTGGTACAAAGTAAAGGTGATAGTTTAGTGGTGAGTGAGAACATAACTGCTTTTTGAAAGCTCTTGTGTCATGGAGGGAACAGTCTAAAAATAAGAACTGGGACATTTTTTTCATTGTTATGTGCTTTTGCTGCCCAAAATGATTAGTGTGTTAACTCTCTGCACACTAAAAAACACGGGGACAGCATTTTTATACCGTTCAAAAGTCTTCCAAGTGAGACTTTGAACTATTATTAATAATGCCCATGTGAATGTTTTTGGTTTACTACATGGTGATATAGTAATGGCGTGATGTATTAATCTGGTCGGGCTACTATAACAGACTACCATAGACTGGGTGGCTTATAAATGACAGAAATTTATTCCTCACAATTCTGGAGGCTGGGAAGTCCAAGATGGAGGTACTGGCAGGATATCTCAGTGTCTGGTTCAGGGACAACTGTGTTCTTTTCTGCTGCATCCTCACATGGTGAAAAGGATGAGGAAGCTTCCTGGGGCCTTTTTTTATGAGGGCACTAAACCCATATTTGAGGGTTCCATCTCATGACTTAATCACCTCCCAAAGGCCCTACCCGCAAATACCATTACATGGGGGATTAGGCTATAACATATGAATTGGGAGGGGGCACAAATACTTAGTCTATAGCAAGTAATTTTTAATTTAATAAAATCACAATAATAATGATAACTAGTACTTATTGATCACTTTTTATGTGCCAAGCATTTTTTTCTATATGTTTTTTATATATCAGCTCATCTAGTTCTCACAATAATCCTATGAGGTAGTTATTATTATTAATTATTATTATTATTATTTCTATTTTATAGATAAAGAATTTGCCCTAAATTACACAGCCAGTAATTGCAAATTCAACAGAGCATATATGTATAATAAATTGCAAACATGCAAATAAAGAGAGTGCCCAAAGGTTATTTATTGATAGAAAAAGTTTGGAGACAAATTTCAGAGCTTAAGACTCAAACTCCACAGTCGGTCATGATCTGTTCCCTTCAAAACCAGTTCAGCCTCACCCCTCACCAGGCTTAGCCTCACATTTGAGGCTCCTATGGTTACTGGAACTCATCTCACTCTTGGGTTCCTGGGTATTCCTTCATGATGTTCTTGTAAAAGGCCCTCCCTCTGTCAATCAGACAAACTCTTGTTTACCCTGCACATCTCAGTTTACCCCCCACCTTCCCTGAGAAGCTTTCCCTGATACTCAGGTTCCTCTGGACTGCCCCAGGAGTTTGGATGCTCACTCAAAATGCTGGGAATTTCTTGAGGACAGGGGTTATGTGCCTTTTAATTTCTGTATTCCCAGGCCTTATAAAACCTTGAAGAGTAGAAACTTGACAAACATTTTCTTTCTTTTTTTTTTCTTTAAAAGATTTTATTTATTTGTTTGACAGAGAGAGAGAGAGACAGCCAGGGAGAGAGAGAACACAAGCAGGGGGAGTGGGAGAGGAAGAAGCAGGCTCCCAGCAGAGGAGCCTGATGTGGGGCTCGATCCCAGAACACCAGGATCACACCCTGTGCCCAAGGCAGACGCTTAACGACTGAGCCACCCAGGTGCCCCTCAACAAACATTTTCTGAATAAACGAATAGTCTGTACAAACTAGAGAAAAATGACTTCTTCTCAGGGAAAGAGCTTCTTTCCATTTTCCAAAGTCTGATTCCTATCATATGCGTTAGTGAGAAGAGAAAGCTACCAGGAGTCAGAAGGCCTTGACTCTGATCACAACTCAGCACCAGCTGGCTCTGTGACTTCTTACAAGTCACTCTCCTTTTCTGGCTCTTCATTTCTCATTTGAAGGGATTAAACTAGCCCAATGCTGTGTGCTTGCTACCTTTAACATTATGTACTTTTCTTTCTGGGTGTGTATCTTGAAGTTAGTAAATCAACAGTATTCACTAGGCACGCACCACATTTAGAGTCTTCCCAAAATATCTTTCATCCTGACAAAAAAATTGTCTATACTGCCATTTTTACAGTAAAATTAGAATTAGAATTTTTCTGCATTGGAGATTCAAGTCCCTTTATTCTCTGATCCTAATCTACCATCGTATCATGACATTCCATAAAATTTAACATATTTGAATGCGACTGGATATCCAGAAATTAGATAAATGAAAAAGTCTCATCTCTGCTTTAAAGTACCACATAATTTAGTGAGAAAGATAAGACATTAACACAAATAAAATGTGACATTTTGGGTTTATGTGACCATGTATTTAATGTGAATCAATAATTCTATTTCTGGCAGCATTAATAGTGAGTAAGTATAAATGGATTCATCCAATCAAGGTCAAAACAATCTTCCTACTTTGGCCAGATCACAGGTAAGACCTATATACAGTTCTACAATTTATGTTTTAAAAGCAAGCTTGATTCGAATTTCCCTGATGGCTAATGATTTTGAACATTTTTTCATGTGTGTGTTAGCCATTTGTATGTCTTCATTGGAAAAGTGTCTGTTCATATCTTCTGCCCATTTTTTGATTTGATTATTTGTTTCCCGTGTATTGAATGTGAGAAGTTCTTTGTAGATCTTGGATACTAGTCTTTTATCTATAATGTCATTTGCAAATATCTTCTCCCATTCCGTGGGCTGCCTCTTAGTTTTTTTGACTGTTTCCTTGGCTGTGCAGAAGCTTTTTATCTTGATGAAGTCCCACAAGTTCATTTTTTCGTTTCTCTTGCCTTTGGAGATGTGTCATGAAAAAAGTTGCTGTGGCCGAATATCAAAGAGGTTGCAGCCTATGTTCTCCTCTATGGAGAGGATGTGGAGAAAGGAGATCCCTCTTACACTGTTGGTGGGAATGCAAGTTGGTACAGCCACTTTGGAAAACAGTGTGGAGGTCCCTTTAAAAGTTAAAAATTGAGCTACCCCATGATCCAGCAATTGCGCTACTGGGTATTTACCCCAAAGATACAGACGTAGTGAAGTGAAGGGCCATATGCACCCCAATGTTCATAGCAGCATTGTCCACAATAGCTAAATTGTGGAAGGGGGCGAGATGCCCTTCAACAGATGACTGGATTAAGAAGATATGGTCCATATATACACAGGAATATTACTCAGCCATCAAAAAGAATGATTTCCCAACATTTGCAGCAACATGGACGGACTGGAGGAGATTATGCTAAGTGAAATAAGTCAAGCAGAGAAAGACAATTTCATATGGTTTCACTCATTTGTGGAAATGAGAAATAGCAGGGAGATCAGTAGGAGAAGGAAGGGAAGAATGAAGGGGTGGTAAACAGAATGGGGAATGAACCATGAGAGTCTATGGACTCTGGGAAACAAACTGAGGGCTTCAGAGGGGAGGGGGGAGGGGGATGGGCTAGGCCAGTGATGGATATTAAGGAGGGCACGTATTGCATGGTGCACTGGGTGTTATACACAAATAATGAATCATGGAACATTACATCAAAAACTGGGGATGTACTGCATGGTGACTAACATAACATAATAAAAAATTATTATATAAAAAATAATTTTAAAAAAAGCAAGCTTGACTGACTCAGAGGAGGATGCAGTTTTATCCATCTCTGCTAATGGGACTACCATCCACAAGCTTCCAACCTAGAAGACTCTACCACTCTTGTCTCCTCTTTTCATAACTGCTGCATCACAAAAGTCCCAAATCCTGTCAATTCTACTTCAGAGTTGTCCCTCCATTCCACTGCCTCCTCTCTACCTTAACTATCCGATTTTATATCAGGCCTTTCTCCCTCTCTCTCTTTCTCTGGCCTGAACTATAGAAATAACACCCTCTCCCTCCCCCCCATTATGTCCAGCTTTATTTTTTAACTCAATCAGATCAGGCACATTTCCTGCATAAAGGTTTTCATTCACTTCCAGTTCCCTTCATGGTGTTGATACCTCTTTACATGGCAATGTTCTTTATTAAATTGAACTCCTCCCTCCTGCACTTCATTTCCCTTTGCCTTCCTCTCCTGTCTTTAATCCTACAGTTACTGGGAGTCCTATGCCATACCATGAAGATGTTGTGAACCTTCAGGACTCAGACACTTTTTTTTTTCATTCCCTTCCTCCTGCTTGGGATGCCCCATCACCAAATTTTCTCACCTGACTCCTACTCCTTTACTCATATCAATTATTACCTCACACTTGTTCCAGTAGTGAATGTGGGGGGGGGGGAGAGGGGGGAGATAGAGAAGAGGTAGGGGTGTACAGAGAATGAGAGAGCAAATGTATGTGTGCTTGGAAGACCAAACAGGATAGATTGGTGTGGTGGAGAAATTGGTAGAAAGCTTTGTAAATGCATACACCTAAGAGTGATGTTGTGTTCTCAATTAAAGAGCCTTTGCATTTTTGTTTTAATTCTTTTTCTCTCATATGCAGAAGCTGATCTTCAGAGTACTTCTTTGTTTAGATCATAGGGTTCTGACCTTTTATAATGAAGGGAGATCCACCCATTTTACATACAATTTTAATCAAGAAACCCCAGATCTCTCTCTTCCAAAATGTAACCTAGTTGGTTGTATGGTTACCTGATAGTCTGAAGCCCTAGGAAGAGAAGGACCATGATTTAGAAGGTGTATATAAGAAGTAGCCCTTGATAATAAAAATTTGTTATCCTTAGTGTTTCTCCTACATTCGGCCAACGCACACCCATTTATGATCTCATAGTAGGTTCACCTCTTGGTAAAGATGAAGGTACCAAGCTATGTCAGATGAATGATGCAGGCACATAAGATAATCTGATTAAATCCTCCAGTTCTGGCTCTATGCTTACCCCACAGCCTTTTGACAATATCTTGGTTTCCTATGAAGATTTCCCATCTGCTTGGGAGACAATTTTATTTTTTGTAAATTGTGGTGTGTTTTTAAATCTATAAAACAATTGCAAAGTGTCAGATGTTATATGAAAGACAAAAATCAGCTATTACATAAATGGCAATTCCACGGAGGGGTAGATGTTTATGAAACTAGATTGCCTGGTTTGAGTCCTGGATCTTGCCCTCACAAGGCATATGACCTTGGGCAGGCTAGCTTAAGTTCTCACGCTTCAGTCTCCTCAGCTGGAAATTAGGAATAAAAACAGCACTACCTCAGAGAGTTACTATGAGGATTACATGAGTGAAAATAGGTAGAATACCTAGAAAATAATGTTCCAGAAAGGTTGGTTCTTTTATAATGACGTACTGGGTATGGTCAATCGGCCCTCAGCATCTCTTCCTACTTTCTGTGGCATTCACTTACCACAGAGGCTGGAAAGCTAAACACCACATTCTCTAGATCTCTTCCAGCCAGGGTTCATAATGAAAATTCAGTTCCCACTGTTGGATGCCCTTCTGCTGGCTTTGGGAGGCTGAAGTAAGAAAGAGGCCTTCTTTCTGCTGTCTTTGGCTGTCAACCAGACCATCCAGAATTGGGGGTTGAGAGGCAGGCCTGTGGTGGTGAAGGATATAGCACTGCTTCCTAATCCTTTTTCCCTTAACTTCAGATTGCAAGTGTGGTGGTGTATTCTTGACTCCAATCCAGCAACAGCCTTTTAATTCTTATTCTTCCAATTCTTCAGTGATACTACAAACACTTAATCCCCTGAATTAAATCTTTCTTAAATAACATAGTATGCTTTCTGTTTCCCACATGGACTCTGACTGCATCACATGGCAACTTGCGGTCTGACACAGGAGTACAGAGCTGAGATATTAACCAAGCGCTGTGCTTTATAAGGAATTTCACTTGTAAGGTATCACTCTGGCAAATATGTGAGCTCATCTCCTATGTGGAATGTGGAAGTCAACATCACCATCCTCTCACATCACAAAAGGACCAACTCACATATGCACACTCCCCCTAGTCATTCTCACACAACAGGGAATGTTTTACAGTATGTTCTGGACCCAGAAGGTTTAATCCTGACCAGAGATCATCTGCCTTTTGAAAATTCTAGAAATCCTAAGCAGCCTTTCACTCTCTGGATCCATTACCACTTTAATTTGATAGCTGAAAATACTGACACAGAAATGCCTTATGAATGTTTATGATTCACCACCTCTGGGAGTCTGGGACACCTGTTTGGCACCAGTCTTTGGTGTAAACAAGGGTTTCAGGAAGTTTTTTTTTATTCCACCTACGCAGCAGCTAAAACTATGTTAGGTTAGCTGCCCAGGCCTGCCCTGTAGCCATCAGATTTCATTCTGAACTAAAATGACTAATTTCTAGAACCTTTTATATTGAGGGGAAAATATAATTCGCTTCCCTTGCTTAAAATTTTAATCCTGGCTGGCTCCATGCCAGCTGTCTTCTTAGGATGCCATAATACACATACCTGTCATTAGCAATTAGCAGAAACAACTGAAAATACTAATCTTAGTTCCCAAACTCTCTGGATATCAACTCTCAAGTCTGCTTTCCATATGCATCTTGATCAACTTGTCTACCAATCCTGAGGTTCCTTTTACAAGGTTTAACCCACACATATATTTTCAGTGCTCATGAGACACACTGTAGAATGAAAACCTAACCAGATGCTGTCAAAACATTTTATCAGTTGTGTCCTTATACATAGCAAGTGGCCAAATGTGCAGCGCGGAGGGCGGGGGAGAAAGATGTGCAGCACTAGCTCTGAACCGAATTTACAAACTTGCATTGGATTTACTTTCTCTGGTTCTTCCCCAACATTTCCACTTCTGCTTTTGATTCCAAAACCTCCTGCCTCTTCCAAGCCTTACTCTCTCAATTACTCCCTCACTGTATCCTTAACCTCCCCTTCTTTCCTAGATCCTTCCCCTTGATAACTCAAGGTGTTTCAGGCTTTTCTTTCTTAAAAGTTCTTAAACACTACACTCTTTCAGTTATTACTTATATCTTTCAAAGCAACTCCTTACAACCATATTTCTTAGATTGGGGTCAGATGATATATTACTAAGATCCATGAGTTCTTCACAAGAATATTAAACTTTCATTTTCATGATAATCTTAAATGATGATGTCAACACATTTTAGATCATCTGGATGACTGCCCTCTAACCAAGTAGTACCATGAGATTTGGTGCCTTTTACCTTTATGGATATGAATACCTCGTACATATAGGATATATATATATAGAAAGAGAGATCTGAGAAAAATCAGGGTGTGGATGGTATACATAAATACCTTGACACCGAATGGTATTGCTTTAATTGTCTTGAACCGAAGAATAAAGAACAGGGGCAGACATGTTATAAGGTTGAATATTGTCTTGGGGGCACTCACAAAAATGGAAAAGTGGTGGGAGGACAGTGATTACATGGGATGTAGAAATTGAAGGATACCAAATGCAAAACAACCTGTAGTCACTAGCGTAATTCATGTTGAGAATGGTTATTTAGTTTGACAAACTAATTTAAGATATTGCATTAAATTAATATTATAAGTTTGAATTTAATTTATATTTAATTTATAAGCATGTTTTGGTTTCATGGTTGTATTACTGCAATTAGTACAGATAACTTATATACACTTGATGTGTATATATGTTTAAGTAATTTATACAAAGAACTTCAAGCCAACTTGGGGGTTAGAATTCTTTCTCTTCCTTATTTAAAAATTTATCTCACAAACATTTATAAACACTACAGAGCTTACTATATTCTGACATTGTTTTAAGTATTAACTCATTAAATTCTGAAGTCACACAGCTAGTAAAAGGTATAGCCACGATTCAATCCAGGAAAGCTGGTTATACAGTCCCTGCTTTTAACCATATGGAATGCTGCCTCCCTTTGGATGGAGTCTGTATTTACTCTGCTAGGGTTTGAATAATGCTACTTTAGAGTATACGGTCTGTCCTTGATAGGTATTCACTGGGGTTCTGTCTTTGGCTTTTCCTCTTTCAACTTCATGTGTTCTCCCTGGCAACATCATTGATTACTATAGTTTTAATTACCACACCCTGATTATTTCCAGATCCCTAACTATAAATTAGAGCATTATCACCTTCTCATGATACATATAATCAACTGAACATTCTCATCTCAAGTCTCAAAGGCACTTCAGCTTCAACCTAAATTGAATGACAAGCATTCCCATTTCCCCACTCTACCCCTGCTCCAATAAGCCTACTCTATTATCTATTCTGTTTAATGGCTGTACTTTCTACTCGGGATGCTCACTGTTCAGGTGGGGAGAGAGACAAGCAAACTAATCATTATCTTGACACGTGATGATTACATGGGTATGTCCAAAGGACCAATGAACCCAGAAAGAGATATGACTCTGCCTGAGATGGAAGGGTCAAGGACAGCTTCATTAATAAGTCAACGTTTAAACTATTTCAAAATAATGACTGCTTGTACCTTTCTTTTTGTCTTTTGTGTATACAAGTTGAAGGATTAGATGCACTATTTATATTAGTGTCAGAAAATGCAGAATACTTTTTCATTTTATTTCCAAAATGTAATTTCTACAACTCATTCCCTCTCCATTTCCCCCCAAAATGTGAATTAGCAATTGTGCAGGTTTTTTGTTTTTGTTTTTCCATTTGAACTGAAATAAATGAAAGAAAAATTTTCTATACCATTTGAAAAAATCAGATTCATATATCTTTAAAACATTTTCTAACAGTCTGATGTTTTATGGGAAAAATACTACATAGGTTTGGGTCCATCATGTAAGTTTTGACTGACTCTGTGACAGCTGCAGTATCAAGTTCGTTGGTCAGGTCTGCACCTGTGGCTTCTGTGGGGTTGACCATCAGAGCAGATAAATCCTTCTAGAACCTATGGTCAGCTACTACTTTGCAATTCTAGCAGTGCAACACTGATGAGAGGTTGCGGTGATGATTAGCAGGGAAGGCCATAGAATTGTGTCACAGCTGCCAGAGAGGCAACTTTTTTACTTTCTTGAAAGTGTTCATCATGCTAGTATCTCTTTCAGAAATAATTTGTTGAAAACCTTCCTTCAAACTGCTTAAGCTAAAATGGGAATTTTAATGTCAGCATACAGGAATCATCTCTAAGCTCCAAGGGGAAAGATGTGGGGCCCGACCTTGAAAGGGTCTAGAATACAGGGAGTTCTCAGTTATTGTCTCTCCACTTGTCTCTGTCCCTGGCCATATGGTCTTCTCCTGTTTCTCTCCTGTGACAATTTCCCTCTGCAGACCTACTTTCTCCACATGCATGCCAGACACAGCAGCTCCAGCTTCTGTCCCTGTCCCAGCCTTATGTCATCTTTGAGTTTAATCACTAACAGAGAGAGAGGAACATCTCTTAGACCTAATTTCAAATCCTGGGAAGAGGTCTAATAAGTTTATTTTGGTTTGTGTCTAGCTGTGCACAGGAAGGGAGGATCATTTCATATCAACGTGTATGTAGGGGCCTATATGGGGAAACTGGTAGATATATTCAAATTATCTTTGAAGGTGTATCTTGTACTGAAGTTTTATTCCAACAGAGAAATGGCCGTAAAGCCTGACCTCATGAGATAAAATAAGTGAAGCATTTGTTTGCTTCCTATTAAGAATTATGTTGCTATTAATCATAAAAATCTACCCTACTTATAGCCACCTGTGCTATTGAATAAACACGATTCTCTGGGATCAGATTGTCATGAACTAATGGCACCCATGTTCCCTTTCACTCTCAGGGAGAGAGAACTCTGACTTGTGCTATGGAAAAGTCATGGACAAAGACCAAAGGGGCACCAGAAAAAATGCTCAAGCTGTCTTTGCTCTAGTTTTAAAGTTAAAACATCAAGAGAAACTCCCAAGAGTTTCATGTGCTCTAGCTCACTGTCCCTAGGATCTAAGGCTAAAACTCACTTAGGGAAAGAATGTGTTTTTGCCTAGTATTCTCTATGCTCCCTATGGGAAGTACCACTGGGAATGAAGTTGGTATGTAGTGACTGGGATACTTATACATGCAACACTATTAACAAATATGAGTGATATTTCCTTGACATTCCTAATGCAGTCACATCAAGTACAGGTAGAGAACAGGGTCTTATGGTAAGTTAAATATTCAGACTAATATGAATTAATATATGTAGAATAATAGGTCTCTTTAAATAAATGTAGACTTCAGTTACTTTTAAACTCTGCTCTGAGGTGTCATAGATGCAACTGGGAGAGACTCTATTCTCTACTGTATCCTACAGTCATCACCATTTTCATTTCTTCTACCTATGAGGCTTTCAAATAATATAATATTTCACTTGACTCCATGAAATTTATGTGATATATACACACACATATACACATATATATGTATCTATATACACACTGTGATCTAGCTCAGTCTTCTCAGGAGGAAACTGAGAATCCCATAAAAATTTAATTTCCAACATTGACCCTAAAATATTAGAATTAAAAATAAAGAACATACTAAATGTGATTAATTTTTTTCAGTAATGACTCAAAAGGTACTTTGGGACTTACTGTGCCCTGGAGTCATAGGACTCCTGGCTTACAGTCTAGGTATGAAGTGAGCAGAATTTATTTATTTATTCAAATATTGTTGACCACTCCCCCCCATTCCACATACTTTACTAGGCACTAGCGATTTAATAATGAACAAAACAGATAAACTCCCTGTGGGAGCAAATATGTTAAATAAATTAAATATATGTTTGATAGTAATAAATGTAAGGGATAACAACAAAAAAAAAAAGAAATGAAATATAAAGTATCTAAATTGTGGAGGGAGAAACATTCTCATTGAGAAGCTAGCTTTTTAATAAAGATTTGAAGAAAGGTGGCCATACAGATACTCTGGGAAAGAATATTCCTGGCTAGCGCTTCTTGCTGGTATCAACAAGGACCGGAGACGTAGATGTGCCTGATATATTACAGGAACAGCAAGGAGGCCAGTAAGACTACAGCAGAGAGAGCAGAAGAGTAGCTAGCAACAAGTGGGAAAGGTTAACACAGAAGATCTTAGGAAGTCAATAGTATCGATATCGCTTTTGCTCTGAATGGGATAGGAGGGGTTTTGAGCAGAAGAGTGACATGATCTAACTTGTTGAGAACAGTTTAAAAGGGGAAGGACATCACCAAAGAGACCATTAGGAGTCAGCTGCATTGCATTCAGACAATGATAGTCATGTAGACTAGGAGGGAAAGATGAAGATGCTAAGAAATGATCAAGGAAGGGCTGGGTATAGATTGAAAGTGTGGCTGATGGAAGTTGTTTATGGACCAAGTGTGAAGTATGAGAGACAGAGAGAAGTCAAGGATGACACCAGATTTTCTGGCCTGAGCAACTTGAAAAATGGAATTGCGACTGAGGTGAGTAAGAATGTAAGAGTTGCTTGTTGTAGGGAGTGGGAGATCAAGAGTTCAATTTTGGACATACTATGTTTGAGATCCTATAGACAATCCCTTGATTGTCTAATCAAGGAGAGAAGTCAGATGGGAAGCTGACCTTGGATCTGGAACTCCTGGCAGAGTCCCAGTGCCCCAACTTGACATAGCAATAGACTCGTTAGCATAGAAATGGAGTTTAAAGTCAGGAGGCTGGATAAGACCAACATGGGGGAAGGGCAGGCATAGATATAAACAAGAGTACTAAGCCCAGGGGCACTCCAAATTAGAGGTCTTGGAAATGTTGGCAAATCCACCAAAATAACCAACAAATGAAAACCAGAAAGAAAAATAAAAAATGTGGGTCATACACGCCAAGGCATATACATATTCCTAACAGAAAAGAGTGATCAACTATATCAAATTCTGATTGGGAAATAAGGTGACAACTGAGAAGTGATGATGGAGGTCATTCGTGGAACTGAGAATACAAAGCAGTTTTGGGGAGCTCTGTGGGCGGGGGGACCTGATGAAGTAGACTCAAAAGAGAATGAAAGAAGAAAAATTGGACACATGAAGAGAACTTTTGCAATGAGCTTTGTTATAATGTTTGTTTGGTTATTTTAAGATTGGATAAATAGCAGTGTCATTTTCTTCCTTTGAAGAGACTGATTCAAAAGAGAAGGAAATGTTGATAATGCAGAAGAGAAAGAGGGAGAATTAGTAAATCAAAGTTTCCTTCAGCAAAATAAAGGAGAAGACCTTGGCAAAACATGGGGAGTCCATCTACAGACAGCTCTAGGAGAGGAGTCACGGATGCAAACATGTAGGCAGATAAGGTAGTGGGAATGTGTGGAACTTCTGTTTTGATTAAGTGAAGGAAAATAGAAGTAAGATCATCAGCTGGGATAAGGGTGAGGAAGGGGTTCTTAAAGGTTTGAAATGGAGAAAAATGAAATAGTCATGTAGGGGAGAGTGAATTTACAAAGGAGATATAGTATGATTTCCATGTAGTAATAACTGAGACCCAGAAAGGGTGACTGTCTTGACTAAAGTTAGTTATCTGGCAGTAGAGTTAAGACTAAATCCAGGTCTCTCAAATCACGGCTCTTTGACCAGACTATTTTTTCTCTATACTGTACAATATAGATGTTTGTTCAGTAGAAATGTAAAATTTCATAACAAGTACAATTAAAGTCTATTTAATCCTGTACAAATCATCAATGTTTTTATATATTTAGAGTTTACTTTACAGCTTTAAGTTATGGAGTTAAGTGCAAAGCGAAAGAGAGAAAGAAGGCAGTAAAACAATTCAACTGAATCTTACCTCTGCCCGATGTCCCCCTTCAATGCTCTCCCCACAAAAGATGCCTTTATTCTAAAAGTGTAGCTCATTTAGTTAAAAATGCTAGGCTTATAATTGGAGGAAATTTATCCTGAATTATCCAAATTACTATCTCAATTCTCTACCAGTAGACTATCTTAGAAAAATACTAACAGCAAAAACATGTATTAAAATCAATGGTGACTTAGTCTTCGTAGAAGAGGGGAGAGCTTCTAAGTCTTGAACTTTTTAATGAGTATCTACTATGTTATAAACACTCATTTATAAATACTCATTGAAAGACAGTGGAGTTCCTGCTTTACATAAATGTCAAGTGTAATAAGAGGATATGAATTCCAAATAACGAATCTGACTTCTGTCTTGCTTAATTGTGTTTATTTACCATGTTGAAATCTTCTACATTCAGGACATCATAGAGAAGCAGTGCATCTGCTAATTAAAGTGGGTAAATTGCAGGAGTAGTAGTTATCATTAGCGCTGAAAAGGTGAAGGGCTCTTGTCCTGGCTGATGCCAAATAAAACAAGGGGCTCTTGAGAAAGATCATGTCACATTCTTCACTTTGGTGTCTGCCCTTCTGGTTCCTGACCTGGTGATTAGAGAGCGGGAGGACCAGTGGTTAAGGGCCTTACTTGTGATTGCTGAAACGTGTCAAGTAGAAGATATGAGCATGTCACCGAAACACAAGACACAGGAGGCAAGAGTCACAGGAAAATAGTTCACTCTGGGAAAAAGAAGTAAAGAAAGTAGAGAGTGATGTGAGATAGGTACGGGGACAATGTTGACAAAGGTCAGGCCCAGGATGGAAAAGATGTAATTACCATCAATGATAATTTAATTTATAATTATTTATAATTATAAATTTTATGATGGTTTTCAATAAAAAAGGGTAAAAAATTAACTTGCTTCCAGAAAAATGTAGTATTACTTTAGGTGAGTACTAGAATATAGTTCTATCTGCTAAATACCAGGATAGTTTACGTGTCAGATTTATCTGTTTATGAGAAAAGTTAAATGAATGTTGCCTATGATTGACATTCAAAATGTAAACTATGTTGCAAGGTCTTATCTACTTTTACCTTATTTCAAAGAAGATTATATAAAAAAAGCCATATTTATTTAATATAGATTGTTAAAATAAATATAATAAATTTAACTAAAAAAAGAATACAAGTTAATTTTTTTGACCAATTAATATATTTTATATACCCAGCATAAATTATGTATTGGATTAGTGACTGTAACACTGTTTTAAACTACTCAAAATCAAGTCTCTTCTGATGCTGAGAATATGTGATGTTTGTCAGAGCTCAAGTCAATCCAGTCGATGAGGTCCATAAGCAAGCAGCAAATACCATGTATGACTATGATGACAACAATCTTCTCACCTATATAAATATAAATGTACACACACACACACATGTATATACAGCATTGTTAATATAACAGACTCTTTGTATCTAGAAGCACATTTAGATTTATAAACAAAGGATCAATGTAAGGATAATCTATTACTTTTCCAGACTCAACAAACAAATTCAATGGTCACTGAGTATATAGATTAATGGACACACATTTAACTGGCTGGGAGTCTGAGGCATTGTAATAAATATGTAAGTGGACATGAAATGGTTAATCACACAAACCCTAGAGGTCAGTTATTAAACCAGTTTAAATACAGCTCTGCCTCTGAGAGGAAGGGGGAAAGAGAGACAGTGAGGCACAGGAAATGACTGTAGAATAAAAAGTCTTCTAAGTAAGGATGAGGTGTAGAGGAGAGACTCTCCTGGTGGCACACGGAAGGGAACAGGCTCTTTTCCTACTTGATGGTGGGGTTATCTATGCAAGCACTTGCTCCCACAGTCTCAGCAGGAAAAAAAAAAAAAAA